>NC_045435.1:135367895-135410454 GCF_002776525.5 Piliocolobus tephrosceles
TTTCTTTCTTTCTTTCTTTCTTTCTTTCTTTCTTTCTTTCTTTCTTTTCTTTCTTTCTTTCTTTTTTTCTTTCTTTTCTTTCTTTTCTTTCTCTTTCTCTCTCTCTCTCTTTCTTTCTCTTTCTTTCTTTTTTCTCTCTCTCTCTCCTTCCTTCCTTCCTTTTTTTTTCCCCAGAGTCTCACTCTTTTATCTCTTCCTTTGTAATGTCTTCTTGTTTATTACACCTATACTTCAATACAGAATATTACAGAACTCATGAGAGGAAACATCTTTAATTGTTCCCCATCCCAGAGTAAAAACTTTCAGTATTTCACCATTAAGTATATTTGCTGCATGCTTTCTGCAGAGACTGTCAAAAAAGGAAGTACTCTCAGATGAAAACATGTCCTGGCAAAAAAAAAAAAAAAAAGGAAGTGCTCTTTTTCTGTTGTTTGTTTGAGATGGAGTTTCACTCTTGTTGCCCAGGCTGGAGTGCAGTGGCACAATCTTGGCTCACTGCAACCTCCGCCTCCCGGGTTCAAGCAATTCTCCTGCCTCAGCCTCCCGAGTAGCTGGGATTACAGGCAGGTACCACCACGGCCGGCCAATTTTGTATTTTTAGTAGAGACGAGGTTTTTCCATGTTGGTCAGAGCTGGTCTCCAATTCCCGACCTCAAGTGATCCGCCCACTTCAGCCTCCCAAAGTGCTGGGATTACAGGCATGAGCCACTGCACCCCACCTGGAAGTGCTCTTTTTTTTCTAGTCAGTTAATGTTATGAGTTTTATCATGAATGGGTGTTTAATTTTTATCAAATGCTGTCTTCATCTATACAGATTATTTTCTTTTTTTCCATTAATGGTATGAGTACATTATCCTTTGTTTCTCTTTTTTTCTTTTTCGTTTTTTTCTTTTTTCTTTTCTTTTCTTTTTTTTTTTTTTTTTTTTTTGTGAGACGGAGTCTCACTCTGTCGCCCAGACTGGAGGGCATGGCGCAATCTCCGCTCACTGCAAGCTCCGCCTCCCAGGTTCACACCCGGCCTACATTACCTTTTAAAATATTAAGCCAGCCGCACACGGTGGCTCATGCCTGTAATCCCAGCACTTTGGGAGGCCGAGGCGGGTAGATCCCGAGGTCAGTAGATCCAGACCATCCTGACTAGCACGGTGAAACCCCGTTTCTACTAAAAATGAAAAAAAAAAGTAGCCGGACGTGGGGAGCAGGCGCCTGTGATCCCAGCTGCTCGGGAGGCTGAGGCAGGAGAATGGTGTGAATCCGGGAGGCAGAGCTTGCAGTGAGCCGAGATGGCGCCACTGCACTCCAGCCTGGGCGACAGCAAGACTCCGTCTCCAAAAATAAAAAATAAAATAAAATAAAATAAAATAAATAATAAAATAAAATAAAATAAATAAATAAAATAAAATAATAAAATATAAAATAAAATAAATAAAAAAGCCAGCCAGGCGCGTGGCTCACGCTTGTCATACCAGCACGTTGGGAGGCGGAGACGGGCGGATCATGAGGTCAGGAGATAAAGACCATCCTGGCCAACACTGTGAAACCCTGTCTCTACTGTAAACACTATAAATACAAAAATTACCCAGGTGTGGTGGTGGATGCCTGTAGTCCCAGCTACTCAGGAGGCTGAGGCAGGGGAATCACTTGAACCTGGGAGGTGGAGGTTGCAGTGAGCTGAGATCGTGCCACTGCACTCTGGCCTGAGCGACAGAGCTAGATTCCGTCTCCAAAAAAAAAAAAGAAAAGAAAAATTATGCTAACTTTGTATTCCTAGAAAAATCCCTATGCTGATCTTGTTATATTAGTTGTATTGTATTCCTGATTTTGGTTTGCTAACTTTTTTCGAATTTTGCATTATGCTCCTGAGAAAGGCTAACCTGTAATTTTCATTTCCCCTAATGTTTTTGTGTTTTATATCAAGATTCTGTTGACCTCCTAAGACAATTCCGTTTGTGTTCTTCGTAAAGAGTTCATGCACGATTGCTGTAGTACCTGTCAAATTTGTTTCTGTAGAATGATCAAATGTCACTTTATAAGTCCCCTCATGGAACGGAATAATGAACTTAATGGTAATATCCAGTGTAGTTTTCTTACTTGTGGGCTTTCATTTAGACAGAAATTACTAGCTGTTTAAACTGGCAGAATCCCAGAATATGGGAGTTCTTCCTTCACGTAATGGTTACTAACGTTTTTACTAAATAGATGTTCCCCATGCTGAAATAAGATTGTAGAAAATGATGCCAGGCAATTCTTGCTGAATGTGTGAGACTTATCCTGTGATTATTATCATTTTATAAAATTATAGGAAAAATGAGTGAATCTTTCATTATAATAGGTTAAACTTAAATAAACCCTAGGGAGAAATTCAAGCTATGTATAGTATAGGATAATTTGCTAGAATTCTCACCTCTTCTTTCTTGAGCCACATGGCCTAGAAAATGGCTAAGACATATGAATACCTTATTTGGAAACATCCTGAAGTATAATTCTTAACTGCTTACAGGGGTTTGGTTTGGTTGAGGAAAATCACAACTATTATGTTGAGAAGCTTCCTTTATCATAGGTTAAGCCAACAGGTAGCAAAATTGGCTTATATGAGGAATTATTTAAAACATTTGGACAACTCTTGTGTCAAATAGGAACAATGTTTAAAAGAAAAATGAAAAAGTGTATGTCCATTGCTTAGTAATTTCTTGGGCATCTTATACCAGGAAATGTCAGGAATAGCTGACATTGTATTCTCTTAAGTAACAGGGACATGGCAGGAATGAATAGCAGCCACTTTTGGTTTTACTGTTTTACCAAATTGTAATCTGTATATATAATTAAAAATATGTGGTTATTAATGTGAAGATGTCCTTGGAATTCAAGGATATTTTTAAAGATATCTGTATTTTACTTGGCTAGACTTAAAAAAATTTTAAACGTATTTCCCAATCAGCTGAAGATAATTAGAGAGTAGATGGCAATAGTAATACTTTGAGAAACTGGGGATACACACACACAGAGCATGAGAGAGAGAGAAAAACAGAGAGGGAGAGAATTACAAACACATATACACATTTGGTCGCACTATATCACCACAGTCTTCTTAGAATTAGTTGGCAACAACTCTTTTCCATCTTATCTTAGGTTAGGAATATTTTCTGAAAAATACAGTAATTCTCAAATTTTTTGGTCACAGAACTGCTTTGCACTCCTACTTATTAAGGACCCCAAAGAGCTTTTGAAAATGTTTGTAATATTCATCTATATTTACCATATTAGAATAAAACATTAAACATTTTATTCACTTATAAATAACAAATAAATTTTTTATGGGTTAACATAAATAATATTTTTAATGGAATATAACTTTCCCCAAACAAAAAATGTATTGAAAATAGTGTTATTGTTTTATATTTTTGTATATCTCTTTAATGTCTTGTGTGATAGAAGAACAGCTGGATTCTCATATCTGTTGCATTCAATTTGATGTGTTACGTTGTTTTGGTTGAATTCTATAAAGAAAATCCAGCTTCACAGATATGCAGGTGAAAAAGATAGGAATATTTTAATAGCTTTTCCAAATAATTGTGAATTTTCTTTTTTGAGACTAAAATTTGACAAGTGTTAGTTTTTTAAGGATTAAATTCAGTGTGGAATCCATTGGTCTATCCTACCCTTTTTAAAAATTTTATTTATTTATTTATTTATTTATTTATTTATTTATTTATTTGATTTTGAGACAGTTCCATCACCCAGGCTGGAGTGCAGTGGTTCCATCTCAGCTCACTGCCACCTCTGCCTCCTGGGCTCAAGTGATCCTCCCACCCCAGCTTCCAGAGTTGCTGGGACTTCAAGCACGCATCATCACACCCAGCTAAGATTTTTGTATCTTTTTGTAGAGATCGGGTTTCACAATGTTGCCCAGGCTGGTCTTGAACTCCTGGACTCAGGTGATCCACCTGCCTTGGCCTCACAAAGTGCTGGGATTACAGGCGTCAGCCACCACACCTGGTCCTATCCTACACTTTGAATAGATTGTTACCCCTATGAGTTTGTAATATCAATTTATTGGTCTTTTAGAAAATACCAGTTTACTGAGTTTCAAGGATCTTCCAAGTATTGATATTTCGTCAAAAAAACACACACACAGACACAAAACGATCTTCCAAGTATTGATATTTCTTCGAAAAAAATCACACTGTAGCCTGACACGGTGGTGAACACCTGTAGTCCCAGCTACTCAGGAGGCTGAGATGCAAGGACCATTTGAGCCTAGGAGTTTGAGACCAGCCTGGGCAACATAGGAAGACTGTCTCAAAAAAAAAAAAAAAAAGTCCCATCTGTTAATATTACTACTAATCTCACTAGAAAAGTCTAAGTGTTGGGAAGCTATCAAGCTCACTCGTACATACAAGTGTTCCAAAATGCTTTACTGGAAAGTTCAAATGTTATGAATGGCAACAAATACTGTCAGTTGTATTCCTTGTATTGACAGGCTTATTTTGTTCATTTTTGAGAAAATGTCTGCCAAATACCTAAATCTGGAAACCTGTTCTTTCAAGTCAGATGGTTAAAAAAGTGGCTGGTTTTGCTTACTTATAACTCAACAGCATGAGTTTTTCTCCTAGAGCTGCCATTGTCACTCAGCGCGCAGCAGAAATGCGATATGTGTACTTTCTATCTTATCATATAGAATTGTAAAAGGACTCGTACTAAATGACTACAGTTTAACAAAATTAATCATTTACTTGTTCATCAAGGAAATTTTTAAGTGAAATTCGCTTTATTTTTTCCCATGTAGTGGTGAAGAATACAATGACTACAAATAGAGTTTGGCACCACTGTCTTGTTTTGTGCTATGGTGCTGGCAGTTTTACTCCACTAGCAGTGCAAACAAATGTCCTCACAGTGAAAAAGACAAATGACCTCTTAGTAGTCTTTTGAAAATAGTCTACCTTACAGAACCCCTGTAAGGAACCCCTGGTGGTCTACAAAAAATACAAAAATTACTGGGGTGTGCATGCCTATAGTCCCAGCTACTCGGGAGGCTGAGGCGGGAGGATGGCTTGAGCCTGGGTGGCAGAGGTTGCAGTAAGCTGAGATCGAGCCATTGTACTCCATCCAGCTCTGGGCAACAAAGCAAAACCCTGTCTCGGTTGGGCGCAGTGGCTCACGCCTGTAATCCCAGCACTTTGGGAGACTGAGGCAGGCAGATCATAAGATCAGGAGATCGAGACCATCCTGGCCAACATGGTGAAACCCCATCTCTACTAAGATACAAAAAATTAGCCGGGTGTTGTGGTGCATGCCTGTAGTCCTAGCTACTCAGGAGACTGAGGCAGGAGAATCACTTGAACCCGGGAGGCAGAAATTGCAGTGATCCAAGATCGCGCCACTACACTCCAGCCTGGCGACAGAGCAAGCCTCCATCTCAAAAAAAAAAAAAAAAAAAAAAGACATGAACAGACAAATCAAAAATAACATAAAAATGGCCCTTAATATGAAAATGTGATCAGCTTTCCTCATGGGAGAAGTACACATTAAAACTACACTGAGGCCAGGCGCAGTGGCTCACGCCTGTAATCTCAACGCTTTGGGAAGTCAAGGTGGGTGGTCAGGAGTTTGACACCCGCCTGGCCGACATGGTGAAACCTTGTCTCTACTAAAAATACAAAAATTAGTTGGGCGTGGTGGTGCATGCCTGTAGTCCCAGCTACTCAGGAGGCTAAGGCAGGAGAACTGCTTGAGCTGAGAAGGCAGAGGTTGCAGTGAGTCATGATCATGCCACTGCACTCCAGACTGGGCAACAGAGTGAGACTCCATCTTAAACAAACAAACAAACAAAAAACTACACTGAAATATTATTTCTCCCTATCAGAATGAAAAAAATTCAAAGGCTTGACCACGCTGTTGGAGAGGCGATGGAGAAATACATGCACTTCTTCACTGCTCCTGGGAGTGCCATATAGTATAAGCTCTAGTGAAGGAAATTTGCAGTTTAACAAAATTGCATATGCCTACTCAGTAATGACATGCCTAGGAACTGACCCTAAAGATACAAAAGTAATACAAAAGTATTATTCATAACACAAAAATAATATTCACACATTTATTAATCATTTGTAACTGCAAAATAGTGGAAACAACCTAAATGTGTATGGATAGGAAACTGGCTAAATAAACTGTGACATAGCTACATGATGGAGTAACTACAATTTTTTCAAGTGAAATTGATTTCTATGAACTGACATAGAGTAACTTCTAGGATGTATTGATAAATGAAAATAAAAAGTACTAATATATATGTAACACACATACACATTTGTATCTGTCCCTTTCCACTAAAGAAACACAGGAAAGATAAGCAGAAACTAACAAAATTTGTTACTTACAGTGGAGGGGTGGGTGGGAATCAGGTGGAAGGCATAGAGACTGAGTGACATTTCTCTAAGTGAACCTTTTGTATGTTTCTACTTTTGAAACCTTTATCAAGGTTTCATATTTTCAAAAAATAAAAGTTAACCAATAATGTAGACAAAACCTCTAAGATTGATTCTGTGACCCGCAATGGCACTCATTATGAGGTTAGACTGTGTTAGGGCTGCCTGGGGATGATGGGGTCTCCCTGCAATCCAAATTTCAAATTGGACCCCACCCTTTCCCTTCCTCAGGCACTCAGAAGCTCCTACCTTTCTTTATCACATCCCTCACTCACATGGTCAAACTGTCCTGGACTAAAATACCCAAATAATGATGGAAGCAAGGAGGTTAAGTGACACACCATCTTTTCCCCCTAATGACACCTAAGAATTAACCCTGCACTGGTTGAGTGCAGAAGCCTTAGCATTCCTTTGCCTTTGTGGCCCTCTGCTGGTGTAAAGAAAATGTGGAGATTGATGATGTTACTTGCTTATTCTCTAGTCTAGTTTTGTTGGGAGAGGAGCATTGATAAGCTCTGTCTTTCCTAAGAGATCTCTGATGCAAACTTCTGGCTTATCTGGTATTCTTGGGCACTTTGTGGAATTTGGAAATATTCATATAATTTAAGACTTTTCCTTTGCTTTTCACATCACTGCTCTTGTCTTCTTCTGCTCTTTAACTACTGCTTTTCCTTGGCTCTTCTTCACCTTCTTTCCTACTCCCTCCAAAGTTCTGGCCTCAATCCTCTTCTTCCTATAAGTTCATCCCTTTAGCACTTTTATGGCTGTAACTATTCAGTTCTATGAGTATTTCCCAAATGCTTTATTTCCTCCCTCCAATGCTCCAGATCCTTTTTTTTTTTTTTTTTTTTTTTTTTGGAAACAGAGCTGGTGCCTCAGCCTCCCAAGTAGTAGCTGGGATTACAGTCATGCACCACCATGCCTGACTAATTTTTGTATTTTTAGTACAGACAGGGTTTCACCATGTTGGCCAGGCTGATCTTGAACTTCTAGACTCAAGTGATTGGCCCATTTCAGCCTCTCAAAGTGCTGGCATTACAGGTGTGAGCCACCATGCCCAGCCTCCAGATCCAAATTTGAAACTATTTATCACAAACTCCGCTTGATGCCCTCTGGCACCTCAATCTCAGTATGCCCTAAGCTGAGTTCTTCATCTTCCCTTTGTTGGAACAAATGACCCCAGACCTGGAAATAAGGACTACCAAGTGCCCTTTCAATGTCATACTAGCACGGTAGTTCTCAAAGTGTGGTCCCTGGACCAGCAGCATCACCATCACCTGGGAACTTCTTAGGAGTGCAAATTTTCAGGTTCCACCCAAGATCTACTGAGTCTGAAACTCTGGGGGCTGGACCCAGCAATCTGTGGCTTAACAAGCCTTCCAGGGGATTCTGATGATCACTTAAGTTTAGAATTAGTGAACTAAAGTAGGGGCTAGCAAACCATAGTTTGTGGGCCAAAGCCAGCCTACTGCCTGCTTTATTTTTTTAATTTTAATTTTTAATTGAATTTTATTTTTTTTGAGACGGAGTCTCGCTCAGCTGCCCAGGCTGGAGTGCAGTGGCACGATCTCGGCTCACTGCAACCACCGTCTCCCGGGTTCAAGCCATTCTCCCGTCTCAGCCTCCTGAGTAGCTGGGATTACAGGCACCCGCCGTTATGCCTGGCTAATTTTTGTATTTTAGACGGGGTTTCACCATGTTGGCCAGGCTGCTCTTGAACTCCTGACTTCCGGTGCTCCGCCCGCCTTGCCCTCCCGAAGTGCTAGGATTACAGGCTTGAGCCACTGTGCTCAGCCTATTGCCTGCTATTGTAAAAGTTGTATTGGAACACAGACACACCCATTTGTTAATATATCACCTACAGCTGCTTTTATTTTACAACAGAGTTGAGTTGAGTAGTTACCACAGAGACCACATGGCTCTCTCACAGCCTAAAATAGTTACTATCTGGTTCTTTAAAGTTTGCCGGCCCCTAGACTAGAGCATTGTCTACAAAACCCTCCTAAGGGTCATCTGATCGTCTAGAGAAAGACAATTTTCTTTGAGTTAGTATTTATTACTGACTTGGGCCCAGATTCTGTAATTAAGGTATTAATTACAGAAAATTGGTAAATTGCAAATGATTTTTGTTAGAGGGAGTTAAAAATGATTTCTCTGTGTTAGAGTTCATCACAAAGCTAACAATTTTATTGTCCGGTAGACCATTAACCAGTTTTGGATTTAACCTAGCAATCTTATTCTAGCATTATTTTTTTTCTTTCACTGAGTACACACAAACACACACATACACACACACACACACACACCCCTCATCTCCTCCTCTAAACCAGTTTTATATTCTTCTGATTACTTGACTAATAAATTAGGTAGTTTTTTTTTTTTTTTGCAATTTTATAACTTTATTTGATGTATTTGACGATCAGCAATTAGTTCTCATCCACATTGACTGTCTGTAGATTTTTTTAAGTGGTGGCCGGGCGCCGTGGCTCACGCCTGTAATCCTAGCACTTTGGGAGACTGAGGCGGGTGGATCACGAGGTCAGGAGATCAAGACCATCCTGGCTAACACAGTGAAACCCCCTCTCTACTAAAAATACAAAAGTTAGCCGGGCGTGGTGGCGGGCGCCTGTAGTCCCAGCTACTCAGGAGGCTGCGGCAGGAGAATGGCGTGAACCCGGGAGGCGGAGCTTGCAGTGAGCGGAGATTGCGCCACTGCACTCCAGCCTGGGCGACAGAGCGAGACTCCGTCAGAAGAAGGAGAAAAAGAGAGAAAGAGAGAAGGAGAGAAGGAGAGAAGAAAAGAAGGAGGAAAGAAAGAAGGAAGGGAGGGAGGGAGGGAGGAAGGAAGGAAGGAAGGAAGGCAGGAAGGAAGGAAGGAAGGAAGAAAAGTGGTAACAGGTACATATGTAACCAAAGTATAAAGCTTATTTGGTGAATCTTCATCCTCACGCTGGATAATCACACGCGGATTTGGTATGTGACATTCCTTATTTCTTTGACCCAGACAGCTTTGTTGAGCCTAGTATCCACTTGCACATCTCATCTGGAGCTCCCATCTCCTTCATGGCAAATTTCCGAATCTCTTTGAGTGCCCAAGGGGCACGCTTCTTGAAGCCCACTCCATGGATGTGCTTGTGAATGTTGATGGTGTATTCGCGGGTCACCACCTCGCTGATGGGGAAACGGCCCTTTTGCTCTTCGCAGGCTTCTTTGCGGGAACCATTCTGCTGGGTCCAAGCTGGAAAGGCAATATTTTATTTTATTTTATTTTTTATTTTATTTTTTTATTTTATTTTATTTTATATTTTATTCTATTCTATTCTATTCTATTTTATTCTATTTTATTTTATTTTTAAGACAAGGTCTCACTCTGTCACCTAGGCCGAAGTGCAGTGGCACAATGGCACAGTCAAGGCTCACTGTAGCCTCAACTTCCCGGGCTCAAGCGATCCTCCTACCTCAACCTCCCAAGTAGCTGGGACTATAGGCCTATGCCTCCACACTCAGCTAATTTTGCTTTTTTTTTTTTTTTTTTTTTTTTAGATGGGATCCAGTCTGGTCTTGAACTCCTGGACACAAGGAATCCTCCTGCCTGGATTACAGGCATGAGCCCGGTCTATTAATAAGTTAGATAAATCTTTGAAGCATGCTTACTATATGCTTGTATGAAAGTTATCTTTTTAATTTTTTGAAATTTGTACTTTGACACCAACAAGTGTTACTGCCTCCTATATTACCTCTGTCTGTTATTATTCTCCCTCAATCTCTTTGTTATCCAGACTTGAAATATTGGCACTTGCTCCAATTCCTTTCTTACTCTCTAAACAAATCAGTCCTCAAATCTCACTGGTTTTACTTTCAATGTTGTCTTGGCGCCATCCCCATGACTACCGTCAGAGTTTAAGCTTCTATTCCCCCCTCTCTCCTGAAGTTTCATAACAGCCCTTACCTGGATCTCTGTAACCAGTGTGCCCAAGGCTGCTAGAAAAATATCCCCTGGCCGGGCGCGGTGGCTCAAGCCTGTAATCCCAGCACTTTGGGAGGCCGAGACGGGCGGATCACGAGGTCAGGAGATCGAGACCATCCTGGCTCACACGGTGAAACCCCGTCTCTACTAAAAAAATACGAAAAACTAGCCGGGCGAGGTGGCGGACGCCTGTAGTCCCAGCTACTCGGGAGGCTGAGGCAGGAGAATGGCGGGAACCCGGGAGGCGGAGCTTGCAGTGAGCTGAGATCCGGCCACTGCACTCCAGCCTGGGCGACAGAGCGAGACTCCGTCTCAAAAAAAAAAAAAAAAAAAAAATCCCCAAGGAAGAGCTCCGATAATTTCACTCCCTTTCCTAAAACTTGCTGCGGTTCTTCATTACCCAACAATAATGGAAGGGCCCGGTTCCTTAGCTTGATCTTCAAAGCCTTCCAAAATTTGATCTCCAGCTTATATTCCTTAACTACTCTGTCCTTTCCTGTTCCCTTCATTCACTGTGCCTATGCACACTTTCTTTGCCTTCCTTCATACCGCCCTACTGCCTGAATACATTCTGCCCTGTATCTGTATGTCCAAACCAAAGTATAGTTTAACCCCAACTTGAAGCTCCACTGTAGTGATCCTTTTTACTGAAAGTTATCTCTCTCTGCTCTGAATTAGCAACATATTTAATTTGTATCTCTTCTAGAACACATATCTCTTTCTGTTTTGTAACATAGTCCTTTGTGGACATCACTGTGGTATCATTGTAGGATAGCATCTATAATCTAACTTTGTATCCACATTATTGCCTAACTGTGCTAACATCCATAAGAGAGTCAGTGAAAAATTGTTTAGCAGGAGCTGATGAAAAAATTAAACTCTGAACTGAAAAAGTAGTACTGAGGCAGGATAGGTAGTCAAGGAAGTGCCCATATCCTCAGGACGCAGCAACCGTGGTGACCCGAACAGTCAACACAATAAGCCTTAGCATTTGAATTGTGATTGAACTCAATCGAGCAAAGCTATCTTCAGTAGGGAATTTCTCCTGTAGACAGCATGGGCACTTTGATTTTACCATCCTCAAACTGACCCTTTGCTCATTATAATAGCACAAAACACACCCCTGGGTGGAGATTTACAATGCTAATGGGACACCTGAGGGATGAACATGCTTGCACAGCTACTGCACATGTGCAGCCAGAGGACCAGCCAGAAGATGCTTACTACTAGGTTGGTGCAAAAGTAATTGTGGTTTTTGCATTTAAAGTAATGGCCAAAACCGCGATTACTCTTGCACGAACCTTACGGTAACACTTCTTCCCACCTCCTTATGAATAATGATGCAAATAATACATGATTAGCAATAATCTCCAGCAATAATCAACACCGTCTCATCCTTTCGAGCAGCCTGCCCTGAATTCTCTCTGTCTCTCAGGGTGTGATGTCTATTCTGTATTTAGTTTTCAAAATATTTTTTTCTTTTGCAATAAATTATGCTGCATCTCTTTTGCTGTGTGTCTCTTGTTTAAATTATTTTAAACTAAGAAGACAAGAACTGAGGTCTTGCAGCAGCCTCCAACACTACCACATTATTTTTTGAATGTCTGAAATCCCATCAAATGATGTTCCCCAATCTCTTCTTCTGAATGTTTTTCTTTCTTTTTAAAAAAACAATATCTATTTTTTTTTTTTTTTTTTTTTTTTTTTTGAGGCGGAGTCTCGCTCTGTCGCCTGGACTGGAGTGCAGTGGCCGGATCTCAGCTCACTGCAAGCTCCGCCTCCCGGGTTTATGCCATTCTCCTGCCTCAGCCTCCGGAGTAGCTGGGACTACAGGCGCCCGCCACCTCGCCCGGCTAGTTTTTGTATTTTTAGTAGAGACGGGGTTTCACCGTGTTAGCCAGGATGGTCTCGATCTCCTGACCTCGTGATCCGCCCGTCTCGGCCTCCCAAAGTGCTGGGATTACAGGCTTGAGCCACCGCGCCCGGCAACAATATCTATTTTTAAAGGAAAACAGTGAATATTCTTTAAAACCTACATTTAGTGTATCTTCCTTTCTTCTTTTTGTTGTATTTTTTTCACCATAAATAAGATTTCTCATTTCAACATAGTGAGTCCCACCATTTGACTATTCAGTTGTTTTATTCATTAATGAGGGTGACAGTTTTCTGTGTGAATATGCCCATCAAAAGAGTTTCCTATACAAGTATTTGCTCATGAAGCACTAACATTTTTATTTGGTCTTTCAGTTTATGAAGAAAACGTAAAGGATGCCCATTTCTTTACCTGGGTGAAATATTAGTCTCTAAATCCTGGGCACCCCCAAATCAATCAGAGCAAAGAAAATATGGCACATCTACTGTCTACTACACAATGGCTTTCACTTTTATCACATTATAAAACAGTGTTTCTCTATGTGGATGGATTTGTTCCTAGATCCACAAGAAGAGCTTGTTACAAAAGTATATTCCCAAGCCCCATCCACATTCAGAATCTTTGGGGCTAGATCTCCAAGAATCTTCATTTTAAATTAACATCACAGATGATTCTTTGCCATCTTAGAGTTTATGAATAACAGGCTAAATTCATGTCTTCTTCTAAAAATGCAGAGAGAAGCAGAGACCCCTAGAGAATTGCATAAGCGTGCCCTAAATGAACCAAGAGGGTTGACGAAGTCTGTTCATCTTCTCTTGTCTCAAAGTATCCTTGTTTCTTTGTAACTTTCCCCCATTACTTTATTTTGAAAATCTTTAAACACACAGAAATGCTGAAATAATTGTACAGTGCACACCCATATACTTCACCTAGATATTACCATTAATATGTTACTGCAGTTGCTTTATCAAAAAAATCTTTGTTTTTTGTTTGTGTGTATTTTTTTTTTTTTTTTTTTTTTTTGGTGGGGGTCTCCTTTTTTTTTCCAGGCTGGGGTGCAGCGGTGCAATCTTGGCTCACTGCAACCTCCGCCTCCTGGGTTTGAGCGATTCTCCTGCCTCAGCCTTCTAAGTAGCTGGGATTACAGGCACATGCCACCATGCCCGGCTAATTTTTGTATTTTTAGTAGAGACAGGGTTTCCCCATGTTGGTCAGTCTGGTTTTGAACCCCTGATTTCAGGTGATCCACCTGCCTTGGCCTCCCAAATTGCTGGGATTACAGGTGTGAGTCACTGTGCCTGGCCTATCACAAATCTTTTATCCATCTCTCTATTCATCAATTCATCTTAATTTTGGATGAATTTTAAAGGAAATTTTAGACATCAGTAGTGTCCAATTTGGGATGATAGTGACTTGAAAAATAAAGGGACAATGAATCCTTGTAGCCCTGGTGAAAATACCCTTCTTTTGTTGGACAGAATTGGTGGCATGTTGGCCTTGAGAGGACATTCAGAATGCATGTAATCAAAGACAGAAGGGTAGTTCTGGCTGGTTCAAGGTGGCCCCTGAGGGGCAGTATCTACTTGTCTTTATTCATTTGAATGGGAGCTTTCCTTTGTTACTGGAAGAAGAAAGGGAGGTTTGGGGCCACGGAGAAGACGTAGCAGCTGATGGCAGCAGAAACCCTTCTCTCTTCCATAGGTTTTGAGACTCCAATGAAGAGATGAGTTAGAAGCTGACGTTTTCTGGGTTAGTGTTTAGCAGCAAGGTTTCGAGTCAGACTGCTTAGGCCTGCATTCCAGCTGCTCCTGGCTGTTTGTCCTTGGATATGATTTCAGCCTCTTGGCCTCAGTTTTCTCATTTGAGAATGAAGGTAACCGACTTTACACTGTCAAACCTACTTTATATTGTTGTGAAATCCTGTAACTCAATCAAATTCAGTTGCTAAAATATAATTGCATTCCTTGACAAGTTCACACAAAATTAACATACGTGACTGTAGCAGTTGGTGACCAAGAAAGAGACAAAGGAAATGATTTTGAAAAGTGAGCCTAAATGGAATTTCGGGAGATGCGGGAGGAAGCCATCCTGAAAGTCCTTACAGACAACTCATTGTACTGAAAATGAAATCCGAATTCTTCTCTTGGTCTGCAAGGCCTCCACATTATCTGGCCTTTGCCTACATCTCCAACATCTCCTTTCCTCCTGTACTTATCCCTAGGGATACAGACCTTTGGGCTTTAGATTGAGCCAAACTCATTTGGTCCTCGGGACATTTGCACTTGCATGAAAGGCTCTCCCCAGAACTTTACAAGCCTGGCTTCTCGTACTTTGAGTCTCATTCAACTCAAAGATCATGGTCCTCAGAGAGGCCTTTCCTGACCACTCAGTTTAGTAGTGGCCATTTAAGTAGAGCACCCAATTCTCCATCCTTTTCTCCTTCTCCTTCCTCTTCTCCTCCTCCTCCTTATTTTAACTGAATTTACCAAGCCACCAGAGGTGCTGAATCCTTTATTTTCGTGTCATATTTTCACGTCACTTATCACTATCTGAAATTACTATTCATCCGTTTTCTTGTTTATTGTCTGTCTCTGTTACTAGGGATCCCGTGATTTTGGGTGGTGCTTGGCTGTCACCCAAGCACCTAGAACCGGGTTCACTACACATTGAAAGTACGCAAAAATACGAAGTGAATGAACGAATGTCAGGATTAAGATGGAGGGAGGTGAGAAACCCATCAAAGGCTCACAGAAAGAACTCAATCCTTGGATGAAAATAGGAAGAATCCCAAGAGCTAACAGGCAAGTTTGCTGAGAGAGGGGACCGGGAGGGCCGAGGGCGGGGGCGGGAAGGGGCGGAGTCGGGCGGAAGAAGGGGAAGAGGCCCAGGAAGTGACGGCCGCCTCCCCGCGACTGGGGACTTCTGGAGTTCGAGAAGTCAGCGGCCCGGTTGCTGAGGCCGCCGTGCTCACCGGCCCGAGGCGATGGAGAACGGAGCGGTGTACAGCCCCACTACGGAGGAGGACCCGGGCCCCGCCAGAGGCCCCCGGAGCGGCCTCGCTGCCTGCTTCTTCCTGGATCGGCTTCCGTGGAACCGGCGCGTTCTCAAGGGCTTGCAGCTGGTGAGTCCGCGGTCAGGGAGGGCGAGCCCAGGCCGGGGAGCGGGGTCTGGCCCGGGCCTGGGAGGCCGCCGAGCTGCTTCGTTTCAGCTTGGTTGTTCAGTAAGAGGCGGTTTCCACACCTCTAGTTCCTTTCCTCTTCGCCTGGGGAAGGGGGCGTTACCCTCCGCCCTTCCGCCGGGCGGCCCCCAGTTCCACGGCTCTCCCCATCGGGATCCCACGACCCGGGGCCACCCAGTATTAGGCGGGCTCAGGAAGTGCGTCGGAGACCCAAGTCAGCCACTTAAGCATCTTTCACCCATCCTCTGTAGCGACTTTCGTCTCTTCTCCCTGCTGCTACTCTGCATTATCGCCCACAGTGCCTGTATTTAGACCGTGAAGCGCTTTGTGTTTATCTTTCTCTAGCTCTTGCGGTTTTCCTGCGGCGAGCCCATGGGGGCAGCTTAACTTGCTGGACAAAGTCCTGCGATACCACGCGTGGCATTGAGATGTGTGTGTGTGTGCAGTAAATTGTCTTCTAAAAGTTTTATATTGACTGGAAAATAATTATTTCAAAATTGAGCAATATGGATTCATTCTCAGTGGAAAGTCAAAAGGACAGCTTTTTGTGAGTACGTGCGGATAGCAGAACTAGGACATGGTATGCATCTTTCCGTTTTATTGAGTTTATTTTAAGCAGTTAAAGTATCATAAACCTATTAGTGAAAACATTAAAGCATCTTTGGGATTTAAATTATTCACTTTACAGTCGTGTTGAGCTCCTATGTACTGTTTCAACCACTGATGAGCAACATTTTCTGCAATAGAACAAGTTTAGGAAAAATCCTAATGCTTACAATGTTTATGAGTTTTGTTTTGTCTTACTTTGTTTTGTTTTTTAACCATTCTAAGTAAAAATTAGCTCTTTGGTTTCCTTGGAAATAAATTCTTACAACTCAAATGACCAGAAGTTAAATTCTTAGAACTCAGGTGACCTACTTTTATTGAATAGAAAAACAGAAGTCGGAAAATCGGCTGTTCAGCGATCAAAATGATCACATCTACTGATGACTGGGAAATCATTTGAAAGCAAGGGATAATGCGGCCTATGGTACCCAGTAGGAGCTGGCCTTAATCTTTCTCTCCAGTCTCCCTGTAGGTAGTTCCACACTGGCCACCTTTAATTTATTACGAGGCATCAGGGGCTCCTCCCTGCCACTGTTCCTTTGCATAAGCTGTTCCTTCTACCTTCTTCCTTCTGCTCTTCTCTGGTCAGCTGTCACATGATTTTTAGGTATTAGCTGTATTTCTCTGCAGTAAAGCTAAAATTTTCTACGTGAATAGTAGAACTCTTTAGAACAGAAAAGAATATTCATCTGAAACTTTTTTTTTTTTTTTGAGACGGAGTCTTGCTCTGTTGCCCAGGCTAGAGTGCAGTGGCGCGATCTGGGCTCACTGAAACCGCCTCCCCGGTTCAAGCAATTCTTGTGCCCGGTAGATGGGACTACAGGCACGCACCACCATGCCCGGCTGATTTTTTTTTTTTTTTCCTGTATTTTTCATAGTGACGGGGTTGATCAGGCTGGTCTCAAACTCCTGACTTCAGGTGATTTTCGCTCCCCGGCCCTCCCAAAGTGCTCGGATTACAGGCGTAAGCCACTGCGCCCAGCCCATCTGAAGCATTCTTGCTGCTCAAAAACATCATCTGTATTGGTTTGCTGCCCACAAAATCTCCTGTTTTCAGTTGCCGTTATTTTTTTTCTTTCTAATAAAAAGTGGCAAAGCTAAAGTAAATTTTCTCATTACCTTCTTATAGTTTAGTAAACTGTAGTTTCGTATCTTTGGACTAGAACATAACCAGTTTCCTTCCTTATTGCTATTATAGAAGAAAACATGGAACACAACCAGAAATGTTTGTGGTAAATGTTATACTTGGACACAGAGAAGATGAATTTGCCTTAAAAGATCGTTAGATTGTATTTGTTCTCCATGATTCATAAGAAGAAATGGAGAAAGAATAAAAACTAGTATCTCTTTATGAAATCTATTTGTTTGTTTATGGGGAAATTGTCATGTTACAAGAATGCCTTTACTATGGAGATTTAAAAGTACTTTTTCATTATTGCCTTTCACTTTGATGGTTGTCTTTTTGTTCCTGCTTTGTCTGTTTTGATAATGTCTTATCTCTTCACAGTAACAGTATATTACAGGAATTATCCAGCAAGTCCCAAGAAAGTTACATATGAAGTCAGTAAAAGTTGTCTTCCAGCCTGGGGCTATAGGCAAGGCCTTAACTCACATTCTTCCTTTAGATAGATTGGTTGTTTTACTTTAGATGTTTAATTTTTTTAAAAAAACTAAACAGAATTGGGAGCTCCAGTAAGGAAACAACTGTAATGGAGAAACCCATAATCAGAAGAGAAGGTGTTTTAACAAGGGACCTGCAAACTCTGTGAAATTTTATTCAAAATAATATACACTTATATGTTTGAGTATATTATTCTGGACCCATAAATCTTAACAGAATCTATAAGATCCTACAAGAGAAAAGAAGCTTGCTCTAAAACTTAAAAACCAGACACTGTATATACTTAGGAAATTCTAACATTAGAGTCTTCGGAGGTTGAATTGGATTACCTCTGAGGTTCTTTCCACTCTTTTTTGTTTTTTGAGACGGAGTCTCGCTCTGTCACCCAGGCTGGAGTGCAGTGGCCGGATCTCAGCTCACTGCAAGCTCCGCCTCCCGGGTTCACGCCATTCTCCTGCCTCAGCCTCCCGAATAGCTGGGACTACAGGCGCCCGCTACCTCGCCCGGCTGGTTTTTTTTTTGTATTCTTTTTAGTAGAGACGAGGTTTCACCGTGTTAGCCAGGATGGTCTCGATCTCCTGACCTCGTGATCCGCCCGTCTCGGCCTCCCAAAGTGCTGAGATTACAGGCTTGAGCCACCGCGCCCGGCCCTTTCCACTCTTAAAAATTTTTTTCAAACCTCTGAGGCTCTATGGGGTTTGCTATTACAGAACTGAACATTGAAGGGATAGAGAGTGGAGCCTGTATACAGAGGAGATTAGAGATAAAAGAACGTAGCTTCTCTGTCTCTTGAAGTTACATAGCTGTGTCTACCATTCAGATATGACCTAAATTTTTTTAAAACCCTAAGCATCCCCCAACTACCATTCACCCTTCCAGAGCTGAAGAAGAAATGCTCAGTTGAGAATTCAGTGTAAGGAGTTACTGGAGTCCTAACTGTATGCAATTTTTCAGTTTATACTATCCTTAGATTTGTCCATATGTTCATGTTTTATTTTGTGAATTTTTTTGAGGGAGTTTTTGTTTTAAGGGGAGAATTGACGTTTGGTAACCTAATTGCTTGCTGATATGCTGGTGCAGTGACCTAAATATGTGTAATTTTCTGTGCAACAAGCTCCACATTGTGTCCGTGCAGTCAGTTGACTGTCCTGATAGCTGCACAGTACTGGGATTCTAGTCGCTCATCTGGCAAGCAGTTTTAGAAATTGCCAGTGATTTTTCAATTTATTACATTATAAATGTTACCCTATAAGTACCAAGAAACAAATTACTTAGAAGCATTTCTTATATTAATGCTCTTTTCATTATGAAAACTGATGTGTAGTAAATTGAAATGTTCTATTTTTACCTTGAGGAAGATCCATAATGTCAGCAAATTGTATCTTTGAACGTTTGTAAGAGTAAATATTTGCCTAAGGCAAGGGAGGCCTGGACTGTTTCTTCAGACCAATGGATTTTTAAATTTGAACTTTACTTACAACTACAAGGTTTTTAATAGTAAAGTTCATTAATTTATAATTCATATCATTTTTAGATGGAGCCTTATAATTAATGACAAACATTTAAAAGTTCTTTTTATAAAATATAAGTAGTAGACTGTTAAATTAATGGAGAATTCGTATTTAATATAGTGACCATTTTAAGGAACACTTGAAATTTCAGAAAAGGTAGTGAAACTGAGGCCGGGTGCGGTGGCTCATGCCTGTAATCCCAGCACTTTGGGAGGCCAAGGCAAGCAGATCACAAGGTCAGGAGATTGAGACCATCCTGGCCAACATGGTGAAACCCCGTCTCTTCTAAAAATACAAAAATTAACTGGGTGTTGTGGCATGCGCCTGTAATCCCAGCTACTCAGGAGGCTGAGGCAGGAAGTGGAGACTGCAGTGAGCCGAGATCGTGCCACTGCACTCCAACCTGGCAATAGGAAAAAGAAAGGTAGTGAAAAAAAAAAAAAAAGGAAAAAGAAAGGGTAGTGAAACTGAAATGGAGAGACAGATGCAGGATAGTAATTATCCAGTGTTTAAATAACCAGAGCTGTAAGATCATCTTTCAGTCACTGAGACTTCCCAAATCTGTTGATGCTAGCAAATTGTTTTTAATGTATGATTTAATACATTAAGGGAAATATACAGAACTGTGGCTTTAACTTCACAAAGCCAGTCTTACAGGGAAAAGCTACACAAACATACATGCTCGTAAAAGGAATTTAACAAACAGTGTTTCATGGGGAGAGGAAGTACAGAGTGGGAGTCAGAGACTTGGGGTCTTGTCTGCGCGGAGCTAACTTGGGGCTTAATCTGTCAGTAGCTTAATTCCATCTTTGTAAACATGACGGTGGGAGACTATGCCCTCTAAGGGCCCTCCTGGCATTAAAAGCTTGATAATTCCTTTAATTATATTTGGGTAAAATTTTATGTCATTAAAAGGAGTCACATTGGGTATACAGTTGTTAGGTACTTAGCTTAATATTCAGTAAGCAATATTTAGTGTGATGACTTCATGCTGTTGAGAACAAAACTGTTTACCAAAAAATAATAATTGAGCCTTTTTACTTATGGGTTACATGTACTATGAACTTCTTAGCTAATTCAGTGACATTTTTCTCTCTTCCTATTCTTGACCACTTTGGCATTTAATGCTAGCGACCACTCATTTCTCGAAATTCTTCCTTCAACTTTTACGCTTTTTTTTTTTTTCAAGACAGAGCCTCGCTCTGTCACCCAAACTGGAGTGCAGTGGCGCAGTCTCAGCTCACTGCAACCTCTGCCTCCCGGGTTCAAGTGATTCTCCTGCCTCAGCCTCCTGAGTAGCTGGGACTATAGGCGCGCACCACCATGCCCAGCTAATTTTTGTATTTTTGGTAGAGACAGAGTTTCATTATGTTGGCCAGGCTGGTCTCAAACTCCTGACCTCGTTATCCACCTGCCTTGACCTCCCAAAGTGCTGGGATTACAGGCGTAAGCCACCATGCCCGACCAACTTTTACTCTTTTTTTTCTTTTTAATACAAAAAAGTGTCTGCTGGCCGGGTGTAGTGGCTCATGCCTGTAATCCCAGCACTTTGGGAGGCAGAGGCGGGCGGATCACAAGGTCAGCAGATCAAGACTATCCTGGCTAACACGGTGAAACCTCATCTCTACTAAAAATACAAAAAATTAGCTGGACGTGGTGGCGGGTGCCTGTAGTCCCAGCTGCTGGGAAGGCTGAGGCAGGAGAATGGCGTGAACCCAGGAGGCGGAGCTCGCAGTGAGCCAAGATTGAGCCACTGCACTCCAGCCTGGGTGACGGAGCGAGACTCCGTCTCAAAGAAAAATAAAAAAAAAAAGAGTGTCTGCTTACCAAAAAAAAAAAAATCAACTAAAAATATTAAAATGAAACCACTTTCCTACCCCTCACACTGCCAGGTGTCACGGTATGATAAACAGTTTGGAGTATGTTTACTTGGTGCTTCTTAAGGAGTTTTCTTTTTTCTTTTTTTAATAACACTTCCTGTGGCTTGCTTATCCTCTGTTAGTTGCTCTTTTCCCTCCTATACTCGAACTGTAGAATTCCTTTAGGCCCCACCCAATCCTCTGTTCCTCCTGTTTTCTAACCTACTAAAGCAGGCAGGCGTTCCCTGCTGCCTTTATCTGGACATCCATATTCCCTTGCATGATCATCACACAACCACACCCAACTCCTAAACCATTTTTTTCTTCATCCCCATCCAGTTAGGTCAGTTGCCTTATTATCATTTTTGGATTTACTATGCAAATTCTTGCCCTTATGAATATGTTTTTTTTCCTCCTCCACCTAGAATTAGAATGTCATCTGTCTCTCCAGGTTCTGTGTGTGTCTCTACCTGGTTTGAGTCCTGCTTTTCCACTCATCCTTCTCCAGCTCCTTAGAACATTTTCTTGAGATTTTCTAACCTACATATTATGAATGCTCAGTTAATGTGGTATAAAATGTGTGGTTAGTATTGTTTCTTGTACACTGAGCTTATTACTCCATGATTACATATTCCTGTACATAGAACAGTATTGGAGTGTTGCTAGTTCAAGTACACTTTGAACTAGCAATTGTGTAATGCTGTGGGAGCTTACAGAGGAAGGTTAGTAGCCTCAGAGATGGGTAGTCAGAGAATTTTTTTTCTTTTTTTTTGGTAGAGACGGGGTTTCACCATGTTGCTTAGGCTGGTCTCAAACTCCTGAGCCCAAGCAATCCTCCTGTCTTGGCCTCCCAAAGTGCTGGGATTACAGGTGTGACCCATCGTACCTGGCCAAGAGAATTTCATATTTACTATAGCTTGTAGTGCTAATTTCTTGGCCTTTAACTTGAGATGGGAACTAGTGAATGTCCAAACTTTTTTTTTTTTTGAGATAGTCTCGCTCTGTCACCCAGGCTGGAGTGCAGTAACGCCATCTTGGCTCACTGTAACCTCCACCTCCCGGGTTCAAGCAATTCTTATGCTTCAGCCACCCAAGTAGCTGGGATTACAGGCATATGCCACCATGCCCAGCTAATTTTTGTATTTTTAGTAGAGACGAGGTTTTGCCGTGTTGGCCAGGCAGGTTGGCCAGAAGGACTCAAGTGATCTGCCCGCCTTGGCCTCCCAAAGTGCTGGGATTACAGGTGTGAGCCACTGTGCCCTGCCAGATGTCTATACTTAATATTGTACTCCTTCATTCTCTTAAGATGTCCAGGCAGAATGCCTCTTACTGTTGCTCTGAGGCAATAGATCAGTAAGGTCAGTAAGAATGACACCTGTTAATACATTTGGAATAGGACTTGTAATGACTTGAGACTGACTGTTTCTGGACAAGCTGGATCCCATCCTTTTTTTTTTTTTACCGAGACGAGACAAGCAGCCTGTGTCTGTCCTACAGATAACATTTTATAGCCATATAGCCTTCACACATGAGTGTGCCTAGTAATCTAATTGTAACATGAATGGTTCAACTATTCCCAGACCCTAGATTTTTAGGCTGGTGTCTTCTCTCAGTTAATTGACTTTTATACGCCTGAGGCATATTTTGTAAATTTCTCAGAGAGAAACTTTCAAAACTTGGACAAGATTTAACATAGAGGCAAGAAAAAGGCAAGTGAAATGTCAGATATTTAGTATTTTATTAGACCATAGTCATGTTAGAACTCATCCTGTAATTCTGATTATAGGAGACTAAGGAAGTGTCTTTACACAGTGGCTTTCTGGGATTTGTCTTGGTGTTGTCACTTTATATCCTGTGATGTAATGATTGGGAGTGCCTTACCTAACACCTGGTCTGAAGGAAGTTGTTTGGGACATGTTGGGCTATTTCATGCTTCACTAACTTACAGGACATCAGAGGGATATCTATTTTTTTTCTTTTATATAAATTCTTTGCAGTTGTGGGGATATATACATTTTGTATAAGCAGTGGGAGGGAGAGGAAATCCCTTAAAGGTTTGGATACCAGTACAGATTTGATTTTTTTTTAACTTTTTATTTTGAAATAATTATTGGTTCACAGGAAATTGCAAAAAAAAAAAAAAGAGGAGGTCCCATGCACTCATTTGTATGTGCGTGTGTGTGTAATTCTGTGTAATTTTATCACATGGATAACTTTCTATAATCACTACCAGAGTCAAGATACAGAACTGTGCCATCAGCACAGGCTCCCCTGTGCTACCCCTTTGTAACCACACCTTTCCCCTTTCTCTTGGCTGCCACTCATTTGTTAGCCATCATTATTTTTTTTATTCTAAGAATGGGCTATGAATGGAATCATACAATATGTAACCTTTTGAGATTGGATTTTTTTTTTTTTTACTTTGAATAATTCTCTGGAGATTCATCTAGGACATTACATATATCAAGTTTGCTCCTTTTTATTGCTAATATTCCATGGTATGGATGTACCACAGTTTTAACCATTGGACATCTGGGATGTTTCTTTTTTCTTTTTTCTTTTTTTTTTTTTTTTTGAGACGGAGTCTCGCTCTGTCGCCCAGGCTGGAGTGCAGTGGCCGGATCTCAGCTCACTGCAAGCTCTGCCTCCCGGGTTTATGCCATTCTCCTGCCTCAGCCTCCCGAGTAGCTGGGACTACAGGCGCCCGCCACCTCGCCCGGCTTGTTTTTTTTTCTGTATTTTTTAGTAGAGACGGGGTTTCACCATGTTAGCCAGGATGGTCTCGATCTCCTGACCTCGTGATCCGCCCGTCTTGGCCTCCCAAAGTGCTGGGATTACAGGCTTGAGCCACCGCGCCCGGTCATCTGGGATGTTTCTAGTTTGGGGCTACTATGAATAAAATTGTTATAAACACTCATGTACCGGTTTTTGTACAAACGTTAAGTTTTCATTTCTCTGAGATAGATGGCCAAGAGTTCTGTTACTGGGTCATATGGTAGATATATGCTTAGTTTTTAAACAGTTCAGCCATGCTGAACTGTTGTTCAGGATGACTGTACCCTTGACTCTTTTTGATGAAAATGTTTTGTAGGATAAGATATTTACTATTACTATGAAATGTGTCTGTTGATTTTGGTAACAATCTTGTTGCCATTAACCTGTCTGGTTGCTTCTACTGGCCTGACTGGTGTGAGAAGGGAATTCCCTTTAGCCTGTAACTTAGGTCATCAGGTCGTTTTGATGGTTTTGGCCCTCAGCAGGAAATTCCCTCAGCTTCCACAAAACGCACACAAACTGCCCAAGCAAAATATTCTTCTTCACTCTCTTCCCTTCTATTTCTAGAGAAGAGTTAGCCCCAAACCTGAGCCCTGAATCCTATCTTTAGAGAGCCATTTTTCTACCTCTGTCTTTAGATCGACCCATCTTACTGGTTTCTGCGTAAGTATTTAAACATGCTCAGTTCTCTCCCATGTTGAAATTTCCTTCTCTTTGACCTCATCCACTACTGCCCTATCTGGCCATTCTTTCCCAGCCACACTTACTGCCTATGCTGTCTCTCTTTCACTGCCTTACCCTCCCCTTATTTCCCAATACACAGTATTGTCATCGAGCTTCCCTCCCCTACTACCCTGGAACTTTTCTTGCTGATGTCGCCAGTAACCTTCTTATAGCTCAATCTAAGGTAGGTGTTTCAGTGTTGTTCTTACTTGACCTCTAAGTAGCATTTAGCACTCTTGATTACTTGTGTGTTTGTGCATGTGTGTGTGTAAATACTTTTTTCTTGTTTACTACCCCTCTGATTGCTGCTCCTGGTTGTCCTTTGCTGGTTTCTTCCCCTCTGCATATCCTAGAAATCTTCGGATTCCTCACAATTCCATGTAAGGCTATCTTTCCTCCTTTGGGTCATCTCACCCTCCCACTCTGCTGCCTCCCCCATCTTTATCTGCATGTTAGACCTCTCCTTTGAGCTCCAGACCATATATTCATTTGCTTTCCAACTACATCTTCACCTAACTCTTCCACAGACCTCCTCAATCACAGCGTATTTAAAACTGAATTTATTCTCTCCCCAGCATCCTTGCCTTTTAAAAAGAAAAAAACCTGACTGTTTCTTCAGTGAGGACCAGTATGTTAGTATCACATACAGAGCAGTTGGAAGTAGTTAAAACCCACTTGCGTGTAATCGAGTTGCCAAGTTAACCAGAGTTAACATTCTCCACTCACCATGCCAAGCATCCTGACCTCACACTGGTCACCCACAGCCTGCCGTGGCCAGTAGGCGTCTCATTAGCACACCCAAACTCTTGCTTCTGTTATCAGTTGAGTTGTGTTGTTCCCATACTGGTTTATGCTAACTATACTTTTATGGCCATACAGTTAAATAGTACAAAGCTAAAACTGAGTGTGAAAAGGAATTGTTTTTTTAAAACTAAATTGAATGCTTTGGAAAGACTGAAAGGTAAGTTACTACAATATTTATCTGCCATGGAATTAAGGAAGAGCAAGGCAACTGTAAAAGGCTGGTAAAACTAGTCTGACTCTAGAAAGATTCTGAACTCTGTTTCTCAAGTGTTTAAGATGTCACTTCACTTCAGATAACATCAGTCTGGAAGTGGTAGTCCATAGATGATGAAAGTGAGTAATGCAGAAAATGTGGAATTCCAGTCAGTAGACCCATAAAGAAAAAACTCACTTCAAAAGATTGTTAATAAACGTGCATTTTTAAGTTAAAATGTTTAAGGTACATATGTGTTATGTTCCATATTATTTGTACACATCTTGTCTGATACGAGCTTTTGCATCCTGTGCGATAAGAGCTTCTGCTGCATCTCTCAGTGATTGCCACTCTCCTCCATTGCTGCTGTCTACTCGCTATTATTTGCCCTGATTTCCTACATCAGCTTCCCAGTTGGATGTCCACCCCAAGGTTTGCCATACCTCTGGTGCCTTCTCCATATTGTAGCCAGTGAGAACTACTGAAAGCATAAACCTGATCATTGTCAACCTTTACTTTAAAACCCTTAAAATCCAGACTCTTTAATTAATGAGGACATTTAGATCTGGCCTCAGCTTACCTCTCTAGCCTCATATAATAATTTTTGTGCTGCCGTTCTCTTCCCTCAAACTCTATACTTGAGCTGTGTTGATTTGACTCACTTTGGCAGTTTAGTTGGAGGTCAGGGTGTGTGTTGTCTGTATGTTGGGTCAGGGGGCAGGTGCCATGCTCTCATTTCTGGGCCTTTCTATGTACTGCTTCTCTGCTGGGAATTTCTTTCCTTAATCTTTCATCCCCCAAACTGACTCCGTTCTTCAGGTCTCAGCTTTCTCCTTCAGGAAGCCTTTCCTGACCCCAAAGTTGAGCTTCTCTCCTGTGTGCTTTTATAACAATATTATGTATTTCCCTTGTTCTGGCATTAGTACACGATGGGTTAATTCTTTATTTACCTGTATTTCCTTCAAATCGGCCAAACTGTAAGTTCTGTGTAGGTGAGGTTTATTCATTAATCTTGTTTGCCATAGTCTCCTCATTGTAAATATTTGAGTAAATGTATTATTCAGAAACAGCTTTCTAAATACTGTAGGTTCTCTGAAAAACACTTAAGTTAAACGTTTTGCTTCATTTGTAGTTGCTGTCTCTGCTGGCCTTCATCTGTGAAGAAGTTGTATCACAGTGTACTTTGTGTGGAGGACTTTATTTTTTTGAGTTTGTAAGCTGCAGTGCCTTTCTTCTGAGTCTCCTTATACTGATTGTGTATTGCACTCCATTTTACCAGAGAGTTGATACCACAAAAGTAAAATCATCGGTAAGCATGAGAAAATATCATCCCCATATTAAGAGCATAGCTATTTTGTAATCTGGCATAGTTTTATTGTTTAAAGCAGTAATGTTTTCAAAACTCAGCAACATGAAAAGACAGTATCCCTTGTTCCAACTGGCTCTGCTTCTAAGCACCTCTGTTTTTTGCTACCGAGGGGATGATAGAGAGGGAAAGTGAGATCAGAGTGAGAGTGGCAGACACTGCCAATAGTTTACAGTTATAGGTGGTTTAATGTAATGCACATTCGACTTAAAAAAGCCTAGGATTTTGTCACTTCTGATTTCTCACTTTTGAGTGTCACTCATTGGTTCTACAATGATTAATTGTGTGCCTTTATTACATGCCAGGCTTTGTATGCTAGACACTGCAGATAGAGTAGTGAACTCATGTGAAATATTTCTGGAGCTTTAAAATAAAACAACATTTAAAGCTTAAAGCTTCAGTGATCAGGGAAAATAAAACAACATGTAATTCTTCCTATATTTTGCTTTAATGGTATTATGAAAAGTTGTCTGTGAGTGAATTAAGAATGCATTTGTTGAATTTATTCATACATTTTCTTATAAAAGTAAAAACTACCTGAGAGTCTTATTTTTTACAAAATTAGAAATGCTTAACTTTTTAACACTTAGTATGCTGACCCGATAAGGTTTTTTGTTTTGTTTTGTTTTTGAGGTGGTGTCTCACTCTGTTGCCCAGGCTGGAGTGCAGTAGTATGATCTCAGCTCACTGTAGCCTCCGCCTCCCAGGCTCAAGCAATCCTCACACCTTAGCCTCCCCAGTACCTGGGACTATAGGTTTGTACCACCACACGTGCCTAATTCTTATATTTTTTGTAGAGATGGGGTTTTGCCTTGTCGCCCAGGCTGGTCTCAAACTCCTGGACTCAAGTGATCCACCCACCTCGGCCTCCCAAAAGTGCTGGGATTACAAGCGTGAGCCACCATGCCTGGCCCTGACCCTATGTTTTTGAGTATAGTTGAATGTGTGAGATGACACATGAAATAATTTTTATTTATTTATTTTTGAGATGGAGTCTTGCTCTGTCGCCCAGGCTGGAGTGCAGTGGCACAATCTCGGCTCACTGCAACCTCCGCCTCCTGGGTTCAAGCGATTCTTCTGCCTCTGCCTCCCAAGTAGCTGGGATTACAGGTGTGCACCCAGCTAATTTTTGTATTTTTAGTAGAGATGGAGTTTCACCATCTTGGCCAGGCTGGTCTTGAACTCCTGACCTCGTGATCCACCCGCCTTGGCCAACCAAAGTGTTAGGATTACAGGCATGAGCCACTGCATCTGGCAAAATAATTTATATAGTTACTGAATTTAACAATTGAGTAATTTACTTCTTTAGTAGCATTTGAGTTGTCAGTAGTAGTTTGTGAAGAGTTGTATGTGTCAGAGTTGGCAAAATAATCCACATCTTTGAGGGAAGGGATTATGGTAGATTTTGAACTTTTTTTTTTTTCTTTTTGAGACGGAGTCTTGCTCTTGTCGCCCAGACTGGTGTGCAGTGGTAGGATCTTGGCTCACTGCAACCTCTGCCTCCTGGATTCAAGCAATTCTCCTGCCTCAGCCTCCTGAGTAACTGGGATTATAGGCACCCGCCATGGCTAATTTTTGTACTTTTAGTAGAGAAGGGGTTTCGCCATGTTGGCCAGGCTGATCTTGAACTCCTGACCTCAGGTGATCCGTCTGCCTTGGCCTCCCAAAGTTCTGGGATTATAGGCATGAGCCACAGCAGCTGGCCTTTTTTTTTTTTTTTTTTTTTTTTGAGACAGGTCTCGCTCTTTTGACCAGGCTGGAGTGCAGTGGCATGATCATGGCTCACTGTAGCCTTGATCTCCTGGTCTCAAGCAATCCTTGTGCCTCAGCCTTCTGAGTAGCTGGGGAGTAGCTGTGACTACAGGCTGTGCCACCACGCCCAGCTACTTTTTTTGATTTTTGTTAGTGATGAGATCTTGCTGTGTTGCCTAGGCTGGCTTTGACCTCCTGGGGTCAAGCTGTCCTCCTGCCTTGGCCTTCCAAAGTACTGGGCTTAGAAGCGTGAACCTATGCCTGGCCCGATTTTGAGCTCTTACAAATAAGAAATAACAGTATAAAAACAAACCAGTAAGATTCTGTTATTTTAGATTAATAAGAAGCAAGCATTAAATTATATATTGATTATACACCTAAGATAGTTACTTTTTCTGTATAACCTTTTGTACCTCTTGAATTTTGTACTATAGTAATCTATTACCTTTTTATAAAAATATATTCTAAGTTAAAAAATAGACTGGAGTGGTGGCTCACACCTGTAATCCCAGCACTTTGGGAAGCTGAGGCAGGAGGAGCACTTGAGGCCAGGAGTTCAAGAGCAGCCCGGGTAACATAGTGAGACCCCATCTGTGTACAAATAAAGGAAAAAATTAGCTGGGCGTGGTGATGTGTGCTTATAGTCCTAGCTACACAAGGCTGAGACAGGAGGATCAAGGCTGCTGCTGTGCATTATAAATCACACAATTGCACTCCATCCTGGTGACAGAGTAAGACCCTGTCTCAAAAACAAATAAATAAAAGTTTATACCAAACAGTTAAAAATTAACTTTGAAAAACAAGTAGAGTCTGAACCAAATCTATCAAGCATTTTATGAGCACATATACACAGTTCTTGGTACAGTCAGTATGTGACTATTCTGTCATCCGGGCTGGTAATACAGGTAGCTGCTGTCAGCATGGATGTACTGTGTGCCAGTTACTTTATGTGCTGTGATTTAGAATCCTTACACCTTATGCTCCATTTCTCTTTGAGGAAACTTAGGTTCAGGGTGATTAAGGAACTCGCCCAAAGTTAACACAGCTAGGATGGAAAATAAACTGGATTTGAACTCAAGGCAAGCGCTTACACTACACTCTGTGACCTAGGCAGACTCTGTTTTTTTTAAAATTTTTTATTTCACTTTAAGTTCCGGGATACATGTGCAGAACGTGCAGGTTTGTTACATAGGTATACATCTGCCATGGTGGTTTGCTGCACCTACCAACCTATCATGCTAGGTTTTAAGCCCCTCATGCATTAGGTATTTGTCCTAATGCTCTCCCTCCCCTTGCCCCCCACCCCCCGACAGGCCCTGGTGTGTGATGTTCCCCTCCCTGTGTCCATGTGTTCTCACTGTTTAACTCCCACTTATGAGTGAGAACATGCGGTGTTTGGTTTTTTTGTTCCTGTGTTAGTTTGCTAGGAGCAGAATCCTGTTAGAACCAATGCCCTACCATCTTGAGGTGCTGTCATGGCTAATACCTTCACTATAGGAATCTCTATGACAATGACAACAGGACTCATTTTTTTTTTATGAAATATATATTAAGAGGATACAGATACTCCTTAGAATTTTTGTTAATTATATTTGTAGTCTTTGAACATTTTCTTTTTTACAGATGAATATACCATAAGATTTGGACAAGGGAAAAGTTCTCAAGTATCTCAGCTGGTTGATTTATAGTTTGAATGTGTAAATATAAATATATATATATAGACACACACACACCAAATTCTGACTGGAAAAATTTATATTAAAAAAATTAAAAGTTGAAATCATTTTGTCATTTCTTATCTCAACAGTGAAACAACATCACCATAAAAATATTTTTAGAAATGTTTAGTTTTTATTTTAATGCTGCATCTGTAGTGTTTAAAACACACTGATCATTTTGACAAGAAACGGTATTATAATATTGTCCAGTTTAGTATCATTTTGAGAAAAAACAACACTGTAATATTGACCAGTATAGTATAATGGTGTAACCTGAAAAAAGTAAAACACTTGTTATATCAAACTTGAGCATTTAAAAAGTCATTTTAGAGTAAATACTAGTTTAAAAGTACTGAGAAAAAAGAAAAATTAGTCCTTTCATCCTAAAATAGCTTTTGTATTATTTTGCTGTATTCCTTTCAAGTCTTTTGTTTCCATTCATAGGTGATTTTTAAAATTTAAATGATTTGTAATCATAGAACATATATTCTACTTTTTACCTAATATCATAAGGATTTCATGCTTGTTTGCATGGTTTAAAAATCACTTTTTACTGTCTGCATATTAATACACTTAGATTTTAAATATTTTTTCATGCAAGAGAGGTTTTCTGTTTTAGAGGAATGTGTTTTGAGTGTGTGGTACTGGTGGTGCCTAGAGAGGAATAACTTTTTTTTTTTTTGAGAAGACATCTTGCTCTGTCACCAGACTGGAGTGCAGTGGCGCAATAGGAGCTCACTGCATCCTCCACTTCCTGGGTTCAAACGATTCTCTGCTTCAGCACCCCGAATAGCTGGGATTACAGGTGTGCGCCACCACGCCCGGCTAATTTTTGTACTTTCAGTAGAGACGGGGTTTCGCCATATTGGCCAGGCTGATCTCAAACTCCTGACCTCAGGTGATCCGCCCACCTCGGCCTCCCAAAGGAATAATATTTTTTAAGAGAATGTTTTCTATCCCATGCCATTGCAGTCACAGTCTATTAAGAACAACAGTAGCCAACATTTTTGGAACACTCACATTTATTAGTGGCATATAGCTTGACATTTACATTTACTAGTGGTATAGCTCAGATTTGAACTCAGGTAGACTGGCTCTAGAACCCATGTTCTTATTTAGAAATAAGACAAAATGATTGTCTTATTTCAGTTAACTTGAATGTATTCTAAATATTAGTAAATAGAATTTTATATTTATATGCAATAAATTGGAAAAAATCAAAGTAATTAAAAAATAAAGTACTACAAGGAAACACCTTTTAGAAGCAGAGAAAACCTCCTTTTTTTTTTTTTTTTTTTTTTTTTGAGACAGAGTTTCGTTCTTGTCCCCCAGGCTGGAGTACAAAGGTGCGATCTCGGCTCTCTGCAACCTCTGCCTCCCAGGTTTAAGTGATTCTCCTGCCTCAGCCTCCCAAGTAGCTGGGATTACAAGCGCCTGCCACCACACCCATCTAATTTTTGTATTTTTAATAGAGACGGGGTTTGACCACGTTGGCCAGGGTGTTCTTGAACTCCTGACCTCAGGTGATCCACCCACCTCGGCCTCCCAAAGTGCTGGGATTACAGGCTTGAACCACTGTGCCCAGTGAGAAAACCTCTTATATTTTTTATAAATGATAAGTAGCTGGGACTACAGGTGCCCACCACCATGCCTGGCTATTTTTTTTTTTTTTTTTTTTGGTATTTTTAGTAGAGACAGGGTTTCACCATGTTGGTCAGGCTGGTCTTGAACTCCTGACCTCATGATCCGCCTGCCTCAGCCTCCCAGAGTGCTGGGATTACAGGTGGGAGCCACCGTGCCCGGCCAGTTTTATTGATATTAGGTTTAGTGGAGTTTGCAGTTCAGAAAACTCAAAAAGTATCAGACTTTGGAGTGGCTATCATTTTACCAAGTTTCCCTTTCTGAGTCAAGTATATATGTCATTACTGTTTTCAGTTGGCATATGAGAGCCTTGTGAGATAATGCCTGAGAGAGCACTTGGAAACCCATGAAACATCTCATGATTGTAAGCTGCATTATGATGATATATGGAAGTTTTATGTAGTAGATAAGCTCATCATACAGGCTCACTGTGGATTACCCACTTGGAACAGTTGAAGGCAATATGTTATTCCAGAAAGCTTAAGTGTCTAAAAAACACACTCTTGGCATACTTCTATTTAATAATGGGTGGTTTTTAAAATTCTTTCTTTTAGAAAGTGCTTTCAAAGCACTGGAATAGTCTCAGAGATGTCATCCTACCATAAAACACTTTGAAAGGAAAGAAAAATGCTTTTTTGCTGGAAGTAAGATGGAATTGTAATAAATGCTTTGGCTTAGATAATTGTATTATGTCCCAGAGAAAAAGAGGCACACACAAACACTTGTACACATGCACACGAGATCTTTTCCGGGACTGTTTTTTTTGAGACTGGATAACAAAAAACGTCCCAATTAGCTGGGACTACAGGCTCATGCCACCTCTCCTGGCATAGGGGGCTGTTGTTAGTAAAAGATTATCTTGTAATGTGTTCTCTCAATATGCCCAGCCCAGCGTGGGTACTGTTTATTTTACACAGTATTTATTGAATGCCAGGCTTACTGAAAAGTTAGAAGTTTGGGTATGTAAGTTTGGGTTGTATCAAGAAAAACAAGCAGCCAGAGCTTTTTAAAGTTAAAAATGAAAAAGTTGATTTCCGTGAATCTAACTGTATTGTATTCCTTCTGTGTTTTGTATGTATGCATAGGATTTTTATATTACTTTGGGCACAGGATGTGTGTTTTTGTTGGCATCCATCATTTTTGTTTCCACACATGACAGGACTTCAGCTGAAATTGCTGCTATTGTAAGTACCTTGTATTTTTAACATTGCTTATTTTTGTTTCCTTAGAAATATGGAATTTGGAGAGTACTTGACAAGTTATACAGCATGTTGGAGTTGTTTTTCTTTTAACTTATTTTTTAGTGTAATTTTGAATAGAAGACCTTAAAGCAAATCAATATGATAGGCTTTGAAACCTAGAGCCTATAGAATTTGACTGAATTTTGTTTAAAAAAAATCTACTTAATCCACATATCAATGTGTCATTGCTAATGGAAGTGGTAAAATTGACTTTATTATTTTATATTTCTCCACTTTCAGTACAATAAATGCACACCTACATGCCAGGTGCTATTCTAGGTAGGAGAATATATGGGAGAAATGATTCAGAGGCTCAGCCTAGAAAAGGAGACGGAAAAGTAAAATTGTAATGGAGTTTGTTAAATGAACCAATAGAAGTTGTTCTGAGACTGGGTGCTATGGCTCAGGCTTGTAATCGCAGCACTTTGGGAGGCCAAGGTGAGAGAATCACTTGAAACCAGGAGTTCAGGACCAGCCTGGGCAAGCAACATAGTGAGACCTCATCTCTACAAGAAGAGAAAAAAATTAATAATAAAAAAGTTGGCCTAGACAGCAGTTTTCAGTGGGTTATACATATCCTTAAAGGTTCACCAGGACTTTTCAAGGAGTACGAGGCAGAGATAGTTTTGAGGAAATTAATTTCCAGCTTTTTAATCTCCATATGTAATCTTTTTTAAAACTAGTATGTCTGAGAATTTATCTCTGGTGAAGGAGTCTCACCAGCTCTTTTCCACCTTCCCATTCACAGTCGCCACCCACCTTGCCCCCTCAAAAAGAAAAAAAACTTGTGTGTCCTGAATCTTGCTGCATTAGTTCCTTCTCACACTGCTATATAGAAATACCTGAGACTGGGTAACGCATAGAGAAAAGAGGTTTAATTGCCTCTTTTCTGACAACTCTACAGGAAATATAGCAGGAGAGGTCTCAGGAAACTTACAGTCATGGCAGAAGGCAAGGCAGAAGCAGGCACATCTTACGTGGCCAGAGCAGGAGGAAGAGAGAGAGTGGGGAGGTGCTACCCAGTTTTAAACAACCAGATCTTTCAATAACTCACTATTACAAGAACAGCACCAAAGGGGAAATCTGCTCCCATGATCCTATCACTTCCAACCAGGCCCCACCCCCACCATTGGGGATTACAATTTAACATGAGAATTGGCTGGGGACACAGACCCAAACCATATCACTTACTGTGGTGGATTACCCTGAGTTGTAAAACAAAACCCTTGAGTACAACAAAGAGACAGTTGAAAATAAAGATCCAATTTTTATCTGAAATTCTTGGGGCCAGAATTTTTTTTTTAGAATTCAGAATATTCTGGATTTTAGAAAGGTAGTGCTGTACATATCCTATATTACACAACACCCATTTGAGGGCCTGGGACAGTACCCTGTCAGCTAACATTGGTTTATCTGAAGTAAAACATACGAATATTTATAGTAAAAGGGATAAGAAAAGACTGCAAATAGTCTTACTTCGTGTCAGTTTTGAGCCAAGTGAATCATGAAAACCTTGAGTTAATTCGTTCTTTGGGTATCGGAATTGTAAATCAAGGATCATGGCCTTGGACTGGTGCCAGTGCTGTGAACTTGAATGACTAGCAACTGGACAACAAATTGTCTTGCAAGTCAGCTGGTTTCCAACTAATACTTTGTTTTTAACAAAATTGAAGTTAGGCCGGGCATGGTGGCTCACGCCTGTAATCCCAGCACTTTGGGAGGTCAAGGTGGGCGGATCACGAGGTCAGGAGTTTGAGACCACCTTGGTCAACATAGTAAAACCTTGTCTCTACTACAAAAATTAGCTGGGCGTGGTGGCGGGCGCCTGTATTCCCAGCTACTCGAGAGGCTGAGGCAGGAGAATTGCTTGAACCTGGGAGGCAGAGGTTGCAGTGAGCCAAGATTGTGCCACTGCACTCCAGGCTAAGTGACAGAGTGAGACTCTATCTCAAAAAACAAAAAAAAAACCCCAAAAATTGAAGTTGTAATTAACAGAGTTGTTAGCTAATACATCATTAAAACTGCTTTTTATGATAGAAAACTCAAAAGGAGTTCAGAAAATTGCATGGCTGTATTTACCTATTCATATGACAACAGTTTCGTAGCACTTACATGTGTAAAAACAAAACATAGAAGTAAAATTAACACTGAATCTTGATTCATTCTAGCAATAAGCAATATTTATTCATGGGTACATAAACCAATAGAAGAGAAAAGTCAAAGTTTTAATAGGGCTTTATGGTTAATTTCAGTTTAGAATCATTTTTGTTGCAGAGGAGTATGAGATGGTGATAAATAAAATTATGAGTATAAAAATACATTACTATAAAATTCTGTGGGGAAAGTGAAATGAAGTTGAGGAACAATTGAGTTCCAGTGAAAAAATTTACAGCTATAAAAAATAATTTGGATTTTAATTAGATGATGTATTAGACTGTCCCAGTATTTGTATTTCACTGGGTATATTTAGTAGTGACTGGTAGTTTAAAAAGCCGATATTTATAATATGCTGGACATTACCTTTTGTAACTATTTAAATTATGAAAAGTTTTACAGACGTAAATGCATGAGGAAGTCCTTTTTGTTTTTTAAATTCAGAAGTGTGTAACTAAAAGAGCTCGAAGGTCGCTTGTCTGGAGTGTATAGTATAGAGGGCCTTATATGGACTGGAGCTCTTTGAGACGATCAGAGACAGTTTCAAAAACAAGGGTGACATTTGGTATGAGTTTGATGTATTTAAGAAGATTGCCAGGAAAATAAGGGGATAAATGCCATCAAGTCAAAAATAAAGATCCCAGACGGAAAAAGACTTGGCTTTTGTGGCGGGGGATGGGAGGGTGGGAGGCGTTTATAATTAAATTTACATTGGATATGTTGGGGATATCTGGGGGAATTAATGAATTTGGAGCTCAGCTAGCTTTGTGGTAAAATGAGGTGGAATGCATATTCTTTAAGGGGGGGAGGACAGGTCAGGAGACTGCAACAGATTGTAAGAGAATGTTGTTAATAAAAATCGTGGAGATAGAGAGTATTAGATTTGGAAGAGACTTTAGCCATCACCTACATCAATTTTCTCTTTTTTACAGAGCACTTATTTGGCCCCCATATCCTTAAGGGTTTTGCTAGTGGAGAAGCTAAATTTGAAGCAGACGCATGGTCTTCTGTCTCTTGATAGAATTCTCAGAATGTTTGATCATATTTTAGAAGAGAACAATTGAGGAAGTGACTTAAGAGGAAGTAGGTAGTGGCGTCGTGCCACTGTGTCATTGCAATGTGACAACTGGAACGTGTATTTTATTTAAGTAACTTAACCTAATAGTATCTTCAAAATGGAATTTCTGTTTTGATATTAATAACTTTTTTCATTTTCACCTAGACTGAGTTGCCTAGTCACATTTCCTTATCACATCTGTGGGTCAATCTAACAATGCAAATATTCTTGTGTTCTGTATCATTTTTTAGGATTTAATGTTTATCTGTTAACCCTAGTTTCATATATTAGCCCTCCACATATAAACATGCACACATAAGGCAGAACATTAGTACTTTGTGGGACTTTGACTGATAGCCATTATTCTGGAAGTTTTTCTTTTATAACTTCTTTCCATTTTTTGATGACTTAAACATTTTTTTTTAACATTAAAGAGTAGTTGTGCATAAGATAAAATTCATAAACATCTTGCTTATATGAAACACTGTCCAAGCCAAGTAGGAAATGTGAGATTATATTCCAAAATTTCTCCTATAACCTTTCCTCATTTTTTTCCTCAGGTGTTTGGATTTATAGCAAGTTTTATGTTCCTACTTGACTTTGTCATTATGCTGTGTGAAAAACGACAGGAGTCCCAGCTGAGAAAACCTGAAAATACCACTAGGGCTGAAGCCCTCACTGAACCACTTAATGCCTAAAGACTCTGGGGAGCAGCTGTTAACTAAGGTAGTGACTCTGCACTGTGGTGCCCGAGCCCTGGCAGAAGCTCTTGTAAAATTTGTGTAATTGTTTAAACCACTTCTTTCGGAGAGCAAGAGGAAGGTCAAGTAGGCAGTTTGATCAATATTGTGTCAGCCACCACAAATTAGGCCAGATAAGTTAAAAAATTAAAAAAAAAATGATTGAAACATCTCAAATGGAGATTTTGGTGGGAGGAGGAGAGAACAATTGTATTTTAAATCACACAACTCAAAGGTTGATAAATGATTCTGTCATTCTATTACAGGTCATTCTTTTACTAGGCTTAGCTTCCAGATGATGCTTTATAGCTGTATAAACATGATTATATTCATCTACTTAGAAATTGTTTAATTGTTAAATTAATTTGCTTAGCTGTTTGTTTTGATGCTTAGATTAGGTTTTGTTAATGGGAATTTAACATATTTAAGAAACCAATATTTAAAATGTTGGTCTAGGTTTTTTTCCTTAACATATGTTACCAGGCTTCACTGTATTTCACTCAGCCTTAAATTTTACAATATTTTTGGATAACTGTTATTAATTCTTTCTGAGACCTTGGTATAGCCTATAAAATGTATCGAGATGTTGGTATTTTGTGTGTATAGAAGCAACAATATCAGCAACTTCGTGTTTATACTGCACCTTGGTTGTTGATGTCAAGTGAGAAAGAGATTGTTTTGTAACACATAAAAAAATGGAAGAAACTGATACCACAACTAAGGACCAAAGATAAGAAAGACTTTTTGCCCAAAACAGTGAAAGTAATTATAAAAACAAGCTTTGACCACTTACCAAGTATCTGAAGAGATGAGTTCATACTATGATTTAGAAAGTGGTTCAATTCCCCTGTTGGCATATGATTATTTTTACTAAAATTAATACAGCTCTGTGGGTCTTCCTTAGTGTTTTCTTTGAAGCCAGTCAGTTTTTTTAGGACCCCAGCCTTTTGTTTTTCATCGTTCGAGATGCCTCTTTTCTGTCTCCTTATCATATAGAAATGGAACTATGTGCTGCTGCTTCATCTAGCAGAGGTTGGCCTCTGGCTCTGACGCTCACTTTTTGCCAGTTGTCTTTAGGTGGTCCTGAATCTTGGGCCCTTTTAATTGTGAATATTGTGTAGCAGGATCTTGAGAGTCCTTGTTCTTACATAGGCATTGGTCTAGTTTGTCTTTGGCAAGGAACATCTTAAGAAAGTAAATATCCAGGGAACCCTGCCCAGACTAATACTGTTGGTGGCATAAGGGAGAATCAAGCTATTCTCAAGAGATAACTTCATAACCAGAATTGTCTGTTGGCTAGCAGCTGTCACAGGTAGGCAGGACACTTGGGATATGACCTTTCTGTCCAGGTGGTTCACAGACTAGACCTTTCTTATCCTCCTCCTGGAGTTTTGACCTGGGACTCTAGTGTTAAGATGATGAACCCATACATCAGGTCCTTCTGCACTTTGGTAGAAGTCTCCCAGGGTAGGTTTCCTATATTTGAAACAGTGGAATCATGTTTCCAGGGATAAAGTTGAATGACCTCATCCTTTTTTTTTTTTTTTTCTCATCTGCCATTTGTGTGTCGTAGATGAGTTTTAGTTGCATGAATGTGGCTAATGTGGTTCTCAGAAATCGGTCAGTATGGCCTGACATAGCTTCTGCTCTGTCTTACTGACTCAGTACCTTTTTTAGGATTTGTGTCAGAGTTTGGATACTAGTGTTAGTGGTAATGTCACCACTATTTAGTTGGGAGATAATGAAACCAGTCATGGATGCTGTTTTTATTGGGCATGTCATCTAAGAAAGGAGAAATAGCTGAGTCTTGGGTCTAAGAATAAGGACTGATTCAGAAAACTAGTTTATGATAGGTAGACTAGAGTTTCACATCAAACCGTGCCATTGTGATTTTTAATGTCATCTAGACCTATCTAAAATTCAGAGCATATCATCTGGCCTTCCTCAGGGTCACCACCCATGCATTGGGCTTAGTCAAGATTGACAGATACGTTCTCAGCTGGCCTGTCATACAAAACATCTTGTCATTGAGCTTAAGTTCTGCTTGTTCTGAGGTTTCACCTCCATGTGTTTCATTGGTACAAAAGTGGATCTCTTAGTTGGTCACTTAATTCTTTCTTTTTCAGAAAGACAGTCTGTTCACTGGTAGATTTGGTCACTCTTAGAGTCTTTCTTCACATTGTTTTTTATGGGACCCATGAATGGTTAGCCTTTCTTTTCTATTGTAGCAGGAAATAGGAGTAAAAAGACCATTGTCGTAAATACGTTCAAGGGGAACTTGGGACCAAAAACCACTGTTACGTATAAAACATGGCAAACTCAATAAACTCAAATTTAAAATAATTTTTAAATTAATAGTTATGATACATTTAATTTGATATTTTATACAAATAGATTGCTTAGAATGGTTCTCAAGAATTATAAGGGAAATGAACTCAGTACAAAAATTTTATAATTACTTATGTTTTGTTTGGGGGCTGGGAAATGTATTTTTACATTGTTTATAGCCAATCATTTTTATATTTGTCAATTTAAATCTTATGGGTCTTTTTTATCTCTCTTGATGTCAAATTTTACAGTCTTTTTAAATAAATCCATTTAATTAAAATGTTCATACCTTTGTAAGTGTTTATTAGAGAAGTGTGATGTTTAAATGAAAAGCTGTTTCTCTAGTTGTGGGAGTTGCTACACAGTCTTGTTGAGTGCCTATGTAGAATACTAGATTTTGGATATATCTAGGATAGAAAAGAAACAAAACCATTTCCCTGGGCTGTCTCTCTTGTTGGAAAGTTAGAATACACATTTAAACAACATTTTCAGGGAACCACAGAGGAAGACTTACAAATGCCTTGAAATACTTCCAAAGAAGCAATTTAGACTCTGTCACATTTCTAGATGTGGCTAACAATGCTAAAAACAAAACAGGCACATTCTGTTAGGAACCGTTCAATGATTGGGAAAATGTGAAGCAAAACTAGGGTGGTTTCTGGTAAAACTACAGCTATTTGTGTAGTTTGCGAAATTCCTGCCTCCACCCTCTATGAGAATAACAGGATCTTTATAGTCATCAAGAACTCACCAGGATTTGTACATTCTTCAGAGTTTAGAGTTTTGTTTTGATAAAGAGCATTGTATCAATATGCAATAAGCTGCAAGGAGCAGAAAATCTAATTAAATGTGTCTTAAACAGTAAGAAAAACTTATTTCACAAGACATCTGGGTAGGGCAATTCCACATTGGTAAATTCAGCGGATAAATTATTCTACAAGTACAGTAATGTGTGTCATAGAAATTGATATAATAAAAGGGGGAGGCTGGGCGCAGTGGCTCACGCCTGTAATCCCAGCACTTTGGGAGGCTGAGGCGGGTGGATCACCTGAGGTCAGGAGTTCGAAACCAGCGAGGCCAACATGGTGAAACCCTGTCTCTACTAAAAATGCAAAATTTAGCTGGGTGTGGTGGCACATGACTGTAATCCAAGCTACTTTGGAGGCTGAGGCAGGAGAATCGCTCAAACCCCAGAGGCGGAGGTTGCATTGAGCTGAGGTCATGCCATTGCACTCCAGCCTGGGCAACAAGTGCAAAACTCCATCTCAAAAAAAAAAAAGGAGAAGTATTATCTTTTCCCCAACGTTTTTATTAGCTACATTTTAGAATTTTTGAATTTTTTTTTGTTTGTTTTGGAGACAGAATCTCGCTATATCCTTCAGGCTGGAGTGCAGTGGCGCCACCTTGGCTCAGTGCAACCTCTGTCTCCTGGGTTCAAGCGATTCTCCTGCTTAGCCTTCTGAGTAGCTAGGATTATAGGCACATGCCACCACACCCTGCTAATTTTTTTGTGTTTTTAGTAGAGACGTGGTTTCAACATGTTGGTCAGACTGGTCTTGAACTCCCGACCTCAAATGATTCGCCTGCCTTGGCCTCCCAAAGTGCTGGGATTCCAGGCATGAGCCACCATGCCTGGCCTGAAATGTTTCAAGCACTGGAAGCACAGAGGATGATACCTGTTGTAGACTCCACTCACCTTTAATAGATTATAACATTTTGCCGTATTTGCTTCAAGGTTGTAACTCTGGTTCATTCATTTTTGAATGCTGTTTGGTATTTCATTGTATGAATATGTCACAGTTTACTTACTCTCCTACTGACAGAAAAATTCTAACAGCATTTTCAGCTTTTGACCATCTTAACATTACAGTGAACAAATGTATTTGAACATCTCTTCTTGTGCACATGTGAGAGCTTACATGGTGGGTAAGTACTTAGAAGTTAAATTGTTAGGTGAGTCAGAAGGTACGTTATGATTTCAGCATGACTAAATATTTCCAAATAGATCTCCAAAGGGTAGAACCAGTTTGTATTTCCCTCAGCAGCGAATGAGGTGCTGGTTTCCCCTCTCTTGTCCTGCACTTAATATTAGTTCAACGTAACATTTTTGCTCGTCTGGTACTGAAATGGTGCCTCATTTTTTTTTTTTTTTTTGTATTCTTCCTGTTTCTGGTGAACCTGATTGTCTTTTCACTTGTTTATTGACCGTTATTTCTCAGAAATAGAAAAAATAATCTGAAAATTCATATGGAAATACAGAAGACCCTGGATTGCCAAGGTCATCTTGAGGAAAAAGAACAGACCTGAAATTAGCCAGGCACAGTGGCCTGCACCTGTGCTCCAATCCACTCAGGAGGCTAAAGTGGGAGGATCGCTAGAGTATTCTAACAGCATTTTTGCCCAAGAGTGTGAGGCTGAAATGAACTGTGATTGTGCCACTGCACTCCAGAGTAGGTGACACAGTGAGACCCCATCTTAAAAAAAGAAAAAAAAAAAAAAAAGCCAAGCATAAAACAGTTTTGAAATTGTACTATCAGAAATTTTAAGATTTGATCAAGTCTTTGTTATTAGCATAGGTATTATAAAATACCCAAGAAAGCCAGCAACAGACCTACACATTTATATCCACTTAAACAGAAGCAACATGTATGTCAGAGAAGGGGCCATCTATTGAAACAATAAACTAGATGGTGTGAGGCATTCACACAATACACCAAAACCAAGGTAGCATCAAGTACTAAATATAAGATGTAAACCTTTAAACATTTTAGAGCCGGGCGCGGTGGCTCAAACCTGTAATCCCAGCACTTTGGGAGGCCGAGATGGGCGGATCACGAGGTCAGGAGATTGAGACCATCCTGGCTAACCCGGTGAAACCCCGTCTCTACTAAAAAATACAAAAAACTAGCCGGGCGAGGTGGCAGGCGCCTGTAGTCCCAGTTACTCGGGAGGCTGAGGCAGGAGAATGGCGTAAACCCAGGAGGCGGAGCTTGCAGTGAGCTGAGATCCGGCCACTGCACTCCAGCC
>NC_045435.1:135410554-135414441 GCF_002776525.5 Piliocolobus tephrosceles
AAAAAAAAAAAAAAAAAAAAAAAAAAGTTTTAGAAAGTATAGAATATTCCTTTTTTAAATTGATTTTTTATTTATAATTGACAATTTTACATATTTATGGGGTATAGTGATGTTTCCATGTATGTGTGCATTGTATCAAATCAGGGTTTATATATCCATCACTTTAAACATTTATTTCTTAGTGGTGATAACATTCAGAGTCTTCTAGCTATCTTGAAATACACACTACATCGTCGTCGTTTGAGACAGGGTTGTTTTGTCACCCAGGCTGGAGCACAGTGCAGTCTTGACCTCCTGGGTTCAAGCATTCCTCCCACCTCAGCGCCCCCAAGTAGCTAATTTTGTAGTTTTGTAGAGACGAGCTTTGCCATGTTGTCCCAGCTGGTCTTGAATTGCTGGGCTCAAGCGATCCTCCCAAAGTGTCGGAATTACAGGGGTGAGCCACCACTGGCCCGCCTACATTATTCATTACTATAGTCACTCAGCTGTATAATAGAACACCAGAATTTATTCTTCCTGTCCAACTGTAACTTTGTATCCATTGACCAACCTCTCCCAGTCCCTACTCCTGCAAACTCACTACCCTCCCCAGACTCTGGTAACCATTATTCTACTCTCTAATTCTATGAAATCAACTTTTTTAGATTCCACAGATGAATGAGATCATGTGGTGTTTGTCTTTCTGTGCCTGGCTTATTTCACTTAATATAATGTCCTCCAGGTTCATCCATGTTGCTGCAAAAAAAAAAAAAAAAAAAGCAGGATTTCATTGTTTTATGATTGACCAGTATTCCATTGTGTATATATATACACACACACATGCCACGTTTTCTTTAGTCATCTGTAGATGGACATTTGGATTGATTTTGTATCTTGGCTATTGTAAATAGCACTGCAATAAATATGGGAGTGCAGATAGCTCTTTGACATACTGATTCCACTACCATTGAATATATTCCCAGTAATTACACTGCTGGATCATATGGTAGTTCTGTTTTTAATTTTTTGAGGAACCTCCATACTGTTTTGCATAATGGCTGTACTCATTTACATTCCCACCCACGGTGCGTAAGAGTTTCCTTTTCTCTACATCCTTGCCAACATTTGTTTTTTTTTTGTCTTTTTTTTTTTTTTTTTTGAGACAGAGTCTTGCACTGTCGCCCAGGCTGGAGGGCAGTGGCGTGATCTTGGCTCACTGCAACCTCCACCTCCGGGGTTCAAGCGATTCTCCTGCCTCAGCCTCCCGAGTAGGTAGGAAGACAGGCACGCACCAACACGCCCAGCTAATTTTTTTATTTTTAGTAGAGATGGGGTTTCACAATGTCCAGGATGATCTCGATCTCTTGACCTCGTGATCCACCCGCCTTGGCCTCCCAAAATGCTGGGATTACAGGCGTGAGCCACTGGCAGCCGGCCCTATTTTTTGTCTTTTTAATAGTCGTCAATGAGATCATAGTTCATTGTGGCTTGATTTGTATTTCTCTGATGATTGGTGATACTGAACATTTTTTTCATCTATCTGTTGGCCATTTGTATGTCTTTTCTTGAGAAATGTCTATATAGGCATTTTGGGCATTAGTTTTTTTTTTGTTCTTTGTTTTTTGTTTTTGTTTTTGTTTTTGTTTTGGGTTATTGAGCTGTTTGAGTTTCTTGTGTTTTCTGGATATTAACATCTTGTCAGATGGATAGTTTGCAAATACTTTTCTCCCATTCTATAGATTGTCTCTTCACTCTATTGATTGTTTCCTTTGCTGGGCCACAGCTTTTTGGTTTAATGTAATTCCATCTGTCTATTTTTGCTTTCATTGCCTGTGCTTTTGAGGTCTTACTCAAAAAATCCTTGCGCAGTCCAATTTCATGAAGCATTTTCCATTTTCTTGTAGTTTCACAGTTTCAGATCTTTTAAGTCTACAATCCATTTTGAGTTGATTTTCATATATGGTGAGAGAGAGGGGTCTGTTTCATTTTTCTGCATATGGATATCCAGTTTTCCTAGCACTATATTTATTGATTTCCCAAGTTGCCATTAACCAGCACCATTTATTTAAGAGACTGTCTTTTCCCCAACGTATGTTCTTGGTTCTTTTCTCAAATATCAGTTGGCAGTAAATGCATGGATTTATTTCTGGGTTCTCTGTTCTATTTCCTTGGTCTGTGTACCAACCTCCAAATTTGTCCTTCCTTCCCTCCTTCCCTCCCTTCCTCTGACCTTTCCTTCCTTCTTCCCTCCCGCTCTCCCTCCCCTCCCTCTCAGCAGGATCTTAGTCTATTGCCCATGCTGGAGTGCAGTGGTGTGCTCTAGCTCACTACATCACTGCAGCCTTGAACTCCTAGGCTCAAGCAGTCCTCCCACCTCAGTCTCCCAAGTAGCTGGGACTACCGGTACACACCACCATACCTGGCCACCTTTTACAAATTTTTTGTAGAGATAGACATCACCTATCTCTTGCTTTTTTCTTGGAATTGCATTTAATTGGAAGATTAGTTTTGGGGGAAAATGGCATCTTACTGGTTGAACTTCACATTTGAACATAGAATCTCCATTGGTTTAGGTCTTTTATTGTTTTTCAGCAATTTTCTTTTGTTTTCATAAAGGTCTTACATATCTTTAGTCAGATTTATCCTAGATACCTTATTTTTATAGTTACCCGGAATGAGATGTTTATAAGAAATTACATATTCTGATTAGCAAATTACATATTCTGATATGCATACTAGCATATTACTGGTAAAAGTAACAGAAGATGTCAGCAGGTTTGCTAAATATAAGATCAATAATCAAAAATCAATTGCATTCCTAATACTCTACCCACCTCTACTAGTTCGTCTATGGATTTCTGTCAGATATCTCACATTCTGGATTTATCAATTTCTGTTATCATGTTATTTAACTTATTCCTTTATTTCCATATTTCCTGTAAACTGAAAGATAGCCCTAAAGGCATACTTAAATTCAGATTAAACTTTTTTTTTCTGTATTCTCTGGTAATAACCATATTCAGTGCACACTTAGTGGGGTCAGGTGCTGACCATGTGTTCCCCACTTTTTAGCTAAAAGATTTCATCCATGGATCTTTGCCTAAATCAGTTACTTTGTTAGCAGTTGCAAAATAGCAGCTTTATAATTCTGTAATTCCTGCCACTTTTCTTTGCTAGAATTCCTCAGTAATAACATACTATCAAATTTTTAGCATGCATATTTGATTTTATAAAGATTTGTAATATTAATCAGAACTCCTGCTCATCTCCTGAATGATACTAAGAGACCTTAGAATTAATGGCCATCGGTTCTTCTCAGGTACTATGTTGTTACTGCCTAGTATTTTACATTTATCTTAGCAACTTCCTAAATTAACTATTAATGTTGTTTTATGCAGTCATTGCTTATTTAGGTTTATCAACATAGTCTTTGCATCCCACCTTTGCATCCCATAGTCTTTGCATCCCACCTTATTTTTGGTTACTGTTTTCTAACTTCAGTGTTGGATGTCCTTTCTGCAAGAGTGAAATTTCATTTTGCCGTTACTCTTAAACATAGCTAAGGTGGGTATAGAATTCTAGATTGATAATATTTTTTCTCATTACTTCAAAGATATTATGTTATTCCATTGTCATCTGGCCCCGATGTTGCAAAAAACATGATGTCAGCCTGCATTCATACTAGGTAATCTTTGGTTCTTTTAAGATTGTATCTTTGGGGCCTGGCGCGGTGGCTCAAGCCTGTAATCCCAGCACTTTGGGAGGCCGAGACGGGCGGATCACAAGGTCAGGAGATCGAGACCATCCTGGCTAACCCGGTGAAACCCCGTCTCTACTAAAAAAAATACAAAAAACTAGCCGGGTGAGGTGGTGGGCGCCTGTGGTCCCAGCTACTTGGGAGGCTGAGG
>NC_045435.1:135414541-135418789 GCF_002776525.5 Piliocolobus tephrosceles
TACAAAAAACTAGCCGGGTGAGGTGGTGGGCGCCTGTGGTCCCAGCTACTCGGGAGGCTGAGGCAGGAGAATGGCGTAAACCCGGGAGGCGGAGCTTGCAGTGAGCTGAGATCCGGCCACTGCACTCCAGCCTGGGCAACAGAGCGAGACTCCGTCTCAAAAAAAAAAAAAAAAAAAGATTGTATCTTTGAATTTAGTATTGAGTTTCACTGGAGATGTCTGTGGATTTATTTTTATTTAACTTGCTGGGGATGTGTTGTGCTTCTTTAATCTGAGGAATGAAATTGAATTTCTGGAAAATTCTCATCTATTTTCACTTTGAAATTTTCTTATTTTCTCTCTTGTTCTAGATTCCTTGTGAGATGTATGTGGGACTTTCTCATTCAGTCCTCTAATATTTAACCTTCTGATTTTTTTTCTACTTTTTTATCTCTGTGCTACAGATGTTTGAAGATGGATGATAGCCTCAAACACTAATTTTTTTTCTTAAGCTGTTTTTAACTTATTCATTGAATTTTAACTAATTTGCTATTTAGCAAGTCTATTGAGTTTTTGACTTCATATACTACATTTTCTTTGAAACCATTCTATTAAGATCTTAAGTTCTTTTGGTGCTAATTCTCCTGTTTGTTGGATTTATGGAGTCTTCCTTCTCATATTGGTTCCATTTTATCATTTGGGAGTGTGACTCTAAGTTTCCAGTGGCTCAGTCCTTTTTATTTGATCCTCAGGTACTTAATCACCTCTGCACTTGGCGTAGCCTCTGGATACCTTGCCTAGCCACCTGTTGCCCTCCTTCTCTCATCTGAAGTCAGAACATTTAATGCCCAGAAGGATTGTTCCACTAGAAGCAGAATGGGACCTGCCGTTGGCACTGGACAAACCCATGTCAATCCATTGCTTTTCCTTTGGAACCTTCTTACGTTAAACCTCAGGTTTATGTGGGCAACAGAGAAACCAGCCTGTGTGGGTAGGTGGCATGGATGCAGACCCTGAAGTTTTAAATCACCCTTGGGTCCAGGTGCGGTGGCTCATGCCTGTAGTCCCAGCACTTTGGGAGGCCAAGACGGGCAGATCACTTGAGCTCAGGAGTTTGAGACCAGCCTGGGCAACATGGCGAAACCCCATCTCTATCAAAAATACAAAAAACTAGCCGGGCGTGACGGTGCAAACCTGTAGTCCCAGCTACTTGGGCGGCTGAAGCAGGAGGTGGAGGTTGCAGTGAACCGAGGTTGTGCCACTGCACTCCAGCCTGGGTGACAGTGAAACACCATCTCAAAAAAAAAAAAAAAAATCACCCTTGGCACCTCCTGTATCTGTCACCACAAAAAATGATGAATACTGTCACCCCAAAACTCAGTGGCTTAAAACAAAAACTAGTTCATGGGTCTATGGTTATGGTTTAGGCCGCAGGGCTCTTACATGTCTGGGTGCAGGCTCACTGGTGATGGGAAGCTCACGCTTCGGGTCAGCTTGTTGTCAGCTGGGGAAACTGTGTGTCTCTCATATCCCTTCCGCAGTCAAGCCTGGGAATATTCACATGGCCGTGGCACAGGGTCAACAGGGACAAGCCCCCAAAGGTAAGTGGTTTCAGGCCGCTTTTATCACATTCATTAGCATTCCCAAGCCCAGGGTCAGAAGGAGGAGGTTCTACAGAGTGAGGGGCAAAGGGCATTGTAAAGGGAGGGATGGAGGATGGGGCCATTCTTCAGCAGGCACTCATTCCTTGTATCCCACTCATCTATCTATTTCCTTGAACTTGTGCCCTCAAAATCAAGAGCAGTCGCTCCTGCCATCAGTGAGCATTCTCTGATTAAAGAATATTTTTACTGAACAAGGGAATACGTTCACACAGTGAAATACAGAAATTCTCTACCGATATGGAAAGCTGTCTAGCTTAATATGACATTGTGCTTCGTAGTACAGATAAAAGTAACGAACTGAGGGAAACGAGCAGATTAGAAGTTGAGTATGCAGCCTGGGCAGCATGGCAAAACCCTGTCTCTACAAAAAATATGTAAAAATTAGCCAGGCCTGGTGGCATGTGCCTGGAGACCTTGCTACTTGGGCGACTGAGGTGGGAGGATCACCTGAGCCTGGGAGTTCGAGGCCTCAATGAGCTGAGATACGCCACTGCACTCCAGCCTGAGTGACAGAGTGAGACCTTGTCTCAAAAAAAAAAAAAAAATGTTGAGTACGCACAGTTCCCCAAGCTTTCATTATCCCACAGTTTATGCTGGACATAAAGAGACTATATGCAGAGAGGGACCTGACCCGTGGTGCTTCACGTGTTTATAGGGAAGTTGGAGGAGGCAACAGTAATTATGCAATTTTATAAGAATGAAAGCCCCTGGTAGAGTAATAAATGGCTTTATTCAAAAAGAGGCTCTTCCGCAGGTTCAGGGGCTGAACTCAGTATGTTAGTCCACTGCGCTGATTTGGAGCCATCTCTCCAATAAGCTACTAAAATGAGGGAGGAAACAAACCTCCACGCCATCCAAATTTGTCTTAACCCCTGACCCTTGGGGTTCTGCAGCTGGGCTGGGTCGGGGGTGACATATTTAACAACATGAGAACTGGAAGAGTAGTAGAATCTGGACATTTGGGACTGTTCATACCTGTAATAAAAAAAGAGAGAGTGATTCACTTCCCGTTGGCCCCCATGCACTTCTAGGGTCAAACATTTACACCAGATCAGTTGGGATCTGTCATCCTGTCTTAGGGATGACCCAGGTTGTCCTTTTTTCTGGACCCACGAGCTGCCATTTTGTTTAAGTACATAGCAGGCAGAGGAAGGTGGCCATAGAACACCTGATTAATAGAGTATCCAAGTTTTAGTCTGTCCACAGAAATCTGAACAAAATGAACCATTCATCTATTTATCCACTGAAGGGAGCTCAGGTAAGCAGAGGGGATTATCAGCTTGTACAACTTGTAAATAGGTGAGGATGGACCAGCTGTCCCTGTAGAAGTCCGCATTGAAGAGTCCAGTATAGTTGGCAAATAATACAGTCTCTGCAGTTAAACATGGCCTCCATAATTGATCACTGGGCATCTCAATTCTTTATGGTGGTTCCATGCCTTTGGTGGATTTGAGCACAGGTTGATCGGTCTGTAATGGAGGTGATGGCCACGTATGTTTGATTGACTTTTTCACTCTAAATGCTTTTCACTAGATGTGGTTGCTTCATATAACCATATAGATCAATACTGAGTTTGTAATTAAATCGTTACACGTCCCCAAGGTAGGTGCCACCCAGTATATGGTATGTCTTCTCTGGTGCAGTCCTGGTTGGCCCAAAGATCTGACCATACAGATGGGCCATTAGTGGCAGCCCATGCAGCATGTTTCATCTTAGGGCAGGACTCTGTGTGGCCAGATGTCCCATCTGGAGTTCAGCCCATCGCACAGAGCGCCCACAGCTGCGGCCACCACCCTTGCGCCGTCACTGGATGGCTGTAGCATTCCAAAAGCCCTGCTCGCTCGGAGGTGGATGAGCTCTTTCTTCAGTGAGGCTTTCTTGTCAGGTGGCCTGTTTCATAGGTGGCACCTTCATTAAACCAGCAGTTTTGGTAAAACGGTAGGAAAGACACTATTTTTGTCTCCTGCGTGGGCCGCCACCTGTTTGGCCCACCCAGAACATGGCTGAAGGCTGAGGAGCTGGGTTTGGCCCTTAATCGGAAGATCCGTTTTCTTCTTGTGATGGGATGTTTTGGAGCTTGTCCCACCCATTTATGAAACGTAGTTCAGAATTGCAGGATGAGAATGTCAAGTTGAAGATGGTTTTGGATAGGTAGGGCTCAGTGATGCTGGCAGTTGCTTCTCAGCATCAGGAAGAAGTCTTCAAGTTCAAAAGGTCGAAGACTAGAAGAACCAGAGAAGTCTGGTTTGCCAAAGGCCCTAATCAACTGTGCAGTTAGTCCCAGACCCCTGTAGTTCCTTGAGGTCCGAAGGAAATAGAGGCTCTAGGGCAAGGCTTCTTTTCCTGCTTTCTGGGCTGCTTCTAAGATTCTTTGTTGTTTGGGCCCTCGCGCACATGTGGCCACATGTCTCATGACTTGGGGGATGGAAGCTGTAGGAATATTCCTGGGTTTGGGATGTACTGTCTAGCAGCCAGTTTTGCTGCAGGGGCCACTTCTTCTTCTTCTTCTTTCTTCTTTCTTCCTTCTTCCTTCTTCCTTCTTCCTTCTTTCTTCTTTCTTCTTCTTCTTTCTTCTTCTTCTTCTTCTTTCTTCTTCTTCTTCTTC
>NC_045435.1:135418889-135505372 GCF_002776525.5 Piliocolobus tephrosceles
TTCCCTTCCCTTCCCTTCCCTTCCCTTCCCTTCCCTTCCCTTCCCTTCCCTTCCTTTCCTTTCCTTTCCTTTTTTTTGTAGTTTGTGGCTATTACAAAGTTTTTATTTGATTGTGAAGTATCTATTTGAGCTGCGACACAGCCCCCAAGATGGCCACTTGAAAGGCAGAGCGCTTGGGTTTTATCCTTGCTCAGGGCCCACCTGTCTCTCGTCAGTGGTGCTTGGGTGGCACGTGTTCTCTGTGCAGACACGATGGAAATGCCTGCCCATACACCACCAGTTCACACTGCACTGGGTCTGTCCAACCCACTGATGCCACATCACTGGGAAATTCAGGGCAATAAAAGTGTGCTATATGCTGTGCTGGTGAAAGCAGGGGGATCTAAAATAATGCATTAGCAATACCCTAGGTTGCAAACCAAGTACCAGGTAGGATGGCAGCAAAACATTCCTTCACTTTTATTATGTCAGCACAATGGAAACAAAAGGTGGCCACACTCTTGTTGAAGCTTCCCTAATCCACAGTAGAGCTCCCAGCATCCATTCGACAGACAGGGATGTTCAGCTTAAAGAAAGCTCTGTATAGGCCAGGCGCAGTGGCTCCTTTGGGAGGCTGAAGCGGGTGGGTCACCTGAGGTTGGGAGTTCGAGACCAGCCTGACCGACATGGAGAAACCCTATCTCTAGTAAAAATACAAAAGAATTAGCCAGGTGTGGTGACTCATGCCTGTAATCCCAGCTACTCGGGAGGCTGAGGTAGAAGAATTGCTTGAACCTGGGAGGTGGAGGTTGTAGTGAGCCGGGATTGCACCATTGCACTCCAGCCTGGGCAACAAGAGCAGAACTCCATCTCAAAGAAAGCAGGCTCTGTATAGCACCTCTTGTCGGTATAAAACCTGTGTGAGAAGACCAGATACTTTTTCTTCTCCCAGAAAGAGGCATTGTTTCAAATGTTATGCTTGGCAAGCTTTATGAGTAAACACCATCCTTGGGTATGCATCTGACTGCTCCTGATACGAGTCACCAACAGGGGTCACAATAAATGTATCCAGTGAACAGGTTCTTGCAAAAGAGAAGCACAGTCCAGGGGCGCGCGCGCACACACACACACACACACACACACACACACACACACACACATCCTACCTCACAAAACCACAGCCAGTACGTAGTAAGTTTAGGAATATTTAGGGCTTCCTCCTGGGTGGGAGTGAATCAGGGGACGCAACCCCATATCTAATTCTTGTCCCTCTGCTGTCGTTTGCCCCAGACTGAGTTGTATCAGCTCAGACTTAGATCTTTGCTCCACAGGAACTGTGACGTCCACTCCAGGTTTTGTATCAGGTCATCTGCTGTTCTGAGCACCCTTACAGCCCCCTGGCTAGTCCAGCTCTGCCTCTCCCTTTCATTCCATCCATACCTGGCTTTCAGCCATAATGTGTGTTATGCAGGGTTTTTTTCTGGGCTTTTTTTCCCTGACATTCAGTGGCCTCATTACTCAGGGCTTGCATTTTGTAAGAAATCCACCTCTTGTTCAAATGACTGACTTGTTTGAGAAGTTTAGTGGCTGAAGACTCGTTTTGTCTCACCTATCCCTCTGGGGCCTTGAGGACTTTCTCTTTCCAGGCCCCCTGGCCAATCAGCCAAGCCGTTCACCACTCCCTGAGTCTGTATATTTTCTTTCCAGCAGATGATCAGATGCACTGCCCAGCGCTTTGCCCATTGGGAGTGTTTCCTTTCATTGTTTCTTTCAAGGCTACCCCTGGAATAAGGCACACATTAGTGCAGCCAGCACACATTTTCAGCTTGTATCCACGTGGCCCGCTGAGCCATCATCGTGAGTGAACCAGGGAAGGAGAGTGAGCCAATATGAGGATATTACTGAGTTGGCCACCACTGTGTGATTGGTTGCTCGATCCCACAGGACTGTCCTCTGAGAAGCTGTGTAAAGTGTGCCTCCGGGTGGTCTGGTCCAGGAGAGGAGGAGGAAGAATGCACGCACTGGTTCCTGTGTCCCATTGGTCGGTGTTACCGCACAAGGAGTGAATTCCCCTGCACTTGCGAGTTGCACTGTGTGGCCGCTGAGCAGGTCCCATGGCAGTGTCCACAGGAAAGCGCCAAGGTGACAGTTGAAGGCCCAAAGCACAGCTATCAGGTTATGCTGGCATGACATGGTCATAGGCCTTGCAGGGCTGGCTCTGCAGTGGTGGCTGGATCAAGGGATAGGTGAGGCCAGGAGGATGTAACATGTTGCATAATGGTAAGTGAGTAAAGTCCTGGAAGATTACATACAGTGTGGTATCTTTTCCATGTAATTATGAAGTACCAAGATTACAAGATAATGCAAACCCTTGATGAATGGGGGATCTGGGAGGTTACCTTGGGAGGGGAAAGATGGGAGGGTGATGAGCTGAAGAAGCATATTGTTATAGTTAAATGTAAGTTGTCACAATTCTAGCTTCAGTGCTGACTATAAACAAAAAATAGGGAGGGTTTAGGAGGCCATGCATGGACCATGATTAGAGTGTAAGAGTGTTATAAACTCCGGATGATGATTAGTCTGTGTACCTGAGGTTCAAATAAAACATGCAGGCCGGGCGCGGGGGCTCATGCCTGTAATCCCAGCACTTTAGGAGGCCGAGGCCGGTGGGTCATGAGGTCAGGAGTTTGAGAACAGCCTGACCAACATGGTGAAATCTCGTCTCTACTAAAAGTACAAAAATTAGCCTGGCGTGGTAGTGGGCGCTTGTAATCCCAGCTACTGGGAAGGCTGAGGCAGGAGAATTGCTTGAACTTAGGAGGTGGAGGTTGCAGTGAGCCGAGATGGTGCCACTGGACCCCAGCCTGGGTGACAAGAGTGAGACTGTTTCAAACAGCAACAACAACAAAAAAACCGTGCAAGTGGATGCTTCTAATGTGAACCCTGAACTTAGCTTTCCAGAGGCGTGGCTCTCCGCAAGGGATGCGGCGGCGATGCTTCCCGATGGCCACCAGGGGACGTGCGTGGCCAAGAGCGGGCGTGTCGCGCGCGGGCTCCAGCAGCCACCTGCGCGGTGGGTTTTGTTTTCGCTACAGGAGAGCTGTGTCCAGCTGGGAGGAGTGGCAGCAGGCACAGCTGTTGTCCGGGGACCCCGGGGGCTCCCCAGGGAGGGCCTCCGCCCAGCGCGCTGCCCCTGGGTTGGGGAGGAAGCATCTGCCAGACCGGCGGGGCCCGGACTTCCCCGAGAACTGCCAAGACCCTGGGGCAAGCGCTGGAGGGCCCTCCCGGGAAGGGTCGCTAAACGCGGGCAGGCTGCGGCAGCTAGGCCCCAGCAGGTGTGTTTGGCCTGGAGTGTATCTTTGAAAAGATACTTGGCAACATTTAAAAATCGGGAACTGGTTAGCCTGGAAATCCAGATGACCATTTGTCTGGGTCACTTGGGGCATCTGGCAGCACTTGGACAGCAGCTCGCTCCACACTCACCCCTGCCCGGCTGATGAGATTTGTCATAGTTTTGGTCAAATCAGTATTCCGCGTGACGATTATTCTGGCTATTATCACTATTCAGAACTGAGCCAAGTGGCACACTTCATGCTGTGGTAACATTTCCTTTTTTGCACAACTCTACGTGGAGGAGGAGGATGATGATGATGATGATGATGATTATTATTATTATTATTATTATTTTATCTTTTTGAGACGGAGTTTTGCTCTTGTTGCCCAGGCTGGAGTGCAATGGTGTGATCTCGGCTCACCGCAACCTCTTCGCCTCCCGGGTTCAAGTGATTCTCCTGCCTCAGCCTCCTGAGTAGCGGGGATTATAGGCATGCGCTACCATGCCCGGCTAATTTTGTCTTTTTAGTAGAGATGGGGTTTCACCATGTTGGTCAGGCTGGTCTGGAACTCCCGACCTCAGGTGATCAGCCCACTTCAGCCTCCCAAAGTGCTGGGATTACAGGCGTGAGCGACGGCACTCGGCCTATGTTGTTTTCTATGTACATAGAATATGGCAATAAAACCCAAACAGTCCACCGGTTGTCTCCCCAGCCCTCCTCCTACCTGGGTCCTTTCCATGCACCTGGTGCCCGGTGGTTCCTGGCATTGCCCTTTATGTGAGTGGTTTCCACTTTTTTTTTTTTTTTTTTTTTTTAGCAGAGAAATCCCCCTCTTTAATCTAAATTATGCATGAAACTCCATTATATAAAACGGGAAATATGGTATGAATATCAATGACTAATTTACATTGATAACATTTACTTATTATAAAGTCAGTGCATAGGAACAATGGGATTAATTTGGAAAGTCCACAGTTTGGATAAGTAAGGAGATAACTGCAGCTGCGGCTTCTTGGTCGGATTCGTTCTGTGGCTGCGTCTGGGTTGCCCAGGATGGAGGAGTCCAGGCTTGCCCAGTGAGGTGGTGGCGGGGTTTTTAGCAGCTCGCTTCACACTCTGGGTGGCCTTGCACTGATGGTGGCTGCACGAGGTGAATTACCCTGGGCAGGGGCCACGGAGGCCAAGGGGCTCCCAGTGTCCGTGTTTGCTGTTGAAGGCTGGAGAGTGTTTCAAGTGTTTGCATATATTTTACTCATAAAATCGGGTATCTGTGAGTCCGAAGCACCTCTGAGAGTTCACAGGATGCACTTCAGAAACTGCCACAAAGGAGGGAAGTGGTGGTTGCTGAGGAGGGGCCCCAAAGACCTGCTGTGTTTCCATGGCAACAGAAGTTTGCTTTTCATGCTAGTGAAGAGGCCTGCAGGTGGGTGGCCCAGAGAGTGGGCCAGCTCTGGGTCTATCTTCCCCCACCTGGGGTCTCTTCAGTGGCCTGGCTGGAAGCCAGGCTGAGCTCGGCACAGGGCTGTGGCAGAGGGGGCGCCTCGGGCCCGGGTTAAGGGGGCCCCTTCAGGAACACACTTGTTCTCCCTCTGGGTCTGTCTGCAGACATCCAGCTCTGGCCCTGCCCTGTCATCCCAGCAGCCCGCAGTGGGGTGGTCCCAGGCCATGCCCAGAAGACAGCCAGGCCTGGGCTCACACCGGCTCCATCACTAACCTCCCTTCCACTTGGCTTTCTCCTTGGGTCTCCCCGCTTCACTGTCCTTAAAGATTGGGAGTTCTATTGCCACAGGCCCCCCTGCCCCCTATTACAGAAAACCCCACAGATGCTATAGTCTTCCAGAGCCTGGCTGAGCAACAGTTTTCTGCCACTCTTGTGGGTAATGAGAAAACCTGGCAGAGGCGTGCCCAAGGGATGGCACCGCCCTCGGCCTTCCTCCCTCCCTCCCTAAGAGCAAGGCCACAGAACTGGCTGCTTGTGGAGGGGGATGTGAGCAGACCGCCGTTGGCCTCATCTCCCAGTGCCCCTTGTGGCCACGGGTGCCAACACCCTTTCCTGGGGCCTCAGGTTGCCATGATGGCTCCCCTGGCTCCCTGCCCCTCCCCCCATGGGCACATCCCTTCCTCCTCTCACATCTTTGCTTGGACCTGCCTGGCTGTGACTGCTCTGGGAGCAGGGGTGGTGGGTGCACAGTTTGGGTTCCACAAGGCGCCTGGGTTAAACAGCTCCCAGAAAGCCTGGATTACAGAAGACAAATGTACCCACAGCTGTGTTCTCCAGGACCCATAATGCTTCGCTGTTAGAACATGGGGTGGCTGCTGTTGGGCTGTGGGTTGCCATTTTGGGTTGGTGTAATTTTTGCTCTTTCAGCTACTGAGGTGCCTAGACATAGGTCCTGAATTGGCTTTTTAAAAAATATTTATTTATTTATTTATTTATTTATTTATTTATTTATTTGAGACGGAGTCTCGCTCTGTCGCCAGGACTGGAGTACTGTGGCCAGATCTCAGCTCACTGCAAGCTCCGCCTCCCGGGTTCATGCCATTCTCCTGCCTCAGCCTCCCGAGTAGCTGGGACTACAGGCACCCGCCACCTCGCCCGGCTAGTTTTTTGTATTTTTTAGTAGAGACGGGGTTCCACCGTGTTAGCCAGGATGGTCTCGATCTCCTGACCTCGTGATCCGCCCGTCTCGACCTCCCAAAGTGCTGAGATTACAGGCTTGAGCCACCGCACCCGGCCTTTTTTTTTTTAAGGACAGAATCTTGCTCTTGCTCTGTTGCCCAGGCTGGAGTGCGGTGGCTTACTGCAACCTCCACCTCCCAGGGTCAAGGAATTCTCATGTCTCAGCCTCCTGAGTAGCTGGGACTACAGGTGTGCGTCACCATGCCCAGCTAATTTTTGTATTTTTAGTACAGATGGGGTTTTACCATGTTGGCCAGGCTGGTCTTGAACTCCCCAGGTGATCTGCCCACCTCAGTCCCCCAAAGTGCTGAGATTATAGGCATGAGGCATTGAACTTGGCCCTGAATTGCTTTTTTAAAAATTATGGTAAAATAAATAAAATTGACCATCTTAGCCATTTTTAGGTGTACAGTTCAGTAGCATTAAGTGCATTCATTCATACTGTTGTGGAACCACCATGACCATCCATCTCCAGAACTTTTCAACTTCCCAAACTGAAACTGTACTCATTAAATAATAACTCCCATTCCCCCTTCCACCAGCCCCTGGCAACCACCCTTCTAGATTTTGTCTCCATGATTTTGACCACCCTAGGTACCTCCTATAAGTGGAATCATGCAGTATCTGTCTGTCCATGTCTGGCTTATTTCACGTGGCATAACGTCCTCAGGTTTCATCTGTGTTGTAGCTTGTGGCAGAACTTCCTTCCTCTTTAAGGCTGTCTGTATTGCTTTTGAGTAGTTTATCCAAGTATAAACAGTACAAAATACGGAAATCTCGAGCTCACTATCTTCTTCAAACTCTACTCTTCTTACCTCCAGCGGGGCACAGAAACTCAGGTGTTCCCCCAGGTAGCATGAAGCGGCCCCTTCATTTCCGCAGCTTCTCCTCCCTGGGGCAGCAGGAGTGCGGTCACCCTCCTTCCAGTGAGCTCCCTCTTCCTAGTTCACAAAGCTCTGTGACATCTGGCCTCAGTGGGAGGGGAGTGGAGCACGTTATTTTCTCACCTGTCCCCTGGGGCTGGAGAGTGGTTGTCTGTTCCTCGCCCCAGGCCCCAGAGCTCTGGCCAGCCTTCCTCCAAAGCTCCCAGGATCCAGGGCTGTGCTGCTCCCCACATGCTCTGCGCTGCCTCTGGGTCTGCACAGTGCTCAGAGGGGCAAGGGGCTCTGAGGGCTGAAGCCAGAATATGGGAAGGGTCAGGAATTCGAAAATACCAAGACAGGAGGCAGTGGAGGTGCTTTTTTTTTTAATCAACTTTTATTTTAAGTTCCAGGGTACATGTGCAGGATGTACCTAGGTAAACATGTGTTACATAGGCAAACGTGTGCCATGGTGCATGGTGGTTTGCTGCACAGATCAACCCATCACTCAGGTATTAAGCCCAGCATCCATTAGCTCTTTTTTTTTTTTTTTTTTTTTTTTTTTTTTTTTTTTTTTTTTTTTTTTAGATGGAGTTTTGCTCTTGTTGCCCAGGCTGGAGTGCAGTGGTACAATCTGGGCTCACTGCAACCTCTGCCTCCCGGGTTCAAGCGATTCTTCTGCCTCAGCCTCCCAAGTAGCTGGGATTACAGGAATATGCCACCACGCCCAGCTACTTTTTTGTATTTAGTAGAAACGGGGTTTCACCATGTCGTCCAGGCTGGTCTGGAACTCCTGACCTCAGGTGATCCACCCACCATGGCCTCGCAAAGTGCTGGGATTACAGGCAGGAGGCACCGCGCCCAGCCCATTAGCTACTTCTTAAAAGGATCTTTCTTCCAATGCAGCTGTGGATCCAGTGAGAAGTAGGGTTTACTTCAGACACCCGCCAACTGACACCATTTCTCATCTCCTTCCTCCTTCGGTGAAATCAGCCTCAGACTTGCACCCACCCTAGAGCATCTTTGATTCCAACAGTGTCTCAAAATATTGCAATGCACACATACCACTGGGACTCGGTTATGATGCAGATGATTCTATTTTAGTTGGTCTTTGTGGGGCCTGGATCCTGCAATTCTAACCAGCTGCCAGGTGATATCCACTCTGTGGACAAGGCTTAGGAATTCCTGGCTCCCATTTCAGACCTATTGCATCTCAATTTCTTGGAGGAAGGCTGGTCGGCTCCCCCAGGGCACGCTGCCCTGTGATGAGTCAATGCCTGGGTTTAGAGGCTGGTCCTCCATGGGGCAGCTGAATGGTACTGCCCCCCGGCTCAGATACTCACTCTCTAGGGTTGAAGCTGTGTCCAGGGGCAGTGAGTCACCACAGGAAAACCGGAGGGGCTCCTTCTTCCTACTGTCAACAGCATCCTCAACTGCCAATGGAGAGCCAGCTGTGTGCAGAGGTTGCCAAGATTACAGGGGCTCAAAGGTGCTGGCCCTGCTTCTAGAACGTCCCTGACTGGCTGGGGCGCCACCAGGGCTAAAAGAGCTGAAGGAGCAGAGGATCTGAAGGTCATTGTCTTACTTTTTTCTTTTTTTTAGACGGAGTCTCACTCTGTTGCCCAGGCTAGATTGCGGTGGCACGATCTCGGCTCACTATAAGCTGCGCCTCCCGGGTTCACGCCATTCTCCTGCCTCAGCCTCCCAAGTAGCTGGGACTACAGGTGCCCGCCACCACGCCTGGCTAATTTTTTGTATTTTCAGTAGAGATGAGGTTTCACCGTGTTAGCCAGGATGGTCTTGATCTCCTGACCTTGTGATCCGCCTGCCTCGGCCTCCCAAAGTGCTGGGATTACAGGCGTGAGCCATCACACCCGGCCCATTGTCTTACTTCAAAAGTGAAAAGCCAGCGTCCCCGAACCCCCACAACTCAGCCCAGAGCTGGCTGCTGGGGATATGTTCACCCACCCAGTTCCCTACAGGTGTCTCATCATGCCCTCTGTCCGCCATGGGTCCCGGCGCTCGGCTGAAAACTGCCCTCAGCTTCCAGTCTTGACTGTAACAAAATTTAAGGTCCAGGGAACTAAAAGTAAATTATGTTCTCCAGCTCCCTCACGCCCAGGTGAGTCAATCACTTTTGCAACATTCACCTGCTCACTTCCTGTCATTCTGGTACCTCTCTGGGGATTAAGATAATGCTAAGGGAAGTGCGCTGCTAGGTTACTGAAGTCCAGGAAGGTCACAGGCAGGCAGGATGGGCTTATTCTCTCCATTACACAAAGGGGGAACTAAGGTTCAGCGAGATGACCCGCGCCATGTCGGGGGCTAGTCAATGGCACAGCTGGACTCAACCCCACGTCTGTTGGCTCCCAGCCTGACTTTCTTCCCACCACCCTTAGCTCTTTGCTTAAATATTTACTCCCTGGTGCTGGGGATGTGGCTATTTAGAAGGGGTGGTTTTACCAGACAGTGTTTTGGGAGGTCACAGAAACCCTTGTTTCTAAAAAGGCCCTGTGGTCTCAAACAGCCACCCCTCAGCCAAGCTGCTGGCTGCATGGTCCGCTGCTCGCTGTCTGTGGAGGCCTCACTTGGCTCTGCATTTTGCTTTCCTTCCTCACTGAGCAGACTCTGGCTCCTGCTACTACTCTTCCAACTGTCCTCCACCCACCTGTGCCCTCCTAGGGGGAGGCTCGAATGGTTACACCCGGATCCTCGTTGCTTGGCAAGGCCCACATCGTCACTACACAGGCAGGGGGCTCCCAGACTCACCTGGACCGCATCCTCCTCAGCTGAGGCTCCTCCATTCCATTGCCCCGGAGGAGCCGACCGTGCCAGGGTCAGCTCAGCCGTGTTCCTGCTCCGGCCCAGCTGGTACACAGGATCCCCTCCCATCAGCAGCACCGGGCTCCAGATACAGCACGGGTGCTGCTTCCTTAGATCATCCCAGACAGCCCGATGCCCTGAGCTGGCCAGCAGCCACAAGAGCACCCCCAGAGCTCCAGCTCAAAGTCCACAGGGGCTGCCTCCATTTCTGGCAACACTCAGCAGAGGCAAAGATGGGGCTGGGAGTCAGGCGAACCTAGATCCTGAGCCCACCTCCCCACTGGCTTGCCCTGTGCCTTGGGATAGAGCCCCGATTTCATTTCTAAAAATGTGGTCCTATAACCTGCCCCCTTGGAGTCACTATCCTCGCTACTGGACGTGGTTGTGAATGTAGGTGCTTGCACACAGGGTTGCTCAAACATTGTTCCATCCCTCCTTTTTCTAGCCAAAGGAGCAGCTCAAGATCAGGGAAACCGCGCATTTAGGGCAAGATCATTCATCATCACAGTGTAAACACAATCCTTAGCTTGTTCTAAAGCTCTTTCCAGGAGGAGGAGGAGGACATTAATAGAAATGAGAACCTGCACATTTACCTAAAACTCAGCCCTGCTATACCATCCCCCAAGATGGAGAGAAAACCTGAAGTCCAGCAGTTTAGCAAGGGGCACCCACAGAGCACAGGTGGAGGGCCACAGGCCAGACACAAGCTTGAATGGAAACTGTTTCAGGCCAGGTTTTACGGTCTTCATCTGGTTCAATAAGAAATCCTTGTGCAACTGGCCGAGTCAATATTTTATTAAAAAATGCACAAACACGTGTACAATGGTAACAAAGGCAGAGACGGAGAGGAGACACGAGATCTCCTTAGGGACGGGCTAACCACATAGTGTTTCTACAGGCACGCCTCGCTTCAGGAAAGAGGGTATCTCTAAGACTGGACTGACAAGCTAGATAAATTAGGAGGGGGCTTTGTTTCTTAAGGCGCTTCACTCCCCCCTGAGGAGTGAAGTAGAAGGGATTTAGGCAGGAGTATTCACAAACCCCTCCAGCTGTGCTAAGTGGGGTTCATCAGTACCTGAGGTGGTTCTAGAAGCAGGAAGGCAGAAAACAGATTTCCCTGGAGGCTGCTTTCCTTTTCCAGAAGGGGAGGAATAGTCTCCCCGGAAGGCTGGAGGAAGAGTTTCCGGCTGGCTTAGGAGCTCAGGGAGCTGGCTTCCTGGGAGAGCAGGAAGAGGGGGCAGGCCCTTCCTGGTTCCCACCAGCCTGACAGGACTTTGGCATAGGAACACAGGTCCACAGGCCTCGCCTGGAGTACACGTCCTCTTTGCAAAGCTCCTGAGGGGCCTAGGGGTTGTGGCCTCATCAGACGGCTGCATCTTGGGAAGGAAATGGCAAAGTCAGGACAGCTTGCCAGGGATGTGGTCCACCCACAAGCCACACTCCACAGGTTGGACTCCAAGTTCTGCTCGGGGGGCACCTCTGTCCTCCACCCAGCGCCGACTTTCACTGAGACTATTCTATTTTTTAAAAATACATTTCCAAACAAGAAAAAAACTTCGGTAGCACAGAGGAGACTCCCATCCCCAGGCCCCACACCTCAGTCTTACCTCAGCAGTAACCTCCATAAGCCCTTTAGCTGTTTCTTTTGGTGATTTTTCCATAATTTAAAAAGCCAACTTATACCAATATTTATAGATTTATCCTGTTAGACATCACCTATTAACTTCTTTTTCCCCCTATATTCTCTACTTTTAAAAATCATTCTTTTTTGTCTTAAACAGCTTTACTGGGATATTTTAATAATTCACATACCATACAATTCTCCCATCTAAAGTGTTTTTCAGTATGTTCACAGGACTGCGCAACCACAATTTTAGAACCTTTGCATCACCTCAAAAAGAAACCTCATCCTCATTAGCAGTCACCCCTGAGTCCCCTCCCCCAAGCCCCAGGCTGCCGTAGGTCTACTTTCTGTCTCTATGAATCTGCCTGTTCTAGACGATTTTTATTAGAGGAATCCTACACTCCATGGGCTTAGTGTAGGATTCCATGAGTAATGCCCTCAAATAGGAGGCAAGTTAAATAAACTGCCCAGTCATGCAATGGACTTAATGCTGCAACCCACAGAGCCACTAAGAATTCCTAATGATGCTGGGAAAATGTTTGATAGGTGGCTAAGTAGGAGAAAAAACAGGTTATGAAACAGCACATGAGGTTTGATCCTTTTAATAAAAGCAACAGATACGTATTTTTTCAGAGAGAAAATACCGAAAGGATAGACACTCAGTGCTACTTCTGGGTAATGTGATGACACATGGCTTTTTCTTAATTTTTTAAAATACATTTTTCTTTTTTTTAGAGACAGAGTCTCACTATGTTGCTCAGGTTGGTCTCAAACTCCTGGGCTCAGGTGATCCTCTTGCCTCAGCCACCTGAGTAGCCGATACTATAGGTACACAACACTGTCCCTGGCTCATACGGCTTCTATTAAAAATATGTTTTTATCTGTATTTTCTAAAAACCTACACTTTATTTTTGTCATTAGGAAACTTAAGAAAAAGCTGGCTGGGTGCTATAATCCCAGCACTTTCAGAGGCTGAGGTGGGAGGGCTGCTTGAGCCCAGGAGTTTGAGACCAGCCTGAGCAACATGGTGAGACGCCATCTCTAAAAAAAAAAAAAAAAAAAAAAAAATTGAAATTAGTCATGGTGACCACATGTAGTCCCAGGTACTCAGGAGGCAGAGGTTGAAGGATCACTTGAGCCTGGGAGGCAGAGGCTGCAGTGAGCTCTGATCGCACCACTGCACCAGCCTGGACAACAGGGCAAAACCCAATCTCAAAAAAAAAAAAAAAAAAAGCCCGGGTGCGGTGGCTCAAGCCTGTAATCCCAGCACTTTGGGAGGCCGAGGCGGGTGGATCACGAGGTCAGGAGATCAAGACCATCCTGGCTAACATGGTGAAACCCCGTCTCTACTAAAAATACAAAAAACTAGCCGGGCGTGATGGCGGGCGCCTGTAGTCCCAGCTACTCAGAGGCTGAGGCGGGAGAATGGCGTGAACCCGGGAGGCGGAGCTTGCAGTGAGCTGAGATCGCGCCACTGCACTCCAGCCTGGGCGACACAGCAAAACTCTGTCTCAAAAAAAAAAAAAAAAAAAAAAAAGAAAAGTAAAGAAAGAGAGAAAGCAAGCAAGCAAGCAAGAGAAAAAAGCTTGGCCACCCGAGGCTGAAATGCTAGGGCATCCTTGGATGTGTGGAGATGGGCATGTGAGGGGAGATTCTGGGGCCACATCTCCCCCTTTGCCGGCCCCTGTGCTCTAATACTACTTCTAACGTCCCCTTGGGACACAGCCTTCTCAACAGCAGCGTCTGTCCCTATGGCTGAAGTCAAGAACAAGCCATCCCCTGTTCCTGAGAGATCCTCTGTGCACAGATAACCAGAACTCACCTGTGGACTGGGTTACACACGAGATCTTGTAGGACAGCCATATGCTTGCCATGCAGAGGAAGGTGGCCATGAAACCAAAGATCTGCAGTGGAGAGAGGGGAGAGGAAGTTCACGGGCCGTAGGGCCAATTACTCGGGCAATCCTGTCTGCTTCTCGTCTCTGCGCTTGTTCCCTTCATGCCTCTGGCCAGAAAGGAGCTTGGAGAGTCATCTAACCCGACCACCTCATCCTGGATGAGGTGCAGAGAGGAAGCCCCAAGAGGCCCAGCCACTGGCCCCGGTCCCCCAGGTTGGGCCAGGTCAGGGCTGGCAGCCAGGCCTCTCGGTCTTTTGGCAGCCTCAGTGCCTGGTTTGGGTTTACATTTACAAGAGAGCTGGGGCTAAGCCAATGGACTTGGATTATCCTAGACCAGTAGAGAAGAAAAGGGTGAAATTTTAATTTGGGTCTAAAAAATCTGAACGTTCACATGATCTGTGGTGTAGTGGCGTTGTTCGCATTTCATTTGTAACGGTTTTCTGTTCCGTTCTGGCTTTACAGCCGTATAAGAGCCAGAAGTCGAGGCCTTTACATCTAGGTTTATGTTTGTACATATTAAACACTATTAGACTAAACTAAGTTAAGGCAGCACCCTTTCCCTTTCTCAGGGTCATCGGGCGCTCAAGTGTGAGGAAGGCTGACCTAGCGCAGCCCCCTCACTTGTAGATGAGATTCGGGTGCTGGCAGAGGATGAGCGCCTGTGGGGAGGCTCATCAAATGGTCGAGGGACAGGCAGTAGCTTCTTCTGGAATCTCTGGGCTTTGAAGCCTGCAGCCATTTTCCTTGCTTGTGAACAACACTGGGAGCTGCAGTGGTGAAAACGTACTGACCACTTTACTACATCCCTACCAGGGTGCGAGGCCCTGTGGGCGTATTGATTCCTTTAACCCTCACAACTCAGCTGGGCGGGAGCTACGATTACCCACCCCTGCTCCTCCATTTCACAACTAAAGAAACAGAGGTACAGGTGGTCAACTATTTTGCCTACGGCCACAGAGCCAGCAAGGGCCAGACATGGGATGGGAGCGCAGGGAGCCTGACTCCAGAGTCCGCACTCTGCAGTACCCGGTGCCTGGGTATTCTCGGGCCCACGCAAACGGCCTCCACTTCACTACACCAGCACTGGCATCCGGTGAGAATGGCACAGGGGCAGCTAAAGGGTAGGGTTTTCAACAAGGTTTGGTTTTCTTTTCAAGCCCAGATGCTGCTTTACATAAACAGCTGCCCCCACTTCTTCCCTGGGCTCCTTTTCCTGGGCTCCTTTTGTACCAGTTGTCTGCAGCACATAATTAGCCTATTAAGAGCCCGTCCCGGCCTCTCATTGTCTGTTCTGCACAATTAGCACGTTATATACCATCCCAGTCTCCAAGTGTCTGCATTGCATAATTGAACAGTTTATTATATCGCTACAGAATGCTATTCTAGACTACAATGCCTTGTTTGCTAATTGTTTCATGTGTCTTGTCTCCTAAGCTAGATGACCACTTTCTTATAAGCAGGGACTATATTTGAAAAATTTCTTCTAACTTCCTCATAACCCAGGTTTGGTCCTAGGCACAAAACAGCATATGACGAATGTTAGCTACAGGCATTCCAGGGCTAAACAGTTACGTGCAACCTGAATTACCAAACACAGTGGAATCTCCCCAAGTGGGCCCGGAAACATAGTGGGCACAGGTCTCCTGCGTGCCTCTTCCAGCACCCTGCACTGTAGCTGGGCAGGTATTAAGCTGCAGGGGGCAATCATCCCTCTCTTCAGAGAGCGCAGAGAGAGGCGGCAGAAGGGTGGGGCGGGGGGCTGTGGGAGGGCCATGTGGAGCATCAGTGCTGGGAGGTTTGGCCACCCTCCATGGTGACCTTCTGCCCCCATGCTGACCTTCAGAGGACAGACTCCATCCCTCAGTGGAACTCCAGGAGCCAACCCACTCCCAGGCCAAAGTCCGGAAAATTTTGGTAATATGTGTAAGTGAAAGACAATGAATGTCACATACAGAAAGAGCTTTTCTTTTTCTCTTTTTCTTTTTTTAAGACACGGGGTCTCAGTATGTTGTCCAGGCCAGACTCGAACTCCCGGGTACAAGCATTCCTCCCGAGGGCCTGGGACTACAGGTGCATGCTACCACGTCTGGCTTGAGAGAGCTTTTCGTAAAACTCATTTTTAAAATCTTGTCTACTCATCAGTGAAGCAAATCAGTGTTGGCCCACAGGTCACTGAACTATAAGCAGTTAGCTAAATCAGAAATCAGATGACAGGAATCTATGAATCTTTAAAAAATAGTATATACATCTGTATGTATATACATCTATATGTATGTATATATCTCACAGGACTGTATTTTTGTATATTTCCATCTGCTTCTATTTATGGCTATCAGATGGATCAATTTTTGCTTCTGAAAGATACAGGAGTATTATTTCCTGGCCTGAATACTGTTAAAAATCAGGAATGGCAAAGCTCAGGCTCATGGCATATATCTCTAATTGATCACAGTACATTTCCCACTGGGCCCAAAAGAGGTCCCAGAATCTGTCTCTGCATAGTGTTGAGGCAGCCAACGAGCAAACGATCAGAGTGGGTGTGTGAATTAAAACCCGCTTGGCCCCTGATTTCAGTAGTGGCTGTAAGAGAGAGAGGCCTGGGCTGCTGGGGCTCTGTGAATTTGCCGGCAGCCCTGACAATCCACCTTCTGGGACTAGACGCCTCCACTTAAGGCTCTTTGAAGAGAGCTGATGACTGGATCAAGGTAGGTGTTGATTCTATGAAAGGAATGCCCCAGAAACCAAACCCTTCTCTTCCCCCATCAGGAAGAAAATGAGCATTTTAAATACGAATTCATTCCTAAAGGCTCCCCAAAACGTCCTCACCGCTCCGGCTACCAGTCCACTCTGATTGTAACTCTTGGAAGCTGCCACGATGGAGGCGATGAGGAGGAGCAGGGTACCGATTAAATAGTGCAGAAGTTCCTGGGGGCAGAAACAAAGCAAAGAAGTGGGTAGGGTGGTCCATTCCTGGTTCGGGAAGAGCAACTGGGCATCAGAAGAGATGAAAAGAAAGGGGGAGAGTGACGCTTCCTCTTCTCCCTTGCAACACGCAGATGGGATGAGCAATGCAGCTCGCAGGCAGCCAACATGGGGGCTGAACAGGAAGAGGCCAAGCAAGACAGAAGTGGTGCCGGGCAGGTGGGAAGGGAAGAGGACAGAAAGAAAGGAAGCTTCTGGTGTGAGCAGAGATAGCCACTAAGGACTCCTGTCTACTCCTGAGAGCAATACGTGGACAATGCCTTAACCTTGGGCTAAAGCTACTAAAAGGCAAACGAGCTTCTTGCAACTTGCCGGCTGGAGAGTTTAAATGAAGCTCCAGCTCTGAGAAGCACAGTGCCTTAAAGAGATTTTGCCTTTCTCTTCTGCTTCAGAGGAAGTTCTGGGCTAACAACATGCTGGTCTTGTGTGACTGACTGGAGTGTCTGCCCACTACGTGAACGGCCCCGAGTGTGGACCTGAGAGGTGTTCATTCCCAGGGCCTGTCAGACCCAGACTCTAGAATGAGGTCAGTGGCACCTCTGTGATTGATGTGCCTGTGGATGTGTGGTGGCAGCTGGTTTTCTCACTCCTGAGCCTTCCTGCCCCCCCCCCCCCCCCCCCCCCCCCGCCGGCTTTTTTTTTTCTGTCGTTCCCTCTTCTCTTTTCTCCAGAAGAGTGCCCTCCTGGCCAAGCTCTGCCAATCCACTGGCAGGACTAGTTCCACCTTTGCTTCTTGCCTTGGCCCCTGGGCCGTGTATTTCCTCCACACTCACTCATCATGATGAATCAGCATCCTTGCAGGCCCTGGATGAGACCAGGCCTTTCAGTAGCGAGGGAAAGCTTCCTCCTCACCCTCTCTCTTCCCCATTAAACATCAGATCAGAGAAGAACTGAGGCTGGGGGCCACTTCCAGTGCTTGCCCTGAATCCAGGGTGCATCCATTTTCAGTTGTCTTCAATGAGAATTTAGAAATCATTCCTTCATGAAGTTTTGTCCCTTACGGCAGGCAGCTATTAAATTTTGGAAAAGCATTCCAATTTAAAGCTGTAGCCCCTCTCAAAGCTATGTAAAATCAAAGACCCTGGTTTCTCCCTTAGTGACTAGAAAGGAATATCACAAGATAGATCACAGAGATTTTAACTAAAGAGCAGATGAGTAACTGCAAGTTCCTCACCTCCAAGATTCTCACCTATTAAGACAGAGGAGGATGACATGGGGCAGAGAAAACCTACTGGAGAGAATCCTAACCGGAAGTACCTACACAGTATCTCAACCAGAAATGTGTGGCTGAGTCTGTCCTTCCAACTTTCACTCCCCACGCAGCCCACTCTTGTGCTTGTCGCTGAGCTTCTGTTCTCTCCTTTGCTTGTTCAGTATCTGTATCGGGTAAGCCCCGGAGAAATTTGTTTTCAAAAGAAGCAGAAAAAATGCCATAACTTTGAAAGGGGCCTTAGAACTTGGAAACACAAAGGAAATTTCTCTCAAGATAACAGTGGGTAATATGTTAAATGTGAACAATTAAACAATCTAATCAAGATGCAGAGGTGGTCAGATTGGATTAAAAAAACAAAGCAAAACAAGATATAACTACAGTATGTGCTGTCTATGGGACAGAGACTTTATATTCAAAGATAAGGATACGGCATGCAAACGACAACCAAAAGAAAGCCAGGGTGTCTGTACTGCATCAGACAAAACAGAATCGAACACAAAAAAAGTTACTAGAAATAAAGAGGGACATTTTATAATAATGAAAAGCTGAATCCATAAGGAAGCTATAACAATTATAAACATATATATACCTAATAAAAGAGCCAAAACACATGAAGCGAAAAATGAAAAAAATGAAGGAGAAAACAGACAATTCAAAAATAATAGTTGCAGAATTCAATATCCCTACTTTCAGCAATGTATAGAACAACCAGGAAGAAGGTCAACAAGGAAACAGAAGATTCAAACACCACCATAAAATGACCAGACCTAAAAATCCCGTATAAAAACTCTATCCAACAAAAGTATAATATACAAACATACAACGTCTAAAAGTATATCCTTCTCAGATGTACACAGAACATTGTCCAGGATAGACCACATATCAGACCATAAAACAAACTTCAATAAAGGTAGAAGGACTACAAAATATGTTCTCTGAACACAATGGAATCAAATTAGAAATCAAGAGCAAAGGGAAATCAGGGAAATATATAGAGATTAAACAACATATTCCTAAATAATGAATGGATCAAAGAAAAAAAAATCATAAGAGAAATTAGAAAATACCTGGAGATGAATGAAAATGAAGACATAATATACCAAAATTATGGAATACAAGTAAAACAGTTATCAGGGGGAGATTTATAGCTGTAAATGCCAATATTAAAGGAGAAGGAAGGTCTCAAATTAGATGATGACCTTCCACATCATCTTAGTCTGTTTTGCATTGTTTTAATAAAGGAATACCCATGGCTGGGTAATAAAGAAAGAAAAGATGTTTATTTGGCTCACGGTTCTGCAGGCTGTATAAGAAGCATGGCACCTGCATCTGCTTCTGGTGAGGGCTTCAGGGAGCTTCTATTTCCTGAAGTAAAGAAGAAGGTGAGCAGGCATCACACAGCAAGAGGAAGGAAGCAAGAGAGAGAGGGGAAGAAAGTGCCAGCCTCTCTTTAACAATCAGTTCTCATGGGAACTAACAGAGCAAGAACTCACTTATTACCACTAGAACAGCACCAAGTCATTCATAAGGGATCTGCCCCCATGATCCAAACACCTCCCACTAGGCCCTACCTCCAATACTGGGAATCAAATTTTAACATGAGATTTGGAGGGGACAGATATCCAAACTATGTCATACATTAAGACACTAGGAAAAGAAAATCAAACTAAACCTAAGGCAAGCAGAAGAAAGAAAATAATAAAGATTAAAGCAAAATTTATTAAGATAATAGGAAAACAATTTAAAAAAATCAATGAAACCAAAAGCTGGTTCTTGAAAAGATCAACAAGATTGACAAATCTTTAGCTAGACTGATCAAAGAGAAAGAAAGAGAGAGAGAAGATGCAAATGAAAGAGGAAACACTACTACCGCACTTAGAGAAATAAAAAGGATATAAGAAATACAATAAATAATTGCATGCCAATACATTCAATGACTTAGATGAAATGGACAAATTCCTAGACATGTATACTACTAAAATTGACTCCAGAATAAATGACACAATCTGAAAAGATGGTAAAATTAGAGTTTGAACTAACAATAAAAAAAATTACCCACAAGAAAAGCCCAGACCCAGATGGTGCCACTGCTGAATTCTACCAAATATTTAAGGAATAATTAGTATCAATTCTGCACAAACTCTTTCAAAAGATAAAAGAGGAGGGAATATTTCCTAAATTATTCTGTGAGGCCAGTATTACCTTGATACCACAACCAGATAGACATCAGAAAAAAAGAGAACTGCAGACCAATATCTCTTTTAAATACAGATGCAAAAAAATCCTCAACAAAATATTAGCAAACTGAACATACCAGCATATAAAATGGGTTATACATTATGGCCAAATGGAATTTACCCCAGGAATGCAAGGTTGGTTCAACATATACAAACAAATCAGGCCAGGTGTGAGGGCTCATGCCTGTAATCCCTACACTTTTGGAGGCCGAGGAAGGAGGATCACTTGAGCCCAGGAGTTCAAGAGCAGGCTGGGCAATATAAGGAGACCTCATGTCTACCAAAAACAAAAAAAAATTAGCCAGGCATGGTGGTGCACACCTGTGGTCTCAGCTACTCAGGAGGCTGAGGTGGGAGGATCGCTTGAGCCTGAGAAATAAAGGCTGTGGTGAGCCATAATTATACCACTGCACTCCAGCCTGGATGACAGACCAAGATCTTGTCAAAAAAAAAACAGAAACAAAAAAACGAAAAACAATGTAAGACACCATATTAATAATGGGAGAAAAACTCAGCACCTCAGTAGATATGGAAAAAGCATTTGACAAAATCTAAGACTCTTTCATGATAAAAACACTCAATAAAGTAGTGCTAGAAGGGAACTTCCTCACCCTGATAAAGGGCTTCTACAAAACACTCACACCCAATGTTATATTTAATGATGAAAGAAGGAATGCTTTCCTCCTAACATCAGGAAAAAGATAATGATGGCTGCTCTGCCATTTCTATTCAATATTTGTCTAATTTATTCAACTAATTTCTTGCAATAAAGCAAGACAATGTTATGGCATCCAGATTATAAAGGAAGAAGTAAAAATATCTCTATTTGTAGATCCTGTTTATAGAATATCCTATGGAACCCACTAAAAATATATTAGAAAAATATATTAGACCTAGTAAGTAGTTTAGCACAGTTGAGGACACAAATCAATATGCAAAAAGTAACTGGACTCCTGTGCACTTGCAATGAGCAATCTGGAAATAAAATTAAGAAAAAAATCCATTTAAAATAGCATCAAAAAGAATAGAATACTTTGACACAAATTTAATTTTAAAAGTTCAGGCCAGGCACAGTGGCTCATGCCTGTAGTCCCAGTATCTTGGGAGGCTGAGGCAAGAGGATTGCTTGAGCCCAGGAGTTTGAGGATGCAGGGAGCTATGATCTTGCCACTGCACTCCAGTCTGGGTGACAGAGCAAGAACCTGTTTCAAACAAAACAAACAAACAAACAAAAAACACTTTTACTCTGAAAACTACAAAACATTGAAAGAAATAAAAGATTATCTTAAAAAATGGAAAAATTCCCATGTTCATGGATCATAAGACTTAATATTATTAGGAGAGCAATATTCTCCAAATTGATCTATGCATTCAACATAATTCCTATTATAATCCCAGCTGATTTTTGCAGAAATTGAAACCCTGATTCTAAAATTCATATGGAATTGTAACGATCCAAATCAATCCTAAAAAAGAAGAACAAGGGCCGGGCGTGGTGGCTCAAGCCTGTAATCCCAGCACTTTGGGAGGCCGAGACGGGCGGATCACGAGGTCAGGAGATCGAGACCATCCTGGCTAACATGGTGAAACCCCGTCTCTACTAAAAAAAATACAAAAAACTAGCCGGGCGAGGTGGCGGGCACCTGTAGTCCCAGCTACTCGGGAGGCTGAGGCAGGAGAATGGCGTGAACCCGGGAGGCGGAGCTTGCAGTGAGCCGAGATCCCGCCACCACACTCCGGCCTGGGAGACAGAGCTAGACTCCGTCTCAAAAAAAAGAAAAAAAAGAAGAACAAATTGGGAGGCTGCACATTTCCTAGTTTTACAACTTACTACAAGGCTACAGTAACCAAAATAGCGTGATAATGGCATAAAGATAGACATATGGATCAATGGAATAGAATTGAGAGTCCAGAAATAAATCCATGTATTTAATGTTCAACTGATTTCAACAAGGGTGCCAATACCATTCAATGGGGGAAAGAATAGTCTTTTCAACATATGATGTTGGGATAATTCGATATCTACATGCAACAGAATGAAATGAATCTTTACCTCACACCCTATGCAAAAAAACATTAACTCAAAATGGATCAAATATTTAAATATACGAACTAAAACTATAAAACTCTTGGAAGAAAATATAGAAGTACATTTTCACAATTTGAATTTGGCAATGGCTTCTTATATATAAGAAAAGCGTGAGCTAAAAACAAAAATGGATAAACTGAATTTATCAAAATTAAAAACTTGTGCTTTAAAGGACACCATCAAAAAAGTGAAAAACAACAGAATGGGAGAAAATATTTTCAAGTCATATAGCTGATAAGGGACTTTTATCCAGACTATAGAAATAATTCTCACAACTCAATAATGAAAAGACAAATAACCTAATTAAAAAATAGGCAAAGGACTCGAATAGACATTTCTTCAAAGAAAATATACAAATGGCCAAAAGCACATGAAAAGATAATTAGGTGCTGACGAGTTGATGGGTGCAGCACACCAACATGGCACAAGTATACATATGTAACAAACCTGCACATTATGCACATGTACCCTAGAACTTAAAGTATAATAATAAAAATAATTAAAAAAAAAAAAGAAAAGAAAAGATAATTAACATCATTACTCATTGGAGAACTGAAAATCAAAACCACAGGAAATAACACTTTACACTCACTAGAATGGCTGGAATCAGAAAGTCAGATAATAAGTGTTGGCAAGGATATGGTGAAATTGGAAGCTTCATACACTCCTGGTGGGAATGTAAAAGTGCAGCCACTCTGGCATACAGTCTGGCAGTTCCTCAAACAATTAAACACTAAGCGACCATATGACCATATGACTCAGCAATTCCACTCCTAGATATATACCAAAGAAAAATGAAAATATGTCCACACAAAAAACTTACATATGAATGTTCATAGCAGCATTATTCATAATAGCCAAAAGGTAAAAACAATCTAAAGGTCCACTGATGATGAATGAAAAACAAAATGCAGTCTGGTCTATCCACACAATGGAATAATATTTGGTTATAAAAAGGGCTGGCATGGTGGCTCATGCCTGTAATCCTAGCACTTTGGGAGGCCAAGGTGGGAGGACTGTTTAAGGCCAGGAGTTTTAGACTGGCCTGGGTAACACAGTGAAACCTCATCTCTGTAAAAAATGCAAAAATTAGCCAGGTGTGGTGGCATGCACCTGTAGTCCCAGCTACTTGGGAGGCTGAGGTGGGAAGATCACTTGAGCCTGGGAGGTTGAGGCCACAGTGAGTCGTGATCACGTCACTGCACTCTAGCCTGGGTGACAGAGTGAGACCCTGTCTCTAAAAAGAAGAAAAGGAATGAAATATGATACATGCTACAACATGGATGAACCATGAAAACATTCTGCTAAGTGGAAGATGCCAGTTACAAAAGACCACAAATACAATTCCATTTACATGAAATGTCCAGAGTAGAAAAATTTTAGAGACAGAAGATTAGTGATTGCTTAGGACCGGAGGGATGAGTGTTAGGGAGGTGACAGCTAAAACGTATGGAATTTCTTTCTGGAATGATTAAAATGTTCTAAAGATGACTGTAGTAATGGTCGTGCAACTCTGGAAATACACTAAACTCCATTGAATTGTACCCTTGAAATGGGTGAACAACACAGCATGTGAACTGCATCTCAATGAAACTTAAAAAAATAATACAGTGGGAAGAAAAAGTCTGGCAACTTCTGACTGTCTCTTCAGCCCCTACTAGTCCCTTTTAGCCAGAAAATCTTATCATTCGATCCTCACAACAGCATCAATACCCTTCCTTCCATGTTCCTTTTCTCAACTCATACACACAGCCATTCTCTGTTGCTTGAGAAAATAAGCACGAGGCAATAGTCACAGCCTTCTTGTAGCTGGAAAGTGAGTTTTAAAAACCAGCAGGACATCAGGCAGAGATGCTCACCAAACAATAGGAAATTCAGGGCAGAGGCAGCAAAGAATGGGTAAAGAGGTGAGATGGACAGACGGGAAAAACTCTGTCAGGTCTCAGTACGCCAGCTGACATCCTGACTTGTGCATGAGGAGGACAGGGCCAGGCCACTCTCTTACCGACAAGGGCCAGCTGATACAGGTGAGCACGCGGTAGAAGCGGAAGAGGTGGACCAGGTAAAAGGCGAGGATCATTAGCAAGTCGCAAATGGTGACCACTTCAAAGTAGCTGTAGGCGCTGTAGTTTTTGGTCCACGGGGAGCTCCGCACGCAGATGAAGGCAATCAGCAGAGTGACCTGCCACAGAAACAGAGACATCAGAGAAATGCTTGCCCAAGACGGGCACCCAGGGAATAAACAACAGAAAACAAACCAAGCATCCCCCGGCAGTCCCAAACTGAAGAACTGCTATTAATACAATTCAGGTTATTTCCACACAAACTGGCTGGAAGGTTGGAAGATGCAACTTCATGTGGTACACACTTTGAAAACTACATGCTGGCTATGAACACTGATGACAGCAGAGACTGACTCTGTCCTCTCTGAAGTTCGTTAGATTGTGCTGGCAGGAAGCCCCCTCAGAAGAAGCAGGAAAACAGTAAAATATAAAAGCAGAACCATCCCTTTCATCTGCTGGATATCCACAGAGCAAAGAAGACAGCGTGATGGTGACCTGGGGTTTACATATTAGGTCCAATTGTATGAAGTTGCCAATAGTTGATGGTTTTTGACCTACAAAGATGGCAATTCATACCTTACAGCTATCAACTGACAGGTAACAAGTTACCATTTACTGATGTCTGACATACATGATCTCACTAAGGCCATGCACAACCCTGCCAGGTAGACAAAATCATCCCCGTGTTCATAAGGGTAAACAGGCATGCAGGTTCGATCTCAGTCCAAGGCTATCTGGCTTGTAAGCAGGAGAAGTGGGATTTGAATCCAGATCTGTCTGACTCTAAGGACCATGTTCCTCCATGTCAGATGGAGTTCTACCTCCCAAAAGTGTAAGCTCTCATCATAACAAGCCGAGAAAGGTGGACGGGTTCTCAACCGTGTGGGAATCCTGTTTAAGAGATGAGGCTGCTCGCCATCAGGGCATGTGGTGAGAGCTCACTAAGAAATATAGCAGCACGAGTGAACATGCTTAACAGCCTGCTACTGGATTAATAATCAGATGAAATATTATTAGCAATGCATGAGTACAAGAGAGTAGAATGAGTAAGGGTCTGAGCTTCTGTGAAGGCCACTCAAAGAGAAAACCTGTCTGCTCCATGTAGGGGGCAAACCAGTAACACACAGGGTTCAATGTGTGTAAAATCTTAGAATCTATTTTATTTATTTATTTATTTGTTTGTTTGTTTGTTTGTTTTGTTTTTGTTTTTTTGAGATTGGGTCTGGCTCTGTCTCTCAGGCTGGAGTGCAGTGAACCAATCTCAGCTCACTGAGACCTCTACCTCCTGGGCTCAAGCCATCCTTCCACCCTAGCTTCTCAAGTAGCTGGGATTATAGGCGTGTGCCATCATGCCTAGCTGATTTTTGTATTTTTAGTAGAGACGGGGTTTTGCCATGTGGCCCAGGCTAGTCTCAAACTCCTGAGCTCAAGCAATCCGCCCGCCTTGGCCTCCCAAAGTGCTGGGATTATGGACGTAAGCCATTGTGTCCAGCCAGGAATCTATTTAAAATGCACAACCAACTTAGGAAAAAGATTATTTTATACTGCCTCTTTCCTATAGAGGAGTGATTTTTTTTTTTTTTTTTCTTTGACATGGAGTCTCACTCTGTCGCCCAGGCTGGAGTGCAGTAGCATGATCTTGGCTCACTGCAACCTCTGCCTACAAGGTTCAAGTGATTCTTGCCTCAGCCTCCTGAGTAGCTGGGACTACAGGTACGCACCACCATGCCCAGCTAATTTTTGCATTTTTAGTAGGGTCGGGGTTTCACCATGTTGGTCAGACTGGTCTTAAACTCCTGAACTCAAGTGATCCGCCTGCCTCAGCTCCCCAAAGTCGCTCTGATTACAGGCGTGAGCCACCGCGCCTGGCCAGAGCAGTGATTCTTAAAGTGTGTGTGTGTGTGGGGGGGGGGTGTATGTGAATGGGTATGCGATTTTGTGTCCTATGGGACATTTGGCAACGTGAGATATATTTTTGGTTTACACAATTTGCGGGGATGGGGGTTGCTACTGGCATTTAGTGGGTAGAGGCCCACGGTGCTGCTAAACATCCTGCAATAAACATGAGAGCTCCCATAGTAAAGAATTACCCAGCTCCAGCCCCAAATGTGGCCCCTCAACTACAATACTATTGTTGAAAAACTGCTGTAGAAAATGTCAGTCTACAATGAGAATTAAATCACAAAATGGGGCCTAGTGCAGTGGCTCACGCCTGCAATCCCAGCACTTTGGGAGGCCGAGGCGGGTGGATCACCTGAAGCCAGGAGTTTGAGACCAGCCTGGGCAACAAGCAAGACCCTGTCTCTACAAAAAATACAAAAATTAGCGGGGCGTGGTGGCATGCACCTGTGGTCTCAGCGACTTGGGAGGCTGAGGTGGGAGGATGAATTGAGCCTAGGAGGTCGAGGTTGCAGTGAGCTATTATTATGTCACTACACTCCAGCCTGCAAGACAGAGTGAGAGTGCGTCTCTAAAAAATAAAAATCAAATCAAATCACAAAATGTATCTAACTCCAGTTAAAACAGTTGATGCTGAAATGCTCCTAGTTTCTAAAGCCCCTTGTGGCTAGCCCGCTACCAAGATCCTCAGCAACAGGTCCAACAGCTAAAAGAGGACTCTCAGCCGGGAGCCTGAAGTGGGCATGGAGAGTGCTCTGCTTACCAGATCAAAACAGAAGAGTGCGGCTCTGACACGAAGAGTCCCTCAACATTCGTGTATTTCCCTTTGCTAATGAGCAACGCCCAAGTGTTTTCATTTTTTCGTTTCCTCTGAAGCTAGCCAGCCATGGTGATATAATGATTCATTCCTCTGCCTTACTCAGAAGTGTGCATGATCACCAGGGCTTTGCTGCTAAGTCAGTCCTACTTCCAGGCCACACCTACACGGGGAAGTCTAGGGGTCTTCCCAGCCCCACACTGACCTCCTCATGAACTCAAGAAGTATTATTCAAGGTATGACTGAGAATGTAGATAATGTGCAATTATGCAGTGTGATTCCTAGGTAGAGAGGCAATTTTGCATCTAGTTTAATGCAGAGATTACGATAATTTTCCAGCTCTTCGTTGAAGACCAAGTTAGCTCTTTATCATGGTGACACAGGGATGTGGAAGTTTCCCAGCGAACAAAAGGGGCCTGTGCAGGTCGTCCGGCTCCGAGCTTCCAGGGCTGAGTACTGTGTGATAGGAAGTGCATTCCTGCTCTGTTAGACACATCTCAAACCTCCCTGGGAAACGTGCTCATGAAATAACACTTCCTGAATTCGGTTCACTTGGCCTATGGCCGTCTACCATATGCCTGCCTTTCTTTAGGAAAGCCCAATTTTAGAAAACCTAATTTAGCCAGAGTATGGTGTGTGCTTATGCATGCTCCTAAAAGCTTCCTTTTTGCCCAGGGATTCATTCATTCCAAGTTTAAATAGCCAGCATCTTAGCCAGCACATTAAATTAAAAAAAATTTTTTTTTTCACTGACATCAAACTTTTCAGAAATCCTTCTAAAGCCAGAAGGTAACTTCTGCAAATGCTGGGGCCCCCTGAATTAGAGGCTTAATTCCTGGGTGACAAAATAATCTGTACAACAACCCCCTCCCATGACACGAGTTTACCATATAACAAACCTACACGTGTACCCCTGAACTTAATATACAAGTTGAAAAAAAAGGAAAGGTGAAGTAGAAGAAGGAACAAGACAACAGTGGGAAAAAGGCGCTGGGGTGTTTATCCTGCCCTCCTCCCGCCAGCTCCACCCCTCTCAGGTGTCTTTATGTTCCCAGTTGGAAAAGCAAATGAACGGCCGGGCGCGGTGGTTCACGCCTGTAATCCCAGCACTTTGGGAGGCCAAGGTGGGTGGATCACGAGGTCAGGAGATCGAGACCATCCTGGCTAACATGGTGAAATCCCGTCTCTACTAAAAATATAAAAAATTAGCCGGGCGTAGTGGCAGGCGCCTGTAGTCCCAGCTACTCAGGAGAATGGCATGAACCCCGGCCTGGGCGAAAGAGCGAGGTTTCCGTCTCGAAAAAAAAAAAAAAGAAAGAAAAGCACATGAACAAACACGCCTGAATTGAGAGAGGACTGGAGGTAGGGGTCCAACTTGAGGTCCGAGTGAAGCAGCTGGGAGGCTCCGGGAAGACAATGCTTCTGTGTAGAGTGACTTCAAAGTGATGCTGCCCAAAGGGTTCACTTGCCTCTTAAGGTGCCTTCTAGCTCCTCTCATAACGGTTATTTTATATTGAACTGTCATAAAAATAAAATATCTAACATAAATGTCCAGGAGTTTATTTTATTTCTTTTATTGTTTTGAGATGGTGTCTCACTCTGTCGCTAGGCAGGAGTGCAGTGGCAACATCTCGGCTCACTGCAATCTCCAGCTCCCTGATTCAAGGGATTCTCCTGCCTCAGCCTCACGAGTAGCTGGGATTACAGGTATGCACCACCACGCCCGGCTAATTTTTGTATTTTTAGTAGAGACAGAGTTTCACCATGTTGGCCAGGAGGGTCTCGATCTCCTGACCTCGTGATCTGCATGCCTTGGCCTCCCAAAGTGTTGGGATTACAGGCATGAGTCACCAAGCCCGGCCTATTTTTTTCTTTTGAGACAGAGTCTTGCTCCAGGCTGGAGTGCAGTGGCGCAATCTCCACTTACTGCAACCTCTGCCTCCTGGGTTCAAGTGATTCTCCTGCCTCAGCTTCTCGAGTAGCTGGGACTACAGGTTTGCACCACCATGGCCAGCCAATTTTTGTATTTTCAGTAGAGACAGGGTTTCACCATATTTGTCAGGCTGGTCTCAAACTCCTGACCTCAAGTGATCCACGCACCTCAGCCTCCCAAAGTGCTAGGATTACAGGTGTGAGCCATGGTGCCCAGCCATGTCCAGGGGTTTAAAAGTAACACTGCAAGAGCCCTCAACTCAAAGCAAGGGTCCCACAGACCAGCCATGACACCACAGAGTCACTGGAATTAGAATTCCAGATTAAAAACATCACTCCCCAAAACCTGTGTCCTTTCTGACTCCATTCTGTCAGAATTCTTACTAGAAAGAAGAGATTATTTTTCTGAAGGAGCAGAGGGTTTAAATTTCACAAGAGATGAAGCAAGCTGACATGATCTGAGACAGTGATAGTCCCCTGAGGACTGTGGAACCAAACTAGTCTGGTTGCAGCTTGAGTGTACACCTGCAGCCAGCCAGGTGCCAGAAAGTTTGCCCAGGTTCTCAGCCTCGCTGAGTATCCTTCTAGAAAGAAACGAGACTTTGATGTCTAAGATGAAAAATCTCTAGAGAAAACTCAAGAGGCAGTTTTCAAGAGATGCCTGCTTCTGAGCTGGGCTGGGGAGGTGTCTGGTGGTCTCAGGACCCTGTCTCCTGCCACCCATGCTGGGGAACATTTCCTCAGCAGACCTGAGCCCTCGTGCCTCTGCCAACTCTGGTCCACTGAATGTGCCTGTGTCTGGCTAACAATGGCACCCAGACACCTTCTGTTTTGGCAGCCCTGGGCTGGATGCTGGTAGGTCACCCAACCCCACTCTCCCTGCATCTGACCTTGGAATGAAACTTCAGTGAGAGAAGGCAGGAGGCAGAGAAGTAACTGATGAAAGCCAACATCAAAAGTCTCAGACCCAACCCTAAGAGGCTTTCCAGGAAATCCCCAGGATATGAAAGCCAGGCTTGTTCAGAAAGTCAAAGAAGCAGATGAGGATGCAGTGCCTGGAACCTGCATTTGTAAATGCAAGTGGGCCCATAAATGACTGCTTGGCAGTGGTAGACAGGAAGAGGAATGTGGTATGCTCCCAACTGTGGCTGAATTTTGCACTGAGTGTAAGGAGATTTACCCGTGCCTCCCCGTTAAAGTCATCATCATCTAATAGCCTTTGTGCAATCTCATTAACACCCACTGGCTGAGAAACCTGCCCCGTGGCTTCCTCTAGGTCCTGTCTCACTCACCAACATCAGAATCTTGCCCCAGGGTCCTGCCCATGGTCCTATCGTCCCCCAAAACAAAACATAGTTCTGTTTTGTATCTACAAATGAAAATGCCACAGAAACTCGAGGGAGGGAGAATAACCTAGGAAATAGGTCAGGGGTCCTGAGCTCTAGGACTTGGGCAGGTCAGTGATGCACCACTGGTTTCTGAATGTAACGGCACAGCAGAGAAACCTGTTTACAGTGTACCGAAAACCAGATTCTATGTTTGTCCACGCTGGGGGTAACTCTGGAAGGACATAAGAATCTGGTAACAGCACTTGCCTCTGGGGAGGGGAAGTGATATGTAGTAGTTTTAAAAATCCACTTATTTTGTTTTCTTACATTGTAAGAATCACATATTAAGTTTCAAAAAAGCAGTTTTAAAATGACACATCTTAGAGATCTTTAATGTCATGCAAATATAATTTTGCCTTTTTCTTTTCATTGGCTATATACCATTCCCCAGTATGGCAGTGGCTTTATTTAACCCAGGGTTTCTCAACCTTGGCATTACTGACATTGGGGGCTGGGTAATTCTTTGTTGTAGGTGGCTGTCCTATAGGTTGTCTTATCACAGCATCCTGGCCTTTACCTATGAGATACCAGCCTTTACCCACTCACCACCTGCAACAATCAACAATGTCTCCAGACATTGCCATAGGTCCCCTGGGGGGCAAAATTGCCTCTGGTTGAGGAGACCTACTTAATCTTTTATTGGTGGGCATTTAGCACATCTCCAGTTTTTCATTAATACAAACAACCTGGCAAAGAATTAGACGTACTTCTTGGTAACTGTATGAATATTTCTTTTTTTTTTTCTCTCTTTTTTTTGTTGAGATGGAGTCTCTCTCAGTCACCCAGGCTGGAGTGCAGTGGTGCAAGCTCCGCTCACTGCAAGCTCCGCCTCCCAGGTTCACGCCATTCTCCTGCCTCAGCCTCCCGAGTAGCTGGGACTGCAGGCGCCCGCCACCACGCCTGGCTACTTTTTTGTATTTTTAGTAGAAATGGGGTTTCACAGTCTTGGCCAGGATGGTCTCAATCTCTTTACCTCATGATCTGCCCGCCTCCGCCTCCCAAAGTGCTGGGATTACAGGTATGAGCCAAGGCGCCTGGTCTCTGTATAAATATTTCTGATAGATTCCTAGAAGTGAAATTACTGAGTGAAAGCATATGCACATTTAAGTTTTGTTGTTTGTTACCAAAATGTTATCCAAAAGAGATACCTGTCTCCCTCCACAGGGAATCTTGCCAACACAGATGAACAGTATTTAAAAAGAATGGAAATAATATCTTATTGTTTGAATTTTCATTTCCTTAATTACTAGTGGATTGGATATCGTTTCATAATGTTTATTGGCTACTGCCTTTTCATGTTCTTGGCTTAATTTTCTATTGCTTCTATTTTTATTATGGATTCAAAGAACTCTTTATATTCTAAATACTAACTTACTTAGTCTCTTATAGATATTGCAAATATATTCTCTCCATTTCTCATTTGCCTTTAGTCTTTTGTTTGACTAAAGTTAAAAGTTTTTATACAGTCAAATCTATGCATCAGTTTTTATAGTTTCTGGGTTTTGTGTCTTGTTCTCTATCTCAAAATTTTTTTAAAAAAAAAATGGCTGGGTGCAGTGGGTGTAATCTCAGTGTTTTGGGAGGCCAAGACAGGCAGGAGGATAACTTGAAGCCAGGAGTTCAAGACCAGCCTCGGCAACATAGTGAGACCCACATCTCTACAAATAAAAATTTAAAAATTGGCCAGACCTGGTGGTATGCACCTGTAGTCCCAGCTACTCAGGAGGCTGAGGCAGGAGGATTGCTTTAGCCTAGGAGTTAGAGGCTGCAGTAAGCTGTGGTTGGGCCACTGCACTCCAGCCTGGGTGACAAAGTGAGAAACTAACTCATAAATAAAATAGTCTCCTACATTAAAAATAAATATTTGCTGCCTTTAAAAATATACATACAATTTTTAGCTCTTTAATCATCTGGGATTTATTTTATTATTATTATTACTATTATTATTATTATTATTTTTGAGATGGAGCTTCACTCTTGTTGCCCAGGCTGGAGTTCAATGGCGTGATCTCGGCTCACTGCAACCTCCGCCTCCCGGGTTCAAGCAATTCTCCCACTTCAGCCTCCCAAGTAGCTGGGATTACAGGTGCCCACCACCATGTCCGGATTTTTTTTTTGTACTTTAGTAGAGACAGGGTTTCACCATGTTGGCCAGGCTGGTCTCAAACTCCTGACCTCAGGTGATCCACCCGACTCGGCCTCCCAAAGTGCTAGAATTACAGGTGTGAGCCACTGCGCCCAGCCTGGGATCTATTTTTGTAGATGACATGGACTAGAGCATATAGTAGGGTTCTGACTATATCCAATCAGTCAATCGATTGTATTAACTTATCTACTGGACAGCTCATTCTTTACCCATTGGTTGAAATGCCACCATTAATAAAAACTTCTGTCCACTGTCCAATTCACTGTTCACACAGCAATCATCATCAACTTTAGAGCACCTTAAAGTCTTAATGTAAAACCCTTCGATAGTCCCATACTCTTGAATCAGTTTCAGCATCCTCTAATGAGGCCCAGTGGAGCTGCAGGTTCTGATCCCAGCTACCTCTCCTTCTCTAAACACATTGGGTTCCTAGAGTTCCTCACACCCTGCCCCTCAGGAAGGTCCCGAATATTCTCTTAGGGTACCTTTGCAACCTGTACTACATCTATGTTTGTTGGTTAACTTGTTTACTGCTGACCTCCCCACCTAGAATGCAAGCTCCATGAGTATAGGGACCCTGTTGGTTTCACTTGTATCCTTTATGTGTTCTGCACATAGTAGGTGCTCAATTCAACACTGGGTGAATGAATGGCTCCTGGGCTCATCCTGCCATCCTCTGTGACAGCTCCATGACACTCTGTTGCATTTAAAAAGCCCACCTCCCTCCTTCACTGGTCTGTAGGACTTTAGGAGAGAACTGCGCTGTGTTTTTGCCAAACATCAATGAGGGACCCAGCACAAGGTCCCTTGTGACTAGAAGAGGTGATCTTGGAGGCTGCCCTCAGAGCATCTTTCCACTTGGTAGAACGTACTCATCAAATGCCCCCAGAGGGTGCCATTCGGGCTCTCCAGGCAGACTACCCAGGGTGTGGGTGTGATGTAGGGATTCAGGTTCCAGATTCTTGGCTAGTGATGGGGCCAGAACATTCTCTGCTTGTTATTCAAGCCAGGCCATGTTCTCTTCATCCCTAACCGATTTCTCACAACAGGTGCAGCCCACACAGATGGCCTGTACTCCAATCACATCACTGAGTCACCACTGCACTTCACTGGCAAAGGTCATCAGGATCACATTTAGAAAGATCGGGCTGGGGCCGGGCGCAGTGGCTCACACCTGTAATCCCAGCACTTTGGGAAGCTGAGGCAGGTGAATCAGGAGGTCAGGAGATCGAGACCATCCTGGTTAACATGGTGAAACCCCGTCTCTACTAAAGAATACAAAAAATTAGCCGGGTGTAGTGGCGAGCACCTGTAGTCCCAGCTACTCGGGAGGCTGAGGCAGGAGAATGGCGTGAACCCAGGAGGCGGAGCGTGCAGTGAGCCGAGATTGTGCCGCTGCTCTCCAGTCTGGGCAACAGAGCGGAAAAAAAAAAAAAAAAAGAAAGATCGGGCTGGAAAGCTCAACTTGCCAAAAATGTCACTGCATCCAAAAGGGCAAAAAGCACCATTGACACTTATTGTGTAGCAAACCTGGTGGTTTAGTGCTTGTGTTGAACTGAACTGAAATCACAAATTTTGGTGTGCAACAAGCAATGGTTTTTCTCTAGCTTGTTTCTCTTTCAGTGTCTGACACAATCTCCTGGTTTCTTTTGGGGCTGACTAAATTTCAAGACAGCAAAAAGAGCATTTTCTGCCGCTCACTCTTGTCATCGCTGCAGGAGGACATGCTTCTTTAGACAGGCATGAGCGCGAAAGGACGGGGCTGTGGACGGTCATCTCCCTGGAGGAGTAGGTCATCAAAGGGAACCAAGGGCAGCTGACACAATGTGGGGATGGCACAGGGCACTGAGGATTGAACCCCAAAGAAAAGGGTATCTGCTATGGCTATGAGCATGAATCCTAGGATGACAAGAAGAGCAAAAGTAATCACTAACCCTGATTGTACGCTCACCGTGCACCATGCTCTATGTGCCTTACATCTGTGTGCCCATCATATCTTCACAAGCTTACAAGGTAGGGACTATTACTCTCCTCACTGTATAAAAACGAAGGTGAGACACAGAGACATTGAGTGACTTGAGTTGATCATATAACTAGTGCATCCAGAGCCAGAGCTGGGACCCAGGCAGCCCGGCTCAGCAGGCACCCTCTTCAGGGCTGCTGCCTCTTGTTGCCATAGCAATGATGTCCCTCGCCACAGAGGCTGTGGCTCCAAAGGGTACCCTGGCCTCACCACTGGTTATTGACATGTGGTCACCAAAAGTGAACAGCATAGCGAGGAATGGACAGGGAGAATTTCTGGGGGTCAGGGCCATGGGAATCCCCAGGGGCAAAGGAAGCACTAGCTGAGGCAGGGCGGAAGGTATGGAGGGCCAGGGAGTGATTTGGGAAGCCCATGGTGGGAGGAGGCAAGTGGAGCGGCAATCATCTACTGAACACCTGCTAGATACCAGGCAGCGCAATGCTGGTACATTCAATCCTCACAACTGTGGCCAGGTGGCACTCTGCCCAATTCCCAGATCTAAAGAAAGTGAGGACCAAGGGCAGGTCACTTGCCCAAGGAAGATCACCTAGATGGCGAGTGGTGGAACCAAGAAGCAAATCCAGGTCTATCTGAATCCAAGGCTCATAAGAGGGAGCACATCCCAGAGGGAGGCCTCAAGAAGCGAGCTTGGGCTGAAACAACTCAGTGGTTTGAGCTTATACCCACCCTCAGGGTAGGGGGTGTCTTCTCTGAAGTCAGCAATGTTGACCGGGCTGGTCTCAAACTCCTGGCCTCAAGTTATCTGCCCACCTCGGACTCCCAAAGTGCTGGGATTACAGGCGTGAGTCACTGTGCCTGGACTAAAAATTTTTTTTTTTTCCCCAGACAGAGTCTTGCTCTGTCACCCAGGCTGGAGTGCAGTGGCACAATCTCGGCTCACTGTAAGCTCCGCCTCCCGGGTTCACGCCATTCTCCTGCCTCAGCCTCCCGTGTAGCTAGGACTATAGGGGCCCACCACCACGCCTAGCTAATTTTTTGTATTTTTAATAGAGATGAGGTTTCACCGTGTTAGCCAGGATGGTCTCGATCTCCTGACCTCGTGATCCGCCTGCCTCAGCCTCCCAAAGTGCTGGGATTACAGGCATGAGCCACTGCGCCCGGCCCCTCAAATTTTAACTAAGTTCATCACAACAGTCCTAGGGAGTAAGTACTACTATCATCTTTTTATGTAGAAACTGAGGCACAGAAGGTCAAGTAACTTGCTCAAAGTCACACAGCCAGGTTAAGGAGCCAGGCCCGGGACCATGGCCTGCAGCTGCAGAGTCCCTATTCCTAACCACTACGCTGCTCCATTGCAGGCTGCACTTGCTTGTATACAGAGCCCCCTGTCCCAGCTTCTGGCCTCTGTTTTCAGTCAAGGGCCTAAGTTCTGTCCCACCTGGGAGTGAGCACTGAGAGCTAGGTGACAGAAGGAAAGTCCATAGTTTAACACTGCCTCAGATTCCCTCACGCTGGCCAGCAGGGCTCTGGGACTCCAACTCACAAGGCTCAGCCCATTAGATAGGTTGCTCATGTCAAGTCTCTTGCTTTAACAAAAGTGTTACTCTAGTTATAGAATCAATACTTACTCATTGTAGAAATTAATTCAGGCAGGTGTCTATTTAAGAAAACAAAAATTACCCATAATGCTACTCCTCAGAGATAACCACCTCCTCTGGCATTGCGAGGTATTTCTTTCCACGTATGTATGTTTCAAGCACATATGTACTATTTCCTCTTTTCAAAAACGGATCATACTGTACATATAGTTTTATCCTCTGCCTCTTAAAAAGATATTTTCTCATTTGTAGATGCCACTCATTCAATCCCCTTATCACTGCCCAGGAAGTCGTATATTTTACCTGTCTGCTTACTGTCTGTCACCCCAGAATGTGAGGCCCGTGATGATCTGTTGTGTTCACTGTTGTTTTCCCAGTGCCAGAAACCTTGAGTGGTATATTGGTTCTCCATAGATATCTGCTGAATAAGTGACTGAATGAACAAATGCCATTTTATATCCTTTTTCTGAGGGCCTTCTATAGCCCAGGCATTGTGCTGGGCCACATTCTTACTCCCTCTCCACGTACCGTCTAGAGGAGAGGTGAGTAAAGAAACACAAAACCATCACCCTGGTGCGAAGTCTTTTCTCTAACATGTGGGATGAGAGCAGCACGGTCACTCTCTCCTGTCCATCCTGAAACAAGTAGGGGCTTTACACTCAGAAGCAAAGGGTCATCAGGAGCGCTGTGTCACACACACACACACACACTCAGATCAGGGCAGAATGATGCTTCAGTTGGCGACAAGCAGCCTACTAAGCGCACATCCCATCGAGGCTGCCTCTGATCACTGCATCATCAACTATGTGCACAGTCTGACCTTGTGTGCACACAGCAGGGACTACGTGGATTCCCTGTTTTGTCCCTAGTGCCCAGCACATAGTAGGCTGTCAATAAGTCATGTAGAACTGAATCTGGGGTTGAATCGAATTCTCAACAGTAAAAATGGCCAGCAGGCTGAGTGCGGGCTCTCTAGGGAGTAGCCCGGAACACATATGCTTTTATAAAGGCATCAGCAGAATGGGGACTGCCTGAGCAGGCACTGCCATGACAAGCAGATACGCTGGCCAGCAGTTTAGCCACATACTGTAATGATTGCAGATGAGATGAAACAACGCAGGGTCTGCTTCACAACCATATGGGAGCAAACGAGTACGAGGGATCTTTGGGTGGGGGGCGGTGACAGAAATATCAAAAATTGGATTGTGGTGATGGCTGCACAGCTCTGTCAGTTTACTAAAAATCACTGAATCGCACACACTTAAGAAGAATGACTCTTTTGATATTAATTTGTATCTCAATAAAGCTGTTAAACAATAATATGGCAGTGAAACCACAGCTCCACAAGGACTGACCATGAGTTGGTGACTGTTGCAGTCGGGTGACAGGTACACAAGTGTTCACTGTGCTATTTTCTCTACTTTTGTGCATGGCTGAAATTTTCCATAAAAAATGTTTTAAAAATACACTGCTCCAGTCAGCCGTTGGTGGCTCATGCCTGTAATGCCAGCACTTTCGGAGGCCAAGGCAGGTGGATCACTTGAGGTCAGGAGTTTGAGACCAGCCTAGTCGACATGGTGAAACCCTGTCTCTACCAAAACATAAAAATTAGCTAGGTATGGTGACACACGCCTGTAGTCCCAGCTACTCGGGAGGCTGAGGTGGGAGGATCACTTGAACCCAGGAGGTGGAGGTTGCAGTGAGTCGAGATCATGCCACTGCACTCCAACTTGGGTGACAGAGTGAAACCCTGTCTCAAAAAATAAATAAAAAGAAAAAATGCACTGCTCAATAAGCTTAGAGAAAGAATTAACAGTCATTAAGACAAAAGAGGGGAGGGGGAAAAAAGGATTCAGATTTGCAGTCATCACTCTTCCCCTAAAGGCGTGAGAGGAAGTTGTGAATTTATTCTCTTCATTTTTAAAACTATAAAATAATAATTGTTTAATACGCAATTTGAGCAGTGTGATACACAATGGGGCCTCACCCAAGAGTACACAACGATTTTTGGTTCCTTTCGATAAACTGAATGAAAGTGCAATAGTTCACATTCTGACCACAGCCAGACCAAACAATGAGGCTCTCCGTTCACAAGTCACCAGTGCAAATACCAGCGCAGAGTCTAGGTGGGAGCAGGTCTGATGCAGTCAAGCAAACCTTGGCTGGTGTCTGAGTGGGGCCAGGTGGGCCGCAGGTGGACAGCTGTTGTCTGTGGCTTTCCACGACTCTGAGGTGCAAGGTGGGCTGAACACAGCTCATCTAAGCTCATCGGTGAAGACCAGAAGAAACCTTCTGGAGCAATGACGATCAGGACTGGCTGGAAAAACAACCCAGCTGCTTGGATCAACTGGGCAGCGACAAGAGCCTGAGGTGTCTGGAAATATGTCTGGCATGGTGCAATTTTACAAGCCAAACAAAGATGTTATATAAGCAGAAAAAGGAGCAAAAGGGCTCACACTGAGACTGACTCCTTACAGCCAAAGTCCAGGCTGGCTTCGCCCCCAGCAGGGAAGCCACCCCACAACACCTCAGCTTCGCTCCTTTCTAAACCCCTCACCTGCCTGAATCTCACAGACACCCTTGACTTCCAGCTCTCTAGAGGCTCAGCAGACGCTTACACCCCTTCCTAACCGACAGTTCACTGAAACTCCTGTTTATTTTACATTTCTCCTCCATGAGGTACCCTGATCCGGTTGGTACTGAGATAAGGAAATGAAGGGAAAATTCAATGTCAGGCAGGTGGCTCCAGGAGTCGGACTCTAAGGCTGCAGGGAGGACTGAGGCTGCACTCTGGCCACCTCTGGCAATGGGGTTTGCTGCAAAGGGCCCGGGGAGCCCTCTCAGCACCTCTCAGGCAGGCTTTGGAGAGAGCTGGCGGGCCTTCCTCACCACTCAGGGTATAGCCACAAGTGGCCATCCTTCTCTCCTGCTTCTGTGTGTCCCTGCCATGTATTCTGGGACCCAGCCTCTCTCACAGCACACTCTTCACAGGGAGGACCGTATTTACCAGTCACTTCATGGGCCTCAGACCTTCCTTGTGTCCAGACTATGGCTAATGCAGTCTCTGCTCTAGCCAGTTTGGCCCAGGGTTAGGTGATACCACATACTGGCATAGCTTCCTCACAAGAGGCTGTGGGCATGATAGACACTTGAGAGTTTGATCTAACGATGTATTCTAAATACTACAGAGGTCTAATACAAAGTCCACACAAAATGAGGCTCACTGAACACGCCAAGGAATAGCCCCAAACTCCCTTTCCAACGTCTGCTTCTACTTTCCCATGCGTGACCCATGTCCAAATTGAAGTAGACTACAGGTCACTCTCCATCCCTTAATCCACGCCTGCCCAACTCCTGCTTCTAGATCAGATTTCCAATAGAACTTTCTGTGATGATGGAAATGTTCTCTACCTGTGCTGTCCAATATGGCAGCCCATGGCCTCCTGTGACTGCTGAGCCTTTATGATGGGCTAGTGTGACCAAAGAACTGAATTCTTGATTTGATTTTCATTAATCTCAATTTAAATAGCCTCATGTGGCTAGTGGCTATGGTATTATACACTTTTAGACCGTCTAAGAAGCACTCTCTGCCCTCCTGGTCCCCATACTGAGGGCATCTCTCCTGCCCACGCTTTCTCTAGCATCTGCCACAGCTCCTTCCAGTCTCATTCTCATGGCCTTCATGAGAAGAAACTTCCTTCAGATCCAGGCAGGGTTTGGGTTTCTTTGGATCTCACAAGGCGGTCACTCAACAAAAGAACTCACTATGTGTTTGTCCTACTCAGTGGGACCAGACCTTTGTCCCTCCTTAGATTAAGTATTGGGCTTCTAGGAATGGCTACTCAGGTAGTCTGGAGAAGTCAGTAACCTTTCACAGATATTAGCCAGGGAGTGGTCCCTCCAGCCATGCCCTGAGTTCATTTCTATGTAAACCCAGTTGTATTTCCACTCAGTTCAATGGCTGGTGCCATTTTCAAGTGGCGTGGCCTTAACTTTATCATGTCTCAATTTCTTCACCTATATAACTCTACAAGGAAGTTATGAGGGTAAAATCAGTTAATACATATAAAGCACTGTGCTTGACACAAAGTAAGTATATAATATAGCACATTATAAAGTACATAATAAGTAGTGAAATAACTACTAACATTTAAGGGTTGATGGTTGAGCTTGGGTCTAAAAGGCACCTCCGGACTTAGCATTAAATTATCCAATATCTAAAAAAAAATGCATATTCTGTGACCCAATAACTTCACCTCTAATAATTTTAAAACACTCATGCATATAGGCCAAGATTTATTTACAAGAATAGTCATGACAGTGTTATAAAAGTGGAAAAATTACAAAACCTGTCGATATGAAATAGTACTTGTTAATTAGATAAATTATAGTTTAGCCTTATGACAAAATACTATGTAGCCATTAACAAAAATGTTCACCTAGTAAAGAAAAAAGAAATCGGGCATAGAAGTTGTAACTCCACCCTTTCCACCACCCTAATAAAACCACAGATAATATATTTAAAGAAAAATACTGCAGACAAAATGCTAACTGTGACTCTTTGGGGGTCATGGTATTATGGGTGATTATTTCCCCTTCATGCTTCTTCTGTGTTTTCTAAACGTTTGTATTAAAAATATTACTACTTTTGTAATTGTGAAAAATGTAGCTTTAAATAATCTTGCTTTCATAACATGGGAAAATATTCATGACATAAATATTAAAAAGGTTAAGAAAGATTCATGGTGTGAAAATACAACCACTGAGAGAAGAAATGGAAGCCAAGGGCCTGGTGTGTGAACTGTGGTTAGCTCTAGTTTTAACTCAGGGTTTTAGGTTAGCGGAGCAGATATTCTAGTCTGCTCAGGCAAATCCCAGTTTTTGTTTTTTTGAGACGGAGTTTCACTCTTGTTGCTGAGGCTGGAGTGCCATGGTGCAATCTTGGCTCACCGCAAACTCTGCCTCCCAGGTTCAAGCGATTCTCCTGCCTCAGCCTCCCGAGTAGCTGGGATTATAGGCATGCACTACCATGCCTGCCTAATTTCATACTTTTAGTAGAGACAGGGTTTCTCCATGTTGGTCAGGCTGGTCTCAAACTCCCAACTTCAGGTGATCCACCCACCTTGGCCTCCTAAACTGCTGGGATTACAGGCGTGAGCCACCGCACCCAGCCAAATCCCAGTTTTATGCTTGTGACCAGGTGCTGACCAGTGTCCTCTCCTGCTCAAAAGTATCCTCCTAAAACTACACACCCAACCTAATTATAAGGAGTTCTAAGGTGTTTTTCTAGACTTCTAAATTCTAGTGAACTCAATGTGTTTCCTTAATTCCAATTTGTACCTTTCTACATTTTAGTGTTGTTGAGATTGGAATGTACTATACAACAGATTGGCACTCTTCCCCCACCAACCTAACAAGTTATAAAAATCAATGGTCTTAAGGTTGGGGGGAGCTTAGAACTGAGGAAACAGAGCATGTTAATTTACAAATGAGAAAAATTTAGAAAATACATTAAATGCTCTGTTTTTAACATTTTTTTCCTGGAAAGTCAAGATTCTAAGACCTGGGTGACTAGACAAAATCAGAGACAGATGAAATCCCTATATACAGCTAGGGTCTTACTGGGATTAGGAGCTCATGTTTCCCACAGGTTCCCTGATGAGGTCAATAACAAAATAAAAGGGAGCTGCTCGGAAGGCTGAGGCTGGGAGGATTGCTGGAGGCCTGGGAGGTTGAGACTGCAGTGAGCCATGATCATGCCACTGCACTCCAGCCTGGGTGACAGAGTGGGACCATGTATCCCCCCATTGCAAACAAAACAAAAAACAAACCACCTTTCCCCAAGGGCTCAGTGGTCTGGGAGAGGGGACAAGAGGCTTAAACAAGCTCCCTATAACCAGATATTCTGAATCCTTTGGCCTTGGTAATGGGATATAAAAGAACACCCAACATTGCGTTCATGTAGCGTGGCTGTGTTTTCCAAAAACGGCCACAGCGATACTTTTAGTCTCATATGCTCTTGCAGAACCTTGCCACTCCCCATCAAGAAGTAGAATCTGTTTCCTCTCCCCTTGAAGCTGGGAAGGGCTTGGTGGCCGCCTGTAATGTGATGGAAGTGACAGGAGTGATCTGTAAGGCGAGGTCGCAGTCTACCATACCAGTTCTTTCTGGTCCGCACTCTCAGGCTGCTCGCCCTAGGAACCCTGGCACCATGTTACGAGAGGCTTAGAGCACTGGAGCGGCCATGTGTAGGTGTTATGGCCTGTAAGGCCCCCAGCCAGCATCAACTGCGATGTGAGACAGTAAGCCTTCAGAGGACTCTGGCCCCAACTTTCAAGTCTTCCCAGCCCAGGCCTCAGGCACTGTGGAGTAGAGATAAGCCTTCTCCACTGTGCCCTGCCTGGATTCCTGACCTGCAGAATTTGTGAGAATAAGTGGTTGGTTTACACCATTAAATTTTTGAGTAATCCGTTACAGAAAAAGCACTTAAAGAGAAAAAGGCCCTATCTGGCCTCTATTGAAAGTAACATATGCACCGTTCTGGGTTTCATGTTTTGATTCTTTGCACAGGGAAGTTGAAATCGATCCAGAGGACAGACACGGGCACAGGTGAGAGAGACACCATCTGTGACCTGCACCTGGGGGTCTGGCTTAAAAATGCATCCTCAGCAGATACTCTCAGGATGGCTCAGCTAAAACGCAGCTGTCACCTCTGAGAAGCTTGTTACTGAATATTATAGAATGAAACCACCCTGGTGGCCAAACCTTGAGAAAAGTTTGAGAAACCCACACCTCCATACTACATCACTGCAGTTCTGCTCGTTCTGAAACCTCTGCAGGCTAGAGACTCTGACAGGGCTAACTGCTGGGCCTGGGGTATCCACGCTTTGCTTCAGGTCAATGAAGAATGTCAACGACAGAGGCACTTTTGAGAGCCCTTGGTTTTGGCTTCCCAGTAGCCACAGAAACCGAGAAGGAGCAGTAGGAAGACACAGAACTTCTGCCTCCACCCTCCTCTCGGCCCCTACCCCTGAGCAGCTTATAAGAATCATTTACCCATGTTCTCTGTAAGATTCCATCTGAAAAGAGAGTTCTATCAGCAAATATATCTACATATTGATTTTTTTAAAAATGAAATGTGGCCACTCCTCAGTGCCACAGCAGAGGAAGGTCCTTTTGAGTTTGGTGTACTCATACCATCCAACGTGTGCTTTGTGACAATGCAATTATCTGACCACTTTTCCCTACTCAGCTGGCCTCAGAAGGATAAGAGGCACATGTACAGTGCTGTCACTCAGTTACCCCAGCTGAAACCAGCCCAGATCAGATGACAGCAGCCAACCCCCAGCCACAGAAGCAAGCCTAATTTATAACGAGCACAGTCAATCCCCAGCTGACCTCAGTCATGTGAGCAATGAACTCTTGTTGTTGTATGCCACTGAGGTTTTGTGCCCAGTTACGATGGCTGGACTTATGATAGTTCAACTTATGATTTTTCAACTTGACAACGGTATGGAAGTGATACACATTCAGTAAAACATCAATAAATTACTTGGGTTATTCAACACTTTATTACCAAGTAGGCTTTGTATTAAATGATTTTGCCTAACTGTAGGCTAATGTAAGTGTTCTGGGCATGTGTCAGGTGGGCCAGGCTAAGCTATAATGTTTGGTAGGTTGAGGGTATTAAATGGATTTTTGACTTAACAGTACTTTTAACTTACAATGGATTTCTCAAGAGTAACCCACCATAAGTTGAGGAGTGTCTATGTTTGTTATCCAGCAAAAGCTAACGGATACATCTGTTTTCAGAATTTTCCTAGTTTCCCAGTCAGGCAACCCTAGCTTTTAAAAAGGAAAGGAGAATGAAGTTATTCATTCAAGGATTATTTACTGATGGACACACACATGTCCAGCTCTGTGCTTGGCATTACGGATACGAGACGACACTGGTTGCCATTTTGCCAAAGAGAATCCTAAGGAACCTTGACACAGAAGAAATAGTTCTGCTGCCGAGTACTTTGGCCACGACCCTGGGGAAATAAATATTTGGAGAAGCTGTGGGGCCAGTCCCAGCAGGAGGCCTGGCAACCAGCCCTGGGCCCGTGCCACAAGTGAGTGCCTGTTGAGTTTCACAATGTGGGTGTAGGCCGCCTTGATTGAAACCCCAGGCAGCACAATGCCAAATAAGTGCCAGCCTGGGGAAGAAGAGATTAGTCTGGGATAAAAAACGACAAAGCAAGAATACAAAAGCCATTAAGGGATTTGTAAGCATGTGTCACAGATGAAAAATCACTATTGTTGAGAACATGTGATCACTGCGTGGTACCCTGTGGGGCCTGGGGAAGGAAGTCTGAGTGTCAGCCAAAGGCTGGCCTTCCATCAGAGGAAGGAAGGCCAAACGGGAGCAATAAAGCATGGCCAGCAACCCCCACAGGTCAGAGAGTCATTCAACACAGCCAGTAGGGGCTAGTTAACCCCGCTGGGCCTCAGTTTCCTCATCTTTGGCATGAGGGACAATAATCAAACGTACCACAAAGAGTTGATGAGTTAATACAAGGATTAAATGAACTAATTCAGGCAAAATACTGGTACTGCTCCAGTAAATGCTCAACAAATGTTAGGTATTAAAACTCTTTTCAGAAGTTTGCTGGGAGGAAAAAAATGGGATAATGTTTGAGGTCTTGGCACAAAGTAGTACAAAAATGATGATTCCTCTGAGTGCAGTGTGTTGTCACCAGGAGATGAGGACAGCTTAGACACGGACCCCGTCCTAAAGGGTAAGGAGCTTAAGATCCAGACACAAGTAATGGCAACAAACCAGGGGATAAATACTACCAGAGAGCTACAATTTGTGAGGAATAGAGGAAGGAGGTGGTCAGGCATGTCCCCGATGAAGAGCAGACGTGGCCCTGGTGTGGACTCCACAAAAGCATTCCAACACACAGAGAAGGGGAATCAGAGGCTTCTGGCAATGGGAACACAGCCACAGAAGGCACAGGGGTGGGAAAGCACAAGAGTATATTTGGGAACAAGAGGGTTGCTGTCCATATGAGGCAAACTGCACAGGTATGTGAAGAGGTGTGATGGGAAGCAAAGCTGGCGGGATGGAGTGGGGATCAGATTCCAGGCTGAGGAAGTAGATACGCCAGGTGGGCAATGGGGAGCCAGTGAAGGTTACTGAGCAGAGAAGAGCCACAGCGGAATTGTTCTTGAGGAAAATGAATCTAGTAGCAGGTGGACTGGAGATGGGAGAGAAGAGACACAGAAGTCAGTTTGTAGGAGGCTGTGTCAGTTCTAGCAAGGTAATGGGGACTGAAATCAGAATACTGGCCAGAAGAAAAGGGAGAGCGAGGAGGGCAGCAGGTGGCAGGAATGTCCCGGGGAGCCTCCAGGGACCCAGGCTGCATAGTGAGGTGGGGAGCAGGGTCGCCTCCAATGGGAGGGTCCAGACAGCTAGTGAGACCAACAAAAAACTCCCCCGACTGGCTTGGCTGCCTCAGATTGTTGACAATATGCTCAAGCGATTCCATCAATGCAAACTCTTCCACAAACTAAACCGCTGAGTCAAGCAAGCAAGGCAGCAGGCCTTGCCACTTGTGCAGGCCATTAGCTGCCCCCTCTCCTGCCCCCAGACCCAGCTCTGAGGAACAACGCCCCGGAGAGGGCCTTTCCCACCTGCTCTCTGGCCGCTGTATTTGCTAGGGAACAAAAAGCCAGCTGTGGTAAACCGCCCTTCAGTCAGGCAGGCAGTGGCATGGGCACCTCGCCCCTTTCTTCCTCTTCCAGCCTTTTCAACCGTTCAGAGGCATGATCACTGTGACCTGCAGGCCCAAGTATAGCTGCAGGCATTTCAGAAGGCAGGCGAAGAGGCAGCCTGCATTCTCCTTTGCTCTCTCACTTTGGAGTCATCTAAGTGCCAAGTGAAAACAAAGACCTCCCTTCAGAAAGTTCCCCATCTCACTGGGCTTCACTTTTTAAAAATAACCTGTTAGGCCAGAACCTGGTCACTCCCTACATTTCCCCTTGCCCTGCCTGCAGGGTCATTCTCAGGCCTCCTTGCCACTGCAAAAGTCTCCTGGTGGAAAGACAAAGAAGGCCTTTCAGACCCCAGGAAGCAGGCTCTGCCTCTGCCCTGATCTGGATGCCTCTGGAGGAAACAGGGAGGCCACAAAGAGACATGGAGGAGAGGTTCATCCTCAACCATACCTCTCACGTGCCTGCTAATGGAGAACTGGACTGCTCAGATAAACACAAATACACTGTTCTTCTCAGGGGACAACAGGGACCCAGCACTTGGCAGGACCTCAATAATGTGAGATAAATCTATTTGAATCTAGCTACTGGACTCAAATACTTCTTCCTAAATCCTGTTCCTGAATTGAGTTGCGTAACTTCATGTTTTCCTAACATGTAGGCAAAAAGGAGAAACAAAGAAAGTCAAAAGAACACCAATCACAGAGAGAGGAAAGAGAGACCCGGATTCAGCATAACCCACACTAGACTATGAATACATGAATATCTCAAAAGGAAGGATGCGAAGTGGGTTGAATCATTAACAAGCTTACAGAGAAACTCCAGGCTATCAAAAACCCTCCATAAAGTATTAGCATATCATATCCAACATACATAAGAAATATAAATGCACCACAGCTAAGGTTCATCACAGGAATGCATGACCGGTTCAGTACTTCCAAATGTTTCAAATGTATATGCCTTATGAATAGACAAAACAAGAAAAGTCATATATTAGTATCAAGACAGAAAAAGCATTTGACAAAATTCAATATCCAGTCATGATAAAAAAACAAAACAAACAAACAAACAAAAAACTTTCAGCAAGCAAGGATAGGAGGGAACTTCCTTAACTGAGAAAGGCATCTACAAACAACCCACAGCTATCATCATACTTGGTGAGATACTGCATGCTTTCCCCTAAGGATGTCTTTCCTCACATTCTTATACTGCTGCGAGTTGCAATAAGGTAAGAAAAACAGAGGCATCTGGATTGAAAAGGAAGAAACAAAACTACTTCACTGGTAGACAACATAATGATCTATGTAGAAAATCCCAAAGAATCTACTAAAAACCTCCGTAGAACTAATAAATAACTTTAGTAATGTCATTGGATACAAAATCAATTTACAAAAATCAACTGCATTTCAATGTCTTAGCAATGAACAAGTTAAAAATTAAAAGCAAAGGAGAGGACTATTTACAATAGCTGCAAAAAGGGAAATATTTATTAGGTATAAATCTAACTTTACAATATGGTGAAAACGATAGAACACTGGTGAAAGAACTCAAAGACCTGAATAATTGGAAGGACTCACCGTGTTCATGGATTGAACAACATGGTATTGTTAATGAGCCAATTCTCCTCAAATGGATATGCAGGTTCAACACAATTTCAATTGTGTTGGCTTATTGTTATTTTTGTAATATTGGAAAACTGATTCTAAAATTCATATGAAAAGGTCAAGGAATCAGAATAACCAATTTTGCAAAAGAGCACTATCCAATTTCAAGATTAAGTTACGGTCATCAAGACAGTGCGGTACCGGTGAAAGCACAGACAAATAGATCAATGCAGCAAAACAGAGTCCAAAAATAGACCCATATGAATACAATCAGCTGGTCTTTTGAGAGAAGTGTAAAATAATTCAGTGGAGAAAGGATATCCTTGTCAACAAGTAGTGCTAGAACAACTCGATATTCACATATAAAATAACGACCCTTGGCCCATACTTAGCTCCTTATGCAAAAATTAATTCAAAATGGATCACAGACCAAAAATATAAAACTGTAAAACTTCTGGAAGAAAACATTGCAGAAAATCTTTGTGACTTGGATTAACAAAAGAGTTTTTAGATAAGATACTGAAAACACAATCCATGAGGGAAAAAAACTGATCAATTAGACTTTATCAAAGTTTACTTTTGCCCTGCTCTTTTGAGAGACTAAGAGAAAGAAAAGGCAAGACACAGAGCAGGGGAAATATTTTGTAAATCACATTTCTGACAAAGAACTTTATCTAGAATATACAAAGAATACTCAAAACCTAAAAATAAAAAAATGACAAGCCTATTTTTAAAAATGGGCAAAAAATGTGAACAGATACTTTACCAAAGAGGCTATGTGGATGGTAAATAAGCACATGAAAAGATGTTCAACATTATAGTCTTTAGGGAAATGGAAATTAAAACCACAATAAGGACAGGCGCGGTGGCTCACAACTGTAATCCCAGTACTTTGGGAGGCTGAGGCAGGTGGACCTCTTGAGCCCAGTAGTTCGAGACCAGCCTTAGCAACATAGGGAAACCTGGTCTCTAAAAAAAATACAAAAATCAGCTAGATGTGGTGTTACACGCCTGTAGTCCCAGCTACTCAGAAGGCTGAGATGGGAGGACTGCTTGAACCTAGAAGGCGGAGGTTGCAGTGAGCTGAGATCGTGCCACTGCACTTCAGCCTGGACAACAGAGTGAGACCCTGTCTTAAAAAACAAAACCCAAAAACCAAAAACAAACCACAGTAAGATATCATTACATACCTATTGGGAGAGCTAAAATTAAACAAAACCCAAACTAGAAAATTCTGATAATATCAAATGCTGGCAAGTGTGGTAAACAACTAGAACTCTCATACATTGCTATGGGAATGCAAAATGGTACAGCCACTGTAAAAAATAATTTTGCAGTTTCTTATACATTTGAATATATACTTAACATACGAACCAACAAAACTACGGATAGGTATTTACTTAAGATAAATGTAAACTTACATTTATACACACAAGAAAAACCTGTAAGTGAATGTTTATAGCAACTTTATTCATAATTGCCAAAATCTGGAAACAGATGTCCTTCAACTGGTAAACAGACACATATCCATATAATGGAACACTACTCAGTAATAGAAAGAATATTTTTATTATCTATGTGATAACATGGATTAATTTAAACCCCTTTTCCTAAGTGAAAGAAGCCAGTCCCAAAGCTACATATTATATGATTCCATTTATATGACATTCTGGAAACAGCAAAACTATAGGGATAGAAAACAGTTTCCATCCTATCAATGGTTGCAACCTATTGCAACCATTGGTTAGGAATGGTCCTAACCAATCAATGGCTGCAAGGAGTTACAAGGTGGGGAAAGGGCTGACTACAAAGGGGCAGCATGAGGGAACCTGAGGGGGACGGAACTGTTCTGTACACACTGTGGTGATGGATGTATGACTCTATGCATTTGCCAAAACCCACAGAACTGTTCTAAGTGTTCTGAAATTGATTGTGGTGATGACGGTACACACTCTGTGAATAGACTAAAAACTACTGAATTGTCACTTTGAATTGATGATTTCTATAGTATGTGAATTCTATCTCAATAAAACTCTTATTTAAAAAACTTAAAAGAAAAAGACATCTGCCAAGAAATGGCACAATCACACTACCGCAGAATGAGAGTTAGATTATGAAGAAGAGATGAAATTCAGAGGTCCCAGCCCTTAGTACACTTTGTAAAAAGTTCACTTCATTTCCATAGAGCTTTTTCAGAACTCTTACTTTCTCCGCCCTGGAATTTCTTGATACCAAAAGAAAACCTAGCAGCAATGCCACAGCCCCCAGTACTCACAGTTCATCTACATCAGAGCCCAGGCTTTTCTGAGCTTGCCCAGCAATTCATTCTTAACAAGTACATATGATTGGGGGCAGTGGCTCACGCCTGTAATCACAGCACTTTGGGAGGCCGAAGCGGGCGGATCACGAGGTCAGGAGTTCGAGACCAGCCTGGCTAATATGGTGAAACCTCGTCTCTACTAAAAGTATTTAAAAAATCAGCCCGACGTGGTGGTGCATGTCTGTAATCCCAGCTACTCGGGAGGCTGCAGCAGAATTGCTTGAACCCGGGAGTGAAAGCTGCAGTAAGCCGAGATGGCACCATTGCACTCCAGCCTGCGTTACAAGAGCAAGACTCTGTCTCAAAAACAAAACAAAACACAACACAAAAAAACTACTTATGTGCACATATATATCATGATTAGAACAATGCTGATCCCAAAAAATCTCCCCCTACCTCATAAGAGAAAACTGAGACCAAGAGAGGGGACATGATTTACCCAGGATTACCCGTCTAGTGGGCAGCAGAGCCAAGAGTCAACCCAATGCTCTTTCTTCATCACCTTGATGTCTATGCTAAGTCAAAAACACAAGCCTGGCATGTATGATATGCTCTACAGATGACAGCTAAATGCAAAATCAAACGTCTGAAATGCCTTGAACAAAGACCAAGTGGACTCTCTCCTCATGCGGACACAGACCTATGCTAATCTAATATTCTTATCAAAGGGACTAGCATAGATTTGTAGAGGCAAGGTGGAGATGCGCAAAGGGAAAAAGGAAATGAAGACCTTGTAGAAAATATTATGAATATGGAATAGCAAGAACAGACTTAGCTGACTTCTGGAGAAAAGATTAAAGATCTCACTAGACAACTGAAAGGAGGTAATAAAATAATAACTAACATTCACTCAGAGCTTAAATACTTCAGAGAAGATCTGCACAGTAACCCTGTGCCGCTAATACTATCACCCCCATCTCACGGAAGAGGGAACTGAGGCACAGAGAGGGTAGGTGACGTACCCAAGATTTCACTGAGGAGTAGGAATTCAGCAGTTCCACTGCCCCAGTTTCCCTCCCTTATCAGGAGATGAAGAGCAGCATGAAAGAAAGTACTCACTCCCAACAGGAGGGCCTACTGAAAAGGCAGCATGAGAGTGGAAGATGACCTGCAGGTGTCACAAAGGTGCTGATGGTCTCAGGTCCCTGCTGGTTTGCTTGACACAAGGCAAGGGAAGTTATGAAGGTGGCCTGTGATCTGTATGGCAGTGAGAACGGCAGTGAGAAAGTCACTACTCGACATTCTCATCCTTTAGAGAGTGTATCCACAAGGGGACGTGTTAAAATGCAGGTCCCTGGGCCCCTCAGCCAGAGTTTTTATTTATTATTATTATTATTATTATTTTGAGACGGAGTCTTGCTCTGTCACCCAGGCTGGAGTGCAGTGACGTGACCTCGTCAGCCAGAGTAGTTTTTAAATCCAGTAGGTCTGAGTTGGGGCCCAGGAATCTGCATTTTGAACAGGTTTACTTCCCTCCCCAGCCAAAGTACTTTGGCTGGTCCCTGAGCTAGACTGTGGACAACCTTGGCCTCTACAGAAGACAGGCAATACAGATTAAGAGCTTGGCTTTGGAGTCAAACAGTTCTGGGGTCAAATTCCTATTGCCTCTTAGCTGTGTGACCTGGAAAGGCTGTGTAACCTCCCAGGGCCTGTTTTCCACCTGGAAAGTGGGGGTGAAAAATAGTAACCCGCTTAGAGAGTTAGCTCTTCTAATACCTGAAAAGCACTATGCACAGTTCCTGGCATGCATCACATGCTCTGCCCACAAGAGCTAAATGCAAAAGTAAAACTCTCACTGGGTCCATGCAGCACTTCTGTTGTCGTAAACATTTGGCAGGCTCCGTATCGTAACATTCTTGGGTTATCATTTCCTCTTCCTTAGCTGAATTTTCTGGAAGGAATCTCTTCCTGTGTGTGAATCAGAAACTCAATAGAAGCCACACTTCCCCAGCGTCCCTTCTGCTCCCATGAAGCTTCAATGGTAAAGTTTCTCCACCTCTCCCCTTGCCCCAGGGATGGAGACTGACATTGACGTAAAGTGGACATCTGTTCAGGGGCAGACGGTCTGTGCAATCTGAGTATTTATTATCTTGGTAATCTGTACTTCACCTCTTCCTAAGGTAATGAGGCAATAAAAGGAGCCTTAGTAAGAAATGCCAAAGATGAGGGGAAGAGCAGAGACTTGCACCAGACAGAAGCTGTGACCACAGTGCTGAAATACAGTAGTAAAGAAGGTGCACACTTTCAAAGTCAATGGAACGTGAAGAATGAAAACTGAACCAAGAAAATGTAGCTTGGTCATCTGGGCCCGGGGTGGTGGAATTCCCTGGAAATAGACTCAGAGAAAGATATTTGCATCCAAAAAGTTAACTGGGGAGTGCTCTCCAGGAGATAACAGTGGGAGAGTAAGCCAGGCAGGACCCGGTGGAGGGAGGATTTGAGCAGTCATAATAAAGGCCTTGGCTGATCCTCTGAGGAGTGCTGAAGCTAGGACCGCTCTTCAGAGTTTTCTCTGTTGAAGCAAGGAGACCAGGCCTCCCTGACTCTCCACTGACCACTGGATACAGTGCCCCCAGGGAGAGGACAGGCATCATCTTGGGTGAGGCGAGTCCCTTGGGTGGACATCGATTTGTGGGGAGGGACTCGGCAGGTCACATTCTTGGAATCTGCGGGGGATGAATGCCTCAGCAATAAAGGGGATATCTGGGCACACAACAGTATGTTCACTGCAAGTGTTTAAGTGGGCTCTTTCCCCAAAAAAGTAGTTAAAAAAGAATAGAAAAATCTTGGCCCAAACTTGAATAGCCACATAGGAAAAAGCTGCCCACGGACCAGGAACCCCCATGCTGGGGTTCCTAAATGGGGGCGGGAGAAAGCTGTTGTGTCAAACCAGTAACATTTGAGAGTTATTTGTTACAGCAGCTAGTGTTGCACTAATAAAAAAATGTAAAACCATGAGAAATGCTGTGAATGAAAAGAACTGGGTGCTACAAGAGGAGTTATAATGGAGATGAAGATTAGTTATTTCTGAGTACAAATGAAATGGACCAACGGTGCGTTAATAATATCTTCTAATCACTCTAATCTTACAGCAGTTAATAAATGAATGTATCAATGAATCAGCTAATTCATTTGTTCTGATATCTCAATGTCTTTAAGGCCGTATTCATGTTACAAATAGAGGTTATTTTGAAATCAACAAACTAAGTTATATATCCTATGAATAAATATCTCTCTCTCAGAATTTATCTTAAGGAAAAGAATCTAAGTCAAAAGAAAACTCTACTGCATACCGTAAAACAGGGATTGGCAATTTCTTTTTGGTAAATGACCAAATAGTACATATTTCAGGCTTTGCAGGCCACACAATCTTTATTGCAGTGCTAGTGCGAAAGTGACCATATGTAATACATGAATGAATGGGTCTGGCTGTGTTCCAATACAACTTTATTTACAAAAACAGGTGGAAGGCCAGATTTGGTCTGTGGGCTGTAGTTTGCCAACCCCTGGAAATGTTCAGTGTAACATCATTCACAGTAGCTAAAAGCTCAAAAGCAACCTACATGTTTAAAAGTAAGTGGTCACGTAAATTTAAAAATATCCACTTAGATGACTGTATATATTATGTGCAATTATGAAGCTTTTATAGCAACAGGGACATTACCAAATACTAAATTTTGTAATAGAAAAATAAGCAACAAAGCGGAATCTACTATTGTCAGTAGGGTAACAGCCCTGCAAAGTTCACACATATTCTCAAACAAGGGCCAAAATATAACACTGTAGAAACTGTGGAATGGTGGGCCTATGGGTGAATTTAGTTGTTTCAAATAACTTTCAGATTTAATTATATTAATATTTCCCTATTCATATTTGTATAATAACATAAACATCTCAAAAACTTAAAAAAAAAAAAAAAAACGCTAGACCTATAAAATCCTTCAACTTAAGACCCAGATGAAAACTGCTGGAGAAATTAATGATGCAGTGTGTGTGTGTGTGTGTGTGTGTATGTGTGTGTGTGTGTGTGTCAGTCTCAATCTGTCACCCAGGCTGGAGTGCAGAGGCATGATCTCAGCTCGCTGCAACCTCTCTCTTGGGTTCAAGCAATTTTCCTGCCTCAGCCTCCTGAGTAGCTGCGACTAGAGGCGTGCGCCACCATTCCCGGCTAATATTTTTACATTTTTGGTAGAGATGGGGTTTCACCATGTTGGCCAGGCTGGTCTCAAACTCCTGACCTCAGGTGATCCATCTGCCTCGGCCTCCCAAAGTGCTGGGATTACAGGTGTGAGCCACCATGCCCAGGTTACAATGGATATTTTAATTTAGGTATATTAACATGCCCGCTGCATCATTAATTCCTCCAGCAGCTTCTACGAGGCAGTCAGCTATGGTGGGGATGTTGGCAAAGCCCAACGGAACCACTAACATTTTTGTGGCTAACAGCTCTTCCATACTTCATCACTAGCAAAAAGCCTACTTTATGAACTGACCAAGAAGACTGCAAACTCTTTACTTTCTCTCCCAACTCTGGGCCTTTGCAGAGACTGTTCTCTCCTCCAGGACACCCTTCCACCTTTTCCTCCTGCCTTGCCCCTTCCTGTGCATTAGGTCTCAGCCTGGAGCTTCGTTCGAACTCCTGACCTCAAATGATCCGCCTGCCTCGGCCCCCCAAAGTGTTGGGATTACAGGCGTGAGCCACTGCACATGGCCAAGTCGGGGTGTTTCAATGGCCACTGGAAAAACAGTTGCGTAGTTATCACTGCCTATGCATGTGGCAAGGTCAGACACATCAGCATCCAAATGTGTGGCGTAGGTGCCAGCAGGAGGAAGGAGATCCCAGAGACAAGAGTAGGGCACCTTGACCGCTAGGGTGTGGGACTGATGGCAGGACAGTGACTCAGGGGTCGCTTAGCATCATTCCCAAAGTGGGAGTCAAAAGCCAGTGCACAAACCCAGCACTGATGGCTTTTAGTTTGTGTATGGATTCTTCTGAGAAATGCTACATGGCTCACACTCTTGATGGCATAGAGGACAATAGCTTGTGTAGAAATATTCTAAAAATAAAAAGATTTAGAAGAGAATGCTCTGGCTGTAAAACAAGTTTTAGGGATATCTTCACCAATTTCTTTTTCTTCACTTATTTTCCTTTTTATATATTCATAAAAATATATAAAATCTATATTTAATTAAAAGAGTTCTTTCAATAAGCATAAGACACAAATTCTAAATGATAAGAAAGATTTGTGTTACCACATAACAAATATTTTTCTTTCTTTCTTAGGGAGTGCCTAAAACAATGGTGCCTTCAATGTGGTGAAATACCATCCTTGTTTAGGGTCTTGATTTTCAGCGACAGGGAAGCTGGCTCTGCCTCATTCACAGCTGTATCCCCTGCGGGTGACACAGAGTTGGCACACAGCAGCCATTCAATAAACGTCTGATGAAGTGACTTAAGGTAGCGCCTCTGCCAGGCAAAGAGCCACGGCTAGGACTACACCAAATGGCTAACACTCGAGTGAGGAATGGTATCAGAAACTGAGCTTGCCACTTCTGGCATCTGATTCTTTTAGCCTTTAATGCAATACAGTAATGCCACTATTCAGTGTTTCCTGGTGTTGCTTTAAATTAGAAACCCTGCCCTGACAGCTTGATGAGCTGACAGACACTTCTGTCATCCCTCTGCTTGTTTCTGTTTGCTTCTGCTGTTTTGATTGTGAGTCTGCCGAAACCTGTCAACTCAACTAAAGAAAAAAGAAAGGTGCTATCACAACAGGCTAGCAGCTACTACAGAAACTGCATCTCTATCGCAAACTGTGGTGGGGGAGGGTGGGCTGCTCCAGGACAGGCATCCTAGCCTCTCTTCGCTGGGGTATCCAGCTGTGCCTTCTCCCAGCTTCTTGGCCCACAGGCTTGAAGATATGTGCCCCAGGCCCCATGGCCTGTTCTGGGCCTGGCAGAAGGGTTCTTTCCACTGCTGGGCCCACACGCCAGCCCCCTTCCTCAGCACGTGTCTGACACAGCATTATTTCATCTTCTGGAGGAGACCCAAGTCTCTCAAGCACTTCATCTATGCTGACTTTTTGGAAAGCGGTGTTATTACCAAAGGCCTTGTCAAAGAAAATATGCATGTGTTCATTTGAAAAAAGATTACGAGTATTTCCTGTGTCCCAGGCACCACCTTAGGAACTGGACACCCCGTGGTGACCTGAACGGAAAGATGGCTACGCCTCTGCAGCTCAGGTCTTGGTAGAGAGCGCCCACCATAAACAGGTAATTAAGTGAACAAAGGGATTCTGGCTGGCAAAGTGCTGGAATGAAATCAGAACCAGGAGACAGGGTAGAGTGATGGTGGCAGGGTGGTGCAGGGGACTACTTAAGCTGAGGGGCGGGGGAAGGCCCTTCTGAGGCAGGAGAGGGGGCAGTCCAGCGGGGAAGCAGGCACACCCTAGACCTGGGTTTGTTTTTGTTTCCTCACTATACAATAGCAAAATAAGAGTACCTAAATGATAGGGCTATTGTGAGGATTAAATGAGGTGATTCACATCAAATTCATACAATAAGACTGGGTAGTTAGCCATTGTCCCAAGGAGGTGACATCTGAGCTAAGGCTTTTTAAAAGAACAGGACATCCAGCAAAGCTCAACTTTAACTATTAACTATTCACTTCAGATAAGACACTTGTAAAAGGGACTTTGGTGAAAACAAAAGCATTCAAATTGAGACAAGTTATGCCAAACATGATTTCTTTTCTTTCTTTGTCTTCTGCCTTCAGTGTAGCTACAAAATGCTGAGAATCAGAGGGTCCCACCAAACCGACTTTAATATCCAACAAAGGCACCGCTCTGTCCTGGACTCTCCACAAATGTCGAGGTCATGAAGAACAAGAAAGACTGAGAACGTGTTCCAGATTGAAGGAAATTAGAGATGTGACAACTGAATACACCTTATGATCTGGGATGGGATCCTAGACCCAAGGACATTAGTGGGTCAATGGCAAAATCTGAGTAAAGCTTGTAAATAAGGTAATAGCATTTGTGTTATTAATTTCCTGATTTAAGTAACTGTACTGCCGTTCTGTAAGAAGGGGTCTTTCTTCTTAGAAAATGCATGCTGAAGTACTGATGGAGAAAAGAGCATGATGCCTGCAACTCATTCTCAAATGGTTCCGAGAGAAAAATAATAGCATGTATACAAATGGAAAACAATCAAACAAATGTAAAATGGTAACAAACGGAGAACCTGGGGGAAGGAGATATGGGGAGTTTTTTGTGCTGTTCTTCAAAAGTTTGTGTAAACCTGGGATTATTTATAAATAAAAAGTTATGGCCAGGCGCAGTGACTCATGCCTGTAATCCCAGCACTTTGGGAGGCCCAGGTGGGCGGATCACAAGGGCAAGAGGTTGAGAGATTGAGACCATCCTGGCCAACAAGGAGAAACCCCGTCTCTACTAAAAATACAAAAAATTAGCTGGGTGTGGTGGCGCGTGCCTGTAGTCCCAGCTACTCGGGAGGCTGAGGCAAGAGAATTGCTTGAACCTGGGAGGTGGAGGTTGCAGTGAGCTGAGATTGCACCACTGCACTCCAGCCTGGCAACAGAGCAACACTTTGTCTCAAAAAAAAAAAAAAAAAAAGAAGTTACAAAAATATATAATTAAGAAACTTAAATCATCCGATACTTCTACAAACACTAAAAAGATAGCAATCAATTCACAACTAGTAGACTAAGCAATACTAACTTGACCACTTTAATACATATGTTTTTGGGTTGCAGTAGCTCATCTTTAAAGATTCTACTAGGGGCCGGGCGTGGTGGCTCACGCCTGTAATCCCAGCACTTTGGGAGGCCGAGGCGGGCGGATCACGAGGTCTGGAGATCGAGACCACCCTGGCTAACACGGTGAAACCCCGTCTTTACTAAAAAATACAAAAAAATTAGCCGGGTGTGGTGGCGGGCGCCTGTAGTCCCAGCTACTCGGGAGGCTGAGGCAGGAGAATGGCATGAACCTGGGAGGCGGAGCTTGCAGTGAGCCGAAATCACGCCACTGCACTCCAGCCTGGGTGACAGAGCGAGACTCCGTCTCAAAAAAAAAAGATTCTACTAGGATGCAGTTAAGATTTATTTGGCATTCTGATGGTTTGGGGGAATCTGGGGATACCTTATTCATCATCTGTGGAAGGCTAGAAGCAGTGCGTCTTTGGAATGTACTTTCCATCTTTTGCCCCCACCCTGCCACGTGAGAACCACTCTCTGACGTTTCCTTCTGTCTTTATTGTTCCGTTTTTCTCAGCAGAAATTCAAGGACTGCTTCTCTCATTGAATAAGCTATGAAGGAAAAAGTTGTACTCAAAGTGGATGAGATGTCATTGCCCTTCCGAGAGGTACACAGCGTGGCTATCACCTCTCTGAAAGTTAATTCCTAGAAATGAGCAAAGCATCTCTAAAAGGAGAAAATATTAAACGTCTACAGTCTACAATGCTGAAGATTTTTAGAATCTGACTGTAATGGAAAATATTTAATTGGTTGTATTCGTTTCCTGTGGCTACTGTAGCAAGCTCACAGATTTGGTGGCTTAGAACAACAGAAATCTATTCTCTCACAGTTCTCAAGGCCAGAAGTCATTGGGCTGAAGTCAAGGCATCAGCAGGACAGTGCTCCCTCCAGAGACTGTAGGAGAGATTTCCTTGCCGCATCACCACTCTCTGCCTGGCCTTCACATCACCATCACCTCTCTGTGTGTCTCTTACAACGGCACTTGTCATTGGATTTAGGGTCCACCCACATAATCCAGGGTGATCCCCTTATTTCAAGATCTTTAACTTAATTACATGTGAGAAGACCCTTTTTCCAAGTAAGGGAACGTTCTCAGGTTCTGAGGAAGTAAGATACATATTTTGAGGGCCTTCACTCAACCCACTACATCTGGAAAATAATCTTTTATCCTTACACTACAGTAAGGCAATGATGTTACAGCAGTGATCACATCCATAAATTCAGGATATATGTCATCACAAACCTAGTAGACTTCCTGTCAGCACGCAGACCCACATCAGGCTCAGGGGATACATGTTCTGCTACAGAGTTCTTTCCTCTGCCCAACATGGTAGCCAGAAAACAAGACGCGCTGCTTGATAATGGGGACACTGAGGAACCCTTGAAAAATCAATGTCACATTATCAACACAAGGGTCTGTGTTGCCCCTTTCACTTTTCCCAGGTGAAACTGTATGTGTCACAAAGGCCCTCAGTCCAGAAATCAAATATCTGATCTGCAGGAAACCTTTTTCTGTGGTTGTGGCCTTAGGGCTTTCCAAGGAGTTGCAAAAGACGTGGTCGAGTTATTTGTGTTGCTGTGACATTCCTTGTAACTCTCCTGTAAAAGGTTGCAGAAATAATTTTGCTTCCTATTGACTTTTATTTTCTGTTCAGTAAACATTTTTTCCCTCCTCTTGTCTCAAATGAGAGTTGAAAAATATAACACAACTCTTTCAGTGGACAGTAAAAAGTAACATCAAAAATCTTGTGAGACGTGTAAGGCAGCTGCCTGGCATGGCAGATCCAGGTGCCTGTCTGGGCAAGAATACAGATAAGCCAGGTTTGTAAGTGGAAGGAAGGTGCGGTCAGATTTGTATGTCCCCAGAGTACATCAGCTTAAAGACTTGGCAGACACCAGATAGATAGGAGGCAATTCTACAGTTCAAATGGCTCCTATGGAATACCAGCAGGGACTCCCTTGGTGCCCTGTTCAGCTTCCCAGGTTCCCTTTCACCAAGTCTCTGCATCCATCCCCCAGCTACTGCAGATGCTGCTGCTAACTTTTATGCTTGCACCCTTCTGCTAGTGGTTTCCATTGGACAACTAGAGCTGTCTGATTCAGAGATCCCTGGGAGTTTACGTACCCTCCTTTCTGGTCTGTAGGAAACGAAAGGTCTACAAAAGCCCAGCTCCCTTGCCTCAGAACAGGGCAATCTTTGTGGTGCAGTTCATTCTCCAGTGTTCCCCATAGAATCAGGCTGAGGCTGGGCTTCTGAAACTCGTCTTCGTCCTCCTCTTTCTACCCTTGCTTTCTTTCCTCGTTCAATAAACCAGTTGCACAAGAATCCCCATACCTAGTTCTGCTTTTAGGGAAGCTGACTTGAACACTCCGTGTTAATGAATCTTGGGAAACACTAAGAAAAATGCTAGTCAAGCAGGTCTTCTTGTTCCCGACTTAGACTCCTCTGGTTCCTAATATGCTAAAGAAATTTGAGTGGGATATGACAGCAGTGGAACTCTGAACACTGTCTCAACGGTAAGTAGCGTCCTTCTCCATGACAGCGGACATGGAAGACCCCTAAAGCCTGCTGGGAGAAGATCACAAGTTGATGTTTGAGAAGCTGAGTTTCAGAACAGATGAAAAAACGTTCAAGCGCATGCAACATTCGGTGCAGGTCCTCCACTTCCAGGAGTTGCTCCTTCTCATATTCTTGTACATACACAAGACTATGATATGTACAAGAGTAACCATTACAGCAGGCTAGATAACAAAAGGGGGGAATACCCTAAACGGCTGTCAATAGGGGACTAGTTAAATAAATACAGTAAATCCATTCTCTGGAATACAATGCAGCTATAAAAAAGGAGGAGAATGAGGACACTTTCTGAATGGATATGGAATTACCTCCAAGTCAGAAAGTTGGGTTATAAAAGTACAGAGCAGTGAGTGTAGGTACCCTCTTACCTGGCACAGGAAGGGAGGCCAACACAGAAGTGTGAAACAACTCCTGAAGGTTACACAAGAAACTGGTATCACCAGTAGCCTCCTGTATATTTCCAGAGAGGAAAATTGATAATTGGGGGACTTTGGTACATTCTGAATCTTGATCATGTAAATGTTACCTATTCAAAAAAGTAAATACAACTTAACAATGTACAACCACAGTTACTGTTTGCATCAGGATTTTGCTTTGGACTTGCTCCAAGAAAACCCCACGGAGAAGAGGCTGACAGCCTGGAGATGGAGTCAGTTTGTATAATTTACAAGATATTTATTTGTTTGTTTATTTTTTTCAAGAGATGGGTTCTTGCTCTGTTACCCAGGCTGAAGTGCAGTGGCACAGATCAGAGGTCACTGCAGCCTTGAACTCCTGGGTTCAAGCAATCTTCATGAGGAAGCCTCAGCCTCTCGAGTAGATGGGCCCAGAGGCACGCACCACCACACTTGGCTCAGACAAGATAAACTCCCTGCCTCAGTTTCCTCATCTGTAAAGTGGGAATACTAACATCTCATAGGGATATTGTAATCATGAATGAGTTCTTGCATGTAAAACAAGCCACAGGATGTCAAAAGCAATAACTTGACACATGGATTTACTCCACATGAATCTAATGATTATGTGACCAGAGCCCAGTGATAAACATGGCCACTGCCCCTGCCCCCTGCACTGCTATTGCTCCATCTTCCCTTGCTGAGGAGCAGCCATCCCCGAGTCCAGCTTTGATGCAGGATAAAAAAGCTTTTGTGAGTGCGTAAGTTATCTATTGCTCTACAACCAATTACCACAAACTTGGCACCTCAACACAACATTCATTTGTCATCTCATAGTTTCCATAGAGGAGGAGTCTGGGCAGAAGTCCACTGTTGAGGGCCTCACAAGACTGCAACAAGAGGTTGGCCAGGCTTGGGGTCCTCTTCTGAGCTCACATGGCTCTTAGTGGCTTTCAGTTTCTTGTAGCCACAGGTCTGAAGTCCCGTTTTCTTTCTTTTTTTTTTTTTTTAAACCGAGTCTTGCTCTGTCATCCAGGCTGGAGCGCAGTGGCGTGCTCTTGGCTCACTGCAAGCTCCGCCTCCCAAATTCACGCCATTCTCCTGCCTCAGCCTCCCAAGTTGCTGGGACTACAGGTGCCCGCCACCACGCCCGGTTAGGTTGTATTTTTAGTAGAGATGGGGTTTCACTGTGTTAGCCAGGATGGTCTCGATCTCCTGACCTCGTGATCTGCCCACCTTGGCCCCCCAAAGTGCTGGGATTACAGGCGTGAGCCACCACACCCAGCCTGAAGTCCCGTTTTCTTGCTGGCTGTCAGCTGAGGGCTGCTCTGCCTTCCAGGCATGACCCTTGGATGCTTGTGACATGGCCCCTCACAGGCTCTCTCTCAACAAGGCAGTTTACTTCTTCAGGGCCAGCAGGAGACTCTCTCCCTTTGGGAAGGACCCAGTACTTCTTTTAAGGCTTTTACCTGATGAGGGCAGGCCCCCCTGGGGAAAATCTTTTGATTAATTCAGAACCAACTCCTTTGGGACCCTAACTGCATCTGCAACATCCCTTCACCTTGGCATATGACATCCTGCCACCTGTGCCGTATTCCACAGGTTAGAAGCAAGTCAGAGGTTCCACTCACACTCAAGAGGATGGACTTACACAGGATGTGACTGACTAGGAGTCACCCTCAGGTGTGCGTACCACGGTGGGCTAGTGTGGGGGACTGCTTTCCGTACACAGAGAGACAGCACACCACGGTGGAAAAAGAAGACTTGCTGGACCTAGGTTCAAATGCTGGATCCACAACTTCATAGATGTATTCAACTTTGGACGGCTATGTATTTAACTTTTAACCTCTCAGCTCTGTTCAAACAAAAGGAGGAAAAGCTGAATACTCCACAGAGTCATTAGAAGAGTTAAACAGGCTGGGTGCAGTGACTCACACCTGTAACTCCAGCACTTTGGGAGGCCAAGGAGCAGGGATTACTTGAGGTCAGGAGTTTGAGACCAGCATGGCCAACATGGTGAAATCCCGTATCTACAAAATTACAAAAATTAGCAGGGCATGGTGGCATGCAACTGCAATCCCAGCTACTCAGGAGGCTGAGGCAAGATAATTGCTTGAACCTGGGAGGTAGAGGTTGCAGTGGGCCGAGATCAAGCCACCGCACTCCAGTCTGGACAAGAGAGTGGGACTCTGTCTCCAAAAAAAAGAAAAAAGAAAAAAAAAAAAGGAAGAAAAGGTTAAACAAAGGGAAACTGCATGTAAAATCACCACACATAGTAGAGCAGGAATTGAAACTTTAGATCCCCTCTCTCTTCCCAGTCCTTCCTGGAGAAACTTAGAACTTAAAAATGAAGATAATAATAATGTTGGGTAATGTGAAAATGCTTCCTAAAATATGGCATATACTTAGTCCGTTCAGTACCCCAGGGACGGGTTTTCCCCACTCCATCTGAATTCATCTCTGGCAAAGGATGAAGTCATCACCAACACCTGCTGTTATGTCTCATAGCATCTCCTTCTAGATCTGCCACAGCCTGCCCATCAAGCAAGAGCCAAATGAACATACAGTACGACCAAGTAACGGACTGAATGCAGTGATCAAAACACCATTTTCAAACAGCGTTTAATGACACAGGACAATATACACAACATAATGATCATGAAAAAAATACCCCAAATTGTCCTTTTAAGAGCTCAAGGGGTGGACTTGGACTGCCTGGCTCCAAATCAAATCCACCTTCAGTATTTATGACTCTGTGCCTCAGTTTCCTTGGTGAATTGGAGATAATGATACGACCCACCCCATAATATTGTTGTAAGGATTAAGCAAGGTAACACATATAAAAAAATACCTAGCCCAGCCGGCACCGTGGCTCATGCCTGTAATCCCAGCACTTTGTGGGGCCAAGGTGAGCTGATCGCTTGAGCCTAGGAGTTCAAGACTAGCCTTAGCAACACGGCAAAACACTGTCTCTATAAAAAATTAGATAGGCATGGTGGCCTGCGCCTGTAGCCCCAGCTGTTAATTCTAGGGAGGCTGAGGCAGGAAGATCACTTGAGCCAAGGAGGTCAAGGCTGCAGTGAGCAGAGAGAGCGCCACTGCACTCCAGCGTGGATGACAAAGTGAGACCCTGTCTCAAAAACAAACAAGAACAACCAAAAGCAAAACAAAACAAAACAAAAACCACCTAGCCCAGTGGCTGTCACCTAAGGAAGTCAAAGTGCTATTATTTAGTTAAGTACCACTCTCACAACTTTAGAGGAAACGTTTAAAGAGGCTTCTTCACAATGTTGAGAGCTGGCGCTGGCTTCTCAGGGAATAAAGGAAATCTGAAGAGGAAGAAGAGACTGAAAGTATTCAGAGGTCACACTACAGTAATTCTCTCTGCTTTCCAGAAGGCTCCACTTCACTCTGTACCCAAAAGCATTTAATTAATTTCTCCTTTTCCCCTTCCCATTTACTTCAGAAGGAACTTCATTTTTCTCTTTAAAAAAAATGAGCGGCCAGGCATGGTGGCTCACGCCTGCAATCCCAACACTTTGGGAGGCCAAGGTGGGCAGAACACAAGGTCAGGAGTTCGATACCAGCCTGGCCACATGGTGAAACCCCTCTCTACTAAAAATACAAAAGTTAGCCAAGCACAGTGGCAGGAGCCTGTAATCCCAGCTACTCGGGAGGCTGAGGCAGGAGAATTGCTGGAACCCGGGAGGCGAAGGTTACAGTGAGCTGAGATCACGCCATTGCACTCCAGCCTGGGCGACAGAGCGAGATTCTGTCTCGAAAAATAAAATAAAATAAAATAAAATAAATGAGCATGACACAGCTTTTAAGCTTCAGAGCAACCCTTTGGAAGTAGTAAGTGGAAACTGCGGGTTACCGCCTCTCTGGTTATCAATCGGTCTTTCTAACCATCTGAAGTAAACTGGCAGGGCGCCTGTAATCCCAGCACTTTGTGAGGCCAAGGCGGGTGGATCACTTTAGGTCAGGAGTTCGAGACCACTTTGGCCAACATGGAGAAACCCCGTCTCTACTAAAAACATAAAAATTAGCTGGGCGTGATGGCCTGCGCCTAGAGCCCCAGCTACCTGGGAGGGCTGAGGCAGGAGAATCTTTTTTAACCCGGCAGGAGGAGGTTGCAGTGCGCCAAGATTGCACCACTGCACTCCAGTCTGGGCGACAGACTGGAGACTTTAGACTCCGTCTCAAAAAAACCCAAACCAAACAAACAAATAAACAAACAAAACCTTTGCTTAAAGTAAACTAAAGAGAGAGGGCTTGGCAGAGGGAGGAGGGTGAATGCCCCAGGAAAAGGAAGAGCCGCGTCACTGCCCTTGCTGATTTCAACACAAGCCAGGTGAGGCGCGTTTTCTGCAGGAGGCTGAGAAGGGCTCTCTGCTCGCGATTTCCGCCCAGGAGCGCGGGGTGCCTGGAGCAGTGCCCGCGTCCCAGGCCCCTTTCCCCTCCGCAGTCCCCGGGCTGCTGCCGGCGCTGGGCTCGAAGCCAGGCCTCTGCCGATCCCAGGAGTCGCCGCGGACGCTGCAAGCCCTGCCAGGGAATGAGCAGCGAGCCCAGGAAACCACTGAGCCAAAGTGGTAACAAAGAAGGCCAGCGTGCGCGGGCGGCGGCCGAGCCAGGCTTCCAGGGCCGCACGCTGGGCCGGGCGCGAGGCAGATGGCAGAGGGGAGGAAACAGATGGCTGTCCAGTGGCGCTGCACAGGAAGCGCCAAGGCTGGCAGGAAGACAGAAGGGCGGCCTTCGCTGCAACGAGAATTTAAATAAATACACCGGCCCACACAGGGAATCCCCCAGGATTCCAGGGTCCTGGCGTGCTGGCGGGGGCGGGGGTCTCTAGGGCCCCTGCAGTGGAGAAAACCAACCCCGAACCCCTCCTCTACCCCCTTTTGCCCCGGCTGCCGGGCAGCCTGGAGGACCTTGGGCTGGTGTTTCCATCCCTATCGCCTCCCTGCGGCCAGTGATTCCCAGCCGGAGTGTAAGTGGTTATTTGAGGCGTCCTGGATGGGAATTCTTGCCAGTGATTACTAAAGCCTTAAGCTCTGCTGCCTCAATAGATAAGGTCTTCCACAAGAGTGGAACTTACATTCTTCAAATATATGCAGATACTGAGGCCATTACTTAAATACGAGAACATTTAAAAGCATTTTTGAATTTTCTAGTCTGTCACTGTTCCTTTTCCAAATCATCAGACACCAAAAATACGATTACAGCTTAAATACTATTACTATTGCACTTGGCTCCTTGAAACTCCTGGATGACAAAGGGGCGCTCATTAATTTCTAGATGTTAAAAAGTCTAGAGAATTGTTTTATGCCAGCCACCTGAGTAGGGCAAGAGGCACTTCATATCTGTCTCGGAAAAGGTCAGTGCCATTTATCCTGAAGAAGTATTCACAGATGTGTATACCAGGATTCTCTACAAGGAGGTTCATCACAGCCTCCTTTGTATGCAGGCAGAACTGGAAGCTCCCTGAGCCACAGTGTACCATGGTACACACAACCACGGTACCTCCATGACTGGCTACGACAGCGCTGTTAGAAACCAAACTGCAGACGAACAAAATGCACCACATATTAAACAAACAGCAAGAGAAGCATTTACAGCCAGGCGTGGTGGTTCATGCCTGTAATCCCAGCACTTTGGGAGGCCGAGGTGGGCGGATCACAAAGTCAGGAGATTGAGACCATCCTTGCTAACATGGTGAAAACCCATCACTACTAAAAATACAATAATTAGCTGGGCGTGGTGGCCTGTATCTGTAGTCCCAGCTACTCAGGAGGCTGAGGCAGGAGAATGGCTTGAACCCGGGAGGCAGAGGTTGCAGTGAGCCCGCACCACTGCACTCCGGCTTGGGCAACATAGCGAAACTCCGTCTCAAAAAAAAAAAAAGAAGAAGAAAAAAAAGCATTTACAAAATATGTATAGAATCATCCTAGTTGTTTAAAGCAAACCACCACCAGCCGGGCATGGTGGCTCATGCCTGTAATCCTAGCACTTTGGGAGGCCGAGGCGGGTGGATCACCTGAGGTCAGGGGGTCGAGACCAGCCTGGCCAACATGGAGAAACCCTGTCTCTGCTAAAAATACAAAAATTAGCCGGGTGTGGTGGCACATGCCTGTAATCCCAGCTACTTGGGAGGCTAAGGCAGGAAAATTGCTTGATCCTGGGAGGCGGAAGTTGCAGTGAGCCGAAACCGCACCTCTGCACTCTGAGATCACACCATTGCACTCCAACCTGGGCAACAGAGTGAGACTCTGTCTCAATTTAAAAAAAAACAGAAAACCCACCACCAAAATTATGTGTATCTACTATAAAATAGTTTTACTTTTTAGTCTTGGGGAAGAGGGAGTGGGTGAATCCCACTTCCTCTTTTCTTCTTGTGCTCCCCAAAGTTTCCACAATGAACAAGTATTACTTTTATTAGCAGGAATAAAGTCAGTAACTTATTTTATTATATTTTATTTTTGCATTTGTTTGGTCACTGATGGAAAGTAGTTTCTTGTCAGGAATGGGCTGAGGTCAAAGAATCTTGGCAGTTAGGTTCTTTGCTGCTTTTTACTCTCCAACTTCCAGGAAGTAGGACGTGGGTGTGCAGACTGCACTTGGGAACCAAACTAGACCCCCGCCTCACCCCCGCCATACAGGTCTAAAGCAGAACATAAAGGGGTGGGCCTTTCTGGATGATGCTGGGCTATTCTGTGCTAACAGGTCTATTCACAGCTATATCAGAGGCAGACATCCCTCACAGCTGAATTCCACTTGGCACCTAAGCTGTGAACTCCCAGAGTGAAGCCTGGAATTGCCCAGGCCTCTTAGAGGGTCTCTAGGACCCACTCTCCTGACAAGAAACCTTAGTGTACTCCCCCTAGCACCCAGCCTGGGAAGGCTCCTTCCATCTTATTTCGGACAAAACACCCTTTTAGGATATAAAGTATTTTGCACTGTCAAAATTGCACTGTCAAAATTCCAGTTTGCATTACTATTCTGAAATGAATAAAATGTATATGTAATATAATCCTAATCCCTGTGACAACCGGGAAAAAAAAAGTTCCATAAAATTCCAAAATAACCCCTAGGGGGCGGTACAGCACCTAGTTAGGAGTCACTTCATGAATGGTGAGTTGATAGGATGCTTTGCTGATTTTTCTTAGACTAAGGACTATATATTCACCAAGATTTGGCAGACCCTGGGGTCTGGTCCCTGCATACCTCCAGTCTCATTCCCTGTTCTCTCCCCTCCAGCCCTAGAGATACTCCTCCCTCCACTAAGAGCCAGGGTCCATGCTCTTTCTTTTCTTTTTCGGGGGGATGGGAGGACAGGGTCTCGTTCTGTCACCTAGGCTGCATGGAGTGCAGTGGCGATCACCACTCACTGTGGCCTAGACCTCTGAAGCGATCCTCCCATCTCAACCTCCTGAGTAGCTGGGACTACAGGCACGTGCTACCATACCCATCTAATTTTTGTATTTTTTGTAGAGACTGGGTTTCACCATGTTGCCCAGGATGGTCTCAAACTCCTGGGCTCAAGCCATCCGCCTGCCTCAGCCTCCCAAAGTGCTGGGATTACAGGCATGAGCCACTGCGCCGGCCAATGCTCTTTCTTCTGCTTGTGATGCAATTTCCTCATGCTCACATCAGATGTCCCTTCCTCAGAAACACCCTTCCTAATCCCCAAAAGGTCACACCCCCTAGTATATGCTCTATACCACTGAGTACTTCTCCTTCATAATTTGGAACCGGTTTGTAATTACATATTCATAACCATTTTGATTAATGTTTATTTCCTCTCTCTGAGTATAAAGAGGCAGGGGCTCACTGTCTTCTTTCCACAGTGCCCTAGCACACAGTCATGATCACCTACTAGTTAGCTGATCACAGCAGGTGATCAACAAATATGTGCCAAATAAATAAATGAACCTGCCGGAAGATATTTAGATTTCCATCACTGCCGCTTGTGAAATACATTCTGATTCTCTGTCCATGTTATGGTTATGCAAATGTCACAGTCTGTTTTGCTGCACAGGCAGAAAGAGTCTATCTTGTTAATAGCTGTATTTCACATAGCATAAGATTAAGAGCATAGCAGATGCTCAATGGATAAGACGGCACCCATTTCTAAATGTCTGGGATGGGATGATTAAGATAATTACCCCAATACTGGCTCATTTCTTGCTACATCTTTTTCCTTCCCATCCCTAACATATCACTTATCTCTAACTTAAACATATACTGAATAAAGGCAGTAAAGGGGTAAATGAGCCACTCCCAACCTGAAAAACTTACACTCATCTGTCAAGATGCAATTTAAATATCACCTTTGCCCTCTGACCCTCTTCCATAAGGTGGGCAACTATCAGAACTTTTACCTTCCTGAGCAGCCAATTTTGGTACTTGTTCATCCCCTCAGCTTGTCAGAGGCATCCTAACCAGAGTGACTCCATCTTGAATAAAGGCCGAGAGAAAGCCAAATCTGCTAGGTTACATTCCCGGGGGGGTTGGGCACTCTCGGTCACAAGATGTTTATGGCTGAGGGAATAAGTTTATATATATATATATATATATATTTTAAGACAGAGTCTCGCTCTGTTGTCAGGCTGGAGTGCAATGCCACGATCTCAGTTCACTGCAACCTCTGCCTCCCACGTTCAAGCGATTCTCCTGCCTCAGCCTCCTGAGTAGCTGGGACTACAGGCGTGTGCCACTACACCCGGCTAATATTTTGAATTTTTAATAGAGACGGGGTTTCACCGTGTTAGCCAGGATGGTCTCTATCTCCTGACCTAGTGATCTGCCCGCCTCGGCCTCCCAAAGTGCTGGGATTACAGGCGTGAGCCACCACACCCGGCCCGAGTTAATAATATTAACTAACTAAATAAAGACCCAGAACTCATGGAAATGTCCCAGTACTTTAAGAAGAAAAAGTATTCTTAGTTGAAGAATAGGTTCTGCTTTTAAAATAATGGCTCACTCATAAATTCTCGCTAAGATCAATAATCACACAGGAAAGTAACAACACTAATAGCTTGTCACAAGCTGACCACAAGCTTTTGTAATAAAGTACACTATTTTTGACAACCTGTATAAGCAAGCATTGTATTTGCAATGGGTGCGTTCCTCCTTTTGCTTTCTGAAGACTCCCTACTCTGTAATTGAGTAGTCTCTAGTAAACTATCTTGACTTCACTATACTCTAAAACTTGCCCCGATTTTTTTTCTGCACGAGATCCAAGAACCGGCTCTTGGGATCTGGGACAAGACCCCTCTTCCCATGACAAGCTGAACCACAGATTACTTGAGGGCAAGAACTTTGTCACAGTCATCTGCTTCTGCACAAATGGAGATGAATGTGGCAGTTATAAATGTCTCCTGAATGAACAAATAGATAGGGAGTGTTGGTAGGGCCACAAGCCCCATCCTGGGGTCTCCTTAATCCCACAGCAAAGATATCTAGACCCCTTCAGACCCCAGAGCATCCCTTTCAGCTCAGACCCTTCAGGCACTCAGGGGATGCCCTTCAGCCCACCTTTTGTGACTCCTGCAGGGGACACCCCTTCTTCTAGGAGTGGATGTGGCGGGAACACCACAGGGATTCCTGAAGTGTAGCTGTTGACTCCCCACACCCAGCGGCTGCATGCAGAGCACCTTGCCCCCTCACACTCATCCACAGGTCTATTTACATAATTACATACCATCCAGTTCACTCATTTAAAGTGTAAAGCTCAGCGGTTTTTAATATATTCACAGAGTTGTGCAACTATCACTATCATCAATTTTGTTGTTGTTGTTGTTTTTGAGATGGAGTCTTGCTCTGTCACCCAGGTTAGAGTACAGTGGCACAATCTCAGCTCACTGCAACCTCTGCCTCCCGGATTCAAGCAATTCTCCTGCCTCAGCCTCCCCAGTAGCCGGGATTACAGGCACCTGCCACCACATCCAGCTAATTTTTGTATTTTTTAGTAGAGACAGGGCTTCACCATATTGGTCAGGCTGGTCTCGAACTCCTGACCTCAGGTGATCCACCCATCTTGGCCTCCCAAAGTGCTGGGATTACAGGCGTGACCCACCACATCCGGCACCATCACCAATTTTTTGAACATTTTCATCACCGCCAAAAGAAACCCCATATCCATTATAGCAGTCACGTCCCATTTCCTTTCAACCCCTGCTCCCTGACCTAGGTAACCACTAATCTACTTTTTGTGTCTATGCATTTGCCTACTCTGGACATTTCATATAAATGGAATCATATAACATGTGGTCTTTTGTGATTGGCTTTTTTTCACACCTTAGTGTGTTCATAGTTATCTATATGGTTACAGGCATCAGTACTTCATTCTCCCTTTTTATGACTGAATAATATTCAATTGTATGAATGTACCACTTAGTTTTAGTTGCTGTTTATACATTCATCATTTGATGGGCAGCTGTGCTGTTTTCATTTTCTGGTTATTATGAATAATACTATTATGAACACATATGAACATGTAAGTCTTCATGTGGACATCTGTTTTCATTTTTCTTGGGTAGAGCTGGGAATAGAAGTGCTGGGTCACATGGTAATTTTTGAGAAACTGCAGTTTCCCCAAGTGGCTGCACCATTTTTGCATTCTCCTCAGCACTGTATCAGAGTTCCAATTTCTTCACATCCTCCACATCTTCATCACTTGTTATTTTCTATTGTCATCTCCGTGGGTGTGAAGTGTTATCTCACTGTGGCTTTTATTTCCCTAGAACTATTAACAAGCAACAACTCTGCCAGAGTTACGAGTTTTAGAGATCAGGCCATTAGGCCTGGATCCGTTCCACCACTACTGCTAAGAGCTGTGTGACTTTAGTGCCTCTTTAACTCTTTAGCCAGTTTCCTTACCTATCATACATGTTACTTCACTGGATTCTTAGAAACATTTCATGAGATTATACACACATGGTATATAGTATATAATTACTAGAACATTATCAAGGACAATAATAGGGCTAAAAAAATATAGCTATTAAAAAAAAGAGGCTCATACAGGTGCAGTGGCTCACGCCTGTAATCCCAGCACTTGGGGAGGCCGAGGTGGACAGATCCCTTGAACCCCCAAGTTCAAGACCAGTCTGGGCAACATAGCGAAACCCTATCTGTATCAAAAAATACAAAATTTAGCTGGGCATCATGGTGGGTGCCTATAGTCCCAGCTACTTAGGAGGCTGAGGTGGGACAACCGCCAAGCCCGGGAGGTCAAGGCTGCAGTGAGCCATGATGACGCCACTGTCCTCCAGCCTGGGCAACAGAGCAAGACCCTCTGTCTCTCTCAAAAAAAAAAAAAAAAAAAAAAAAAGAGTCATTTAGCCGGGCACAGCAGCTCATGCCTGTAATCCCAGCACTTTGGGAGGCACAGGCGGGGGTGCATCATGAGGTCAAGAGATCGAGACCATCCTGGCCAACATGGGAAACCCCATCTGTACTAAAAATACAAAAATTAGCTGGGTGTGGTGCTGCGTGCCTGTAGTCCCAGCTACTCGTGAGGCTGACACAGAAGAATCGATTGAACTCAGGAGGCGGAGGTTGCAGTGAGCTGAGATTGTGCCAATGAACTCCAGCCTGGCGACGGAGCAAGACTCCCTCTCAAGAAAGAAAGAAAAGGCCAGGCGCGGTGGCTCACGCCTGTAATCGCACCACTCTGAGACGCCAAGGTGGGCGGATCACAAGGTCAGGAGATCGAGACCATCCTGGCTAACAGAGTGAAACCCCGTCTCTATTAAAAAATACAAAATAAAAAAAAAAAATTAGCTGGGCGTAGTGGCGGGCGCCTGTAGTCCCAGCTACCTCAGGAGGCTGAGACAGGAGAATGGCGTGAACCCAGGAGGTGGAGCTTGCAGTGAGCTGAGATGGCGCCACTGCACTCCAGCACTCCAGCCTGGGTGACAGAGCGAGACTCCATCTTGAAAAAAAAGAAAAAGAAAAAGAAAGGAAGAAAGAAAAAAGAGTCCTTTAAAGTCAAAAGTCAAAACTTGTGACTGTGTCTCTACTCTGAAAAGGAAGACCAAAGAAACTGAATTATCATGGCCAGAAGATTATAAAACTTACACATGTATAAATGACATGTCAAGTATACACATTCACTTAGAAACTCATTTTCTAGTAATGGTGGACCCAGAAGAGGCCCAAGACAAGGGAAGTCATTCTCCAATCGCCTTTGCAGCGATTTCTTAAGACAACGTGTTGGCAGATCTGTTGAACAGATCATGATGAAAACATTTCATGAGAAGCTGAGGACAAAAGGGTCAGCCTGTTCAGCATGCAACTGAGGAATCAATGGTCAAAATGAGAGACCCATAGAAAGAGAGCCCAGTGGGGGGCATTAATTTAGCTGCTTCTGTCCTTCCCCAAAGTTAAAACTTGGCTAAACAAGCATTTTCCAGCAAAGAAGACAAATGAATCTCAAATGCCCAAGCAGAGCCTTAGAAAAGAGAAGAAGGGGGAAAATAGAGAGGAGTTAGACAAGAGGCCCAAGCAGATAGCCCTAACTAGACTCACATGGCCATCCTGCAAGGGCAACTTTGCTCCCAGAGGGTCTGATCAAACAAGCCTGCAGCAGTGATGGGGAACCCTCCAGGGCAGGTGTAAGACTCCTCAGCATGGTTTTAAGAGGGGCACACAGAGAAGCAGGAGCCACATAAAGAAATTCTTCAAGTCTTTGTTCTCTTTTTTGGAACAACAGGCCCCACTCTTGTCACTTGTAAATTGGTCCATAGCTGAGGAGCTTAAAATGAGATGGAGATTTCTCATCTCCCAGTATCTTTATTCATTAAAATCATGGACCACATGAAGGCTTCTCATCTCCATTACCCTTTCTTTGTACCTTTTTTTTTTTTTTTGAGACAGGATCTCCCTCTGTCATGCAGACTAGTGCAGTGGTGCAGTTCACTGACCTCCTGGGCTCAATCAATCCTCTCACCTCAGCCTCCCAAGTAACTGGGACTAGAGGCCCCTGCCACCACACCAGGTTTAAAATTTTTTTTTGTAGAGATGGGAGTCTCGCTATGTTGCCCAGGTTTCATCTCCATTATGTTTGTGTACCAAACTCATAGACCAACAAGGAGACTTTTCATCCCACAATATGTTTGTCCAGCAAACTCATGGGCCAAGATGGAGGCTTCTGATCCCATTCTCTGTCTACCAAACTCATCCCTTCCAATGCTCAGGAAGGGACTGTCTCACCCCAGCCCTTCTTTTAAGGATGGTGAGATGGGCTGATCTCTTCTATTTGGCTGATCAGATCTCTTAGCCTGGGCCAAAAAATGCCCTGCTCAAACCCAACAATGCTCAGCACCAGATTTTTTTTGTACGTTGCTAAAATGTCTCTATTCCTAATTTTTGGTCTATCTAGACACCCTTCTTAGGGAGGCAGGAACTCAGCGCCCCTTCTCTTTAGGTCTGGTCCAAGCAAGACATGAGGGCCACCTTATGCACACTGAGTGTCTGGAATAGCAGTGCTACGGATGCACAGACGTCCTGTGCCCAACCCCCTGGGGCCAGTCCACCTTAGTAGGCCCCAGCTTCCGGGTCTGTGACCTTGTCCAAGCCCCACACTCCTTTCCCCACACCTCTTTTTGAAACTTACCGCTCCCCTCCCCACCATTCTTGGTGCAAACATTACAATGGTGGAGAGTCACAAACAGCCCAACCCAGTTTCAAAACACATCATACAAACGGAAAAGGTGTTTTTTAAAGAAGAAAAAAACGGGAGGGGACAAAAGAAAAGAGTGGGGAACAAGAGAATCGGCCAGGCAACGTCCGCCCTGGTAGAAAACCTTTGTGCTGAGCTGCTCACAATCCAAGCCCAGACACTCATCCTGCCTGGCTCCACGGGTGACTCCCATTCAACAGTCTGGCTCCCCCACATGAGTACCAGCCCCTGAGAACAGGCCTTTCCCAGCTGACCACCTGCCCTCCAGAGTCCCCTGAGACCCGGGCCCTCCCTCGGAACTTGAGAGCGCAGGGGACCAGGACGGCCGTCTCAATGGTCCCAGTTCTTTTTCCCTACCATGGAACGCAAGACCCTCTGACCTCCTCCGAGCGAAACTGCACACACAGCAGGGAAGCCCTGCCGCGCTGCGTTGGGAGGAAAGAGGAGGCCGTGGACGGGGAGGAGGTAGGGTTTCGCTGCCTCAGCGCCGCCGCCTGGGCGACTCTTCCACCCCCGACTCGGGTTCGAAGCGGCGCGGCCCAGAGAAGAGGAAGAAAGACGAAAAGGAACTTTGCCCGTGGCTTCAGTCAGTAGGAGCGGGGGGATGGCCGGAGAAACTTGCAACCCTGGCGACCTGGGTCCGCGGGAGCAAGGTCGGGGGCGGCGCTGGGGGCTGAGCTCCAGCGCCGGGGCTGCGGCAGCAACTTTCCCGGAGGATGCCGGCCGCGAACTTTAGCGACGCGGTCCCCCGCCCGCTGCGCGATGCTCCCTGGGCTCCGGCCGGGTCCAGCCGCCCGGCGCGTCCGCTCCCCGACCCCTGCTTTCCCGGGACGCCTCGTGGGACCTCGGCCTCGCGCCCCGCGCTAACTTACCATCTGCGCCACTTTCAGCAGGGCCGCGTGGGTCCGGGGATAGCTGGGGTCCAGCAGCCCCTCCAAAGGGCTCGCGCTGGGCTGGGCCGCGCCGGCCCCGGGTCCGAGCGCGCTGCCGCTGCTGCACGTGGTGCGGACGAGCCCGGCTCCGTGCGACATCGCGCGGCCCCAACTCGCTGGCCGCCTCCCGGGGCAGCTGCCCAGGGGCCAGATACGGAGGGCGGGCCGGGGACGGGCGGGGGCGGGCGCTGGCGAGGGCGGGGCGCCCGGGTTCCGGCCCCGCAGCCGGAGATTGGGAGCCGCCTCCGGCGGGATTCAGCCCGTGACTGGCCGGCCGGCGCCTTCCAGAAAGGTAGCGCCAGTCCCGGCCCTCGTAGATGCGCGGAAGTTGAACTGGAGCGAGAGGAAACCGGATGCCTTGGGTCGTGGCCTCTCCGAAGTGGGTAAGGCCCGGACCACAGCTGGTACTGAGCCTCCTGGGATTTTGTGTGGGTGTGGCTGCGGATGTGTGCTGAGAGCACTTTACTGAAGTTTAACTTACATACAGTGCGATGCCCAGACCTTACGTGTTCAGCTCCACTAATTTTTATATGTGGTACACCTGTGTAACCGTCGCCCACATCAACAAATAGAGCGTGCCCATCACCCCAGAAAGTTCCGTGGTGGCCCTTCCTGACCTACCTTCCTTCCCTGTCCCCATTCTTAAGACCTCTCCCCATCCAGCCTCAGGCAACCGCTACAGTGTATTCTGCTTTCTGTCACTGTAGGTTTATTTTGCCTGTTCTTGTACTTCATAAACTTGAATACAGAGTATTCTCATTCAACATAACAAATTAGAAGATCCATCCTGTTGGGAATATAAGTAGTTCATATCAGTTCCTTCCTTTTTATTGCTGAGTAGTACTCCACTGTGTAAAGATACCGTATTTTTAAAAAGTTTACCCAGTTGATGGACACCTAGCTTGCTTCCTACCTGCCTGCCTGCCTGCCTCTCTCCCTCCCTCCCTCCCTCCCTCCTTCCCCACCTCCCTCATTTCTTTTCTGGCTATAGTGACTATTCTGTTACAAGTTTTTTTTGGTGGATACAAACTCTCATTTCTCTGGGATAAATATCTGCAAGTGAACTTACTGGTTACAAGGGGAGCATATGTTTGCTTCTATTAGAAGCTGTCAGCATGGGCAACAAGGCCAGATCCCATTTCTACAAAAAACAAAAAATAAAAATAAATTAGCTGGACTGGGTACGGTGGCTTACACCTGTCATTCCAGCACTTTGGGAGGCCGAGGCAGGCCGATCACGAGGTCAGGAGATCGAGACCATCCTGGCTAACACGGTGAAACCCCGTCTCTACTAAAAATACAAAAAAATTAGCCGGGCGTGGTGGTGGGCACCTGTAGTCACAGCTACTCGGGATGCTGAGAATGGCGTGAACCCGGGAGGCGGAGCTTGCAGTGAGCGGAGCTTGCGCCACTGCACTCCAGCCTGGCGACAGAGTGAGACTCCCTCTCAATAAATAAATAAATAAATAAATAAGCTGGGCGCAGTGGCACATGCCTGTTCAGGAGGCTGAGGCAGGAGGAGCCTTTGAGCCCAGGAGGTTGAGGCTGCAGTGAGCCATGACAGCGGCATTGCACTCCAGCCTGGGCCACAGAGCAAGACCTTGTCTCAATTAAAAAAAAAAAAAAAGAAAAGAAAAAGAAAAAGCTGTCAAACAGCTATCCAAGTGACATTCTATTCTGTATCCCTTCTGGGTTGTTTGAAAAATGAAGAGGCCAGGCGTGGTGGCTCACACCTATAATCCCAGCACTTTGGGAAGTCAAGGCATGAGGATCCGTGGAGGCCAGGAGTTCGAAGTTGCAGTGAGCTATGATCTTGCCACTGCACTCTTGTCTGGGGGACAGAGTGAGACCCTATCTCTTAAAAAGAAAAAGAAAAGAAAAAAACATAAAAATGAAGACAGGCCCAAACAGGACTACCAAAACGAGGTATGTTATCAATGTTCCTTTTTAGCAGTGTTCCTGTGGCCATACTTATATTTATTCATTTGGAGATAACATCAAAAAATCTGGCTGGGTGCGGTGGCTCGTGTCTGTAATCCCAAAGTCAAGCTCACGGGCCCAAGTTTGATGCCAGCATGGGCAACATAGCGAAACCCCATCTCTACAAAAAATACAAAAATTAACTGGGCATGGTGGCACATGCCTGTAGTCCCAGCTATTCAGGAGGCTGAGGTGGGAGAATCACTTGAGCCCAGGAGGTTGAGGCTGCAGTGAGTCGTGATCACAACACTGTGCTCCAGCCTGGGTGACAGAGCAAGACCCTGCCTCAAGAACAAAACAAAACAAAGCGAAACATAAAACTACCTTTGTAAGTTTATTCCCTGCCAGTGCTGTCTTGTCATCAAAAGAGTTTTCAATGTGGCGAAGTCCTAATAATTCTTGTTTGTGGATGATACCCATGCAATCTCTGTTTTGGCAAGTCTTTTAGGTGATTCTGATGCACACTCAAATTTGAGAACCACTGTCATTGCCAGAGTCCACTGCAGTTGAGACATTTGGGGATTTATTACACTATTTATTCAACCTTTATGTATATTTGACAATTCTCATGACCAAAAAAAATTGCCTTCCATGTGTGTCTTCTCTGTAGAAACAGTCACAGCTGCCTGGTACCTCCATTTCTTTCTCTGTAATACAGGAATAATTGCACTAGGGGCTGTTGTGACAATGTGATAGATATGCAGGCGTGCTGTGACATTTCTGGCTCTATACCCACAGGCATGAAGTTAGCATTGTGTATCATTTTTTATGTAGATGTACATTTCACTCCTGTACTTGTCGAAGGCTTCAGGACCCACAATGGAGATGACAGGGCATCTTTGTTGAGATGAGGGTTCAGGGAAGCAGAAAAACCAAGTGGTGGATCATTTCTCCTTTGAGGGGCCTTTATCCAATTCAGCAATCTTCTAACAGTGATTTTCAATGTATAGCCCCCCCAACCAGCAGCACCTGTGAACTTGTGAGAAATGCAGATTCTAGGGGCCCACTCTGACCTGCTGAATCAGAAACTCTAAGGGTAGGGCTCAGCAGTGTGTGTCCTGACAAGTCTTCCCAACCCCACCCTCACTCCCTACCCCCTGCACCACCATTCTCTGCAATTCTGATGCATACTCAAGTTTGAGAACAACTATCACTTCTTGAGTCTGCTCAGAAACGTTGCTGGGCTTTTCTGCCTGTTGACTAATGCACCGCCCACCTCTGAGAGGAAATAATCATTGTTCTGGACACTCTGTGTTAATCACTCTATTATGAGCACTTCAGAGCTTGAGCAGGATGCTTGCCAGTGCAAGGGCCATTGCTGGCCTGACTTACAAGAAGAGGCTTCAGAGGCTTGCCAAGTGCACTGAGATGTCTACACTAGCATGTTGTCTGCTAGGTGTGAATAGCTGCCCCTTGGGAAAGCAAGGTCTTAGGCAAAGGGCTTCATAGCCCACTTTAAAGATGTCACACTCTAAGAGGGAGCCAGCCAGGTCGGTGACCTCTGAATACCAGGTGAGAAATCAAGATGTCCAAATTCTCCTTTTCTGTGCACCGAGGGATTGCAGGTGGCTTATTAACAGTTTAAAGCTTCAATTCGAGTAGTACTCTGACTACAACTCTTCTTCACCAGTGTGCTTATGATGTTGTATCTGATCAGATATAATGAAAAAAGTAATAAAATGAGAGTTGACTCTGTATTAGTCACAGTGCTTTTGGTGACAGAAACTAAAATCAAGCAAAAAGAAGAGTTCATTCAAGCTGGGAGCAGTGGTGCATGCCTGTAGTCCCAGTTACTCAGGAGACTGAGGTAGGAAGATTTCTTGATCCCTGAAGTTCCAGGCCAGCCTGGGCAACATAGCAAGACCTTGTCTTTAAAAACAAAACAAAACAAAATAGGCTTGGCATGGTGGCTCATGCCTATAATCCCAATACTTTGGAAGGCTGAGGCAGGAGGATCATTTGAGGCCAGGATTTTGTGACCAGCCTGGGCAACATAGTAAGACCCCCATCTCTACAAAAAATTAAAAAATTAGCCAGGTGTATAGTCCAAGCAACTTAAGAAGCTGAGGGGGGGAAGATCACTTGAGCCCAAGAGTTCAAGGTTACAGTGAGCCATAATCGTGCCACTGCACTCAGCCTGGGCAACAGAGTGAGACCTTGTCTCAAAAACAAACAAACAAACCAATAAAAAGCAAAACAAAATAATTCATTGGCTTGAGTAACTGTAATAAGCAGAGGTATACACCCACTTCAGGCATGGCTGGATCCACGTGCTCCTCAGGCACAGTCAGGACCTCCATCTCCTGGCTTCACTTTGCTCTGTGTTGGCTTTTGTGTCAGGCAGGCCCTCTCATGAGCTCTGACAGCTCTGATAATCCCACCTTCGTTATAACAGCCTGTCTTTTCCACTGGCTCTGGTACTGTCTTAGTCTGCTTGGGCTGCCATAACAAAATATCACACACTGAGTGCTTCTCAACAAGAATTCACTTCTCACAATTCTGGGTACTAGAAGTTCAAAATCCAGTTGCCATCAGGGTTGGTTTCTGGTGAGGCCTCTCTTTATGACTTCACATGGCCACCTTCTTGCTGTGTCCACACATGGCCTTTTTTCTGTGGGCATGGAGAGAGACAGAGAGATCTCTGGTGTCTCTTCCTAAAGGGACACCAGTCCTATTGGCTTATGGCTCCACTCTTATGACCTCATTTAACCATATTATCTCCCCAAAGGGTCCATCTCCAAATACAGTCACATTGGGGAGCAGGGCTGCAACATATGTATTTGGGGCAGAGAGGACACACGATTCAGTCCATAATAGGCACTGTCTCTCATTGGTCCAAATATGGGTCATGGTTCCATCTTTCAGTGAATTACTGTGGCCAAAGGAGTGGAACATTTTTGGTGGCCAGGTCAAGTTCTACCTACCCATGAAGCTGGGGGTGGGATAGTTTCAGCCCAGTAAAACCACAGGAACTGAGTGAGGAAGGGGTGGTTCCAAAAAGGAAAATCAGGGTGCGAGTATCAGAAAGGGGAGTGAATATTAGGCAGTGTTATGGACTGGATGTTTGTGTACAGCATTTATAAGTTGAAGCCTTAACACCCAATGTGATGACATTTGGAGATGGGGCCTGTGGGCTGTAATGAGACTTAGGTGAGATCATGAGGGTGGAGCCCTCAGGGGGGGATTGGTGCCCTTATAAAAAAGACACCAGAGAGCCTGCTGGCATTCTGTCCACCATGTGAGAATACAACGGGAAAGTAGCCTTCTGCAAGCTAGGAAGAGAGCCCTCAACAGGAACCAAATTGATGAGCACCTTGATCTTGTACTGTCCAGACTCTAGAACTATGAGAAAATAAATTTCTGGTGTTCAAGCCACCTGGCTATGGTATTTTGTTAGGAAGTCTGAGCTATGCCAGGCAGGCAAAGGCATCAGGTATCCATGAAACTCTTCCAATATCAGTCTTTAAAATCTTTTTCCAGTGAATTTATTTATTTTTTGTTTATTTCTTTAGTTATTTAGATGGAGTCTCGCTCTGTCGCCCAGGCTGGAGTACAGTGGCGTGATCTCGGCTCACTGCAAGCTCCGCCTCCCAGGTTCAAGCCATTCTCCTGCCTCAGCCTCCCGAGGAGCTGGGACTACAGGCGCCCGCCACCACGCCCAGCTAATTTTTTGAATTTTTAGTAGAGACGGGGTTTCACCGTGTTAGCCAGGATGGTCTCGATCTCCTGACCTCGTGATCTGTCCGCCTCGGCCTCCCAAAGTGCTGGGATTACAGGCATGAGCCACCGCGCCCGGCCTCCAGTGAATTTTTAAAAGTTTATTGGGTTCTGTAGATCAGTCAAACTCTCAGGTCCTTCTGAGAATCACCAGTCAGCTGCCTTATATCCGTTGGAAATTTATTGCATCAGGGTGGCTCCTGAGCCAAGGGCAGCCCATCAGTGGGTTGGCCAGTAGTGTTTGGAGTGGCCTTATAAGGGAACTTTGCCTAGTAAGAGTGGGAGCTCAACTGATGATCCTGTCTCCTGCGGAGTTTGAATGTGAGGCATTGAGAGGGATTTAGCAGTTGGGACAAAGAGAGAAGGTGGAAGCCAGGAGGCTGCATGGGCCATGGGAGGAAATAAGAAGGGCAGAGCAGAAGAGAGTGGCCGAGGCCCAGCAGAGGGAGAGCAGCATGTACCCACCACAGCGGGGCCAGCCAGGACACCTGGTCTTTAGGGCCAGGTGGGACCCTGAAACGTTTGTCTTTGTGCTGCCTGGCTGTGTGACTGAGAGGCAGGACTCTGGAACCAAACTGCCTGGGTTTGGCCCTTAGTTCCATCACTTGCTAGATGTGCAACCTTGGGCAAGCCTCTCTGAGCCTCCATTTCCTTCTCTGTAAAGAGGAACAGCAACAGAAATGACCCCTCAGGGTAACTACGAGATCTAAATGGGATAAGAAATGTGGAAACTGCCTAGAGTAGCATCTGGCTCATAGTAATAAATGTGACCTATTTTATCATCTTTCCTAAGTCCTTATGTATCGAACAATGAGGATTCATTATCTGAGGGCTGAGGGACTCCTGTAGGTTGCCATTTCCATAACCATAAGCATCAAAGACCATCTTTAAGGGTGAAATAAAAGACTTTTTGGATGTAGGTAATCCAAAGAATTTTGAGAGCTGCTGGGGAAAAGTGTTACTGAGAGAGGAACGGAGGAGAGGAGGATTCACCTTGTTATTTGCTCACAACCCTCACTCAGCAAATGTTACTGAGAGCCTTCCGCATGCCTGACCCAACACTTCCCAGAAGAATTCCCTCCCCCAGGGAGTCTGTAACCATAGCAGGGAATAGCAGGGAATAATACAGGGAAATAGAGTCCGATAACTGAGGAAGCTGTGGTCGTCGTCTCCGTTGGGAGGAGTAGAGGTCTGGGCTAGACGGTTCCCTGTTTGTGTCCAGTATTATTTAGCAGAGTGCCCGGCCCAAAGTAGTACTCAGTTTATATTTGTGGGATTAATGCAGAGCTGTAGCATCCCTGTAAGGGACGGCCCAAAGCTGGGAGTAACCAGCTTGTCTTGAACTGGGAGGAGAAAGTTTCAAAAAAGAATTTGTGCTTGGAACTAGGTCTTGAAGGGCGATTAAAAATGTATGGGGTGGGCAAAAGAGGGAATGACACATGTTGAGAAAGGAGGCATGAAACCGCACCATGGATTCCAGGCGTTCCCAGTCCTTTGGCATGACTGGAGTGTGGGGACATGGGGAAAAGGGCTGGGGGCCTTGGCTGGAGAGATACCACAGGACTGTGGATGCCCACCTTAGGATTTGTGCTTTATGTGGACAGTGAACACTGTGAGGATCAAAGGGGTTAAGATATGTCAAATACTGAGAGCTGTTGCTGACAGTAAGATGATGAGTATGATGATGATAATGAGATCTCTGTCTTATCTTTCCTTATCCCATGCTGTCATTTGCAATCACCTGTGAAATCTATGAAAACTGTCCCTGGCCAGGCTCAGCCTTGGAGATTCTGATTCAGTGTGCTCAGGCAGGGGCTGGACATCCATGTTCAGGAAGAGTTGCACAGGTGATTTCGATGCATATATGACTCTGGTTGAAAACTGCTAACCTGGCAAATGTCCACCAATCTCACAAAGTCCAGCCAAAATGTTACGGCCTCTGAGAAGCCTTCTTTGAGTGATGAGTAATCCCCATGGCAATATTTACTGAGCATCAACAAAGTGCCAGACCCTGTGTCAGGCACATGAGTACGTGTTCTTTGCGCAGACTGAGAAAATAGGCAATATGTATGATAAATGCTAATGATAAAAGTGGGGTACTAGGGGAGCCCATGGGGTGATACCTTACCCTGTCAGGGATGTGATGGGGAAGTCAGGGAAGGCTTCCCGAAGGAGGGGCCATCTTAGCTGCATACTGAAGGATAAAGATGTGTTAACCAGCCTTGGGTGGGTAGAGAGGAGAGTTCCAGGTGAGTACTTGGGCATGACAGATTAGAGGGTATGAAGTTCATGCAGGCTTAAGTATGAGGTCCAAGAAGTGAGAGATGCTACATGAGGCTAGATAGGTGGCAAGATAATATGGCCAATGTGGGTGAGCTACCTCACTCCTGTATGTGCACCCAGCCCTCTGCCCACACTGGAAGTGTGTGTGACATATCTCACTTAAGTCTTGGCTGACTCTTTTGAGACTGGGAGCTCATAGAAAGAAGAAGTCATGTGTGGAAACTCGGCAGTCAGGGTCATGCTGCCTTGGGTTTAAATCCTAAATCTGCCACCTACCAGCTCTGTGGAGTCGGGAAATTTCTAAACCCAGATGGGACAGATGGGTCACACTTTCCCATCTGTCCCAATGGGGATGAAAACTCATACCTATGTTTCCTAATCCAATTATTTTCTGCTGCAAATCAAAGCAACACAAAGGTTTGTGGCTTAAAATAATCTGTTGCTATCTCTCATGGTTCTGTGATTTGACTGGGCTCAGCTGGGTGGTTCTCATTTGGAGTCTCATGCTGTTGTAGTCAGAATGCAGCTGGGGATACAGTCATCTGAAGGCTCAGCTGGGTTGGACATCCAAGATGGCTTTCACATGGCTGACAGCTGATGCTGGCAGTTGGGTGGGAGATCAGTGAGGGCGGTCACTGGAATGCCCACGTGTGGCCTCTGCACATGGCTTGGGCTTCTCAGAGCATGATAGCTGGGTTCTGAGAGGAAACATTGCAGAGTAGGTATTCCAGGAAGCAAGAAGAAGCTGCCAAGACAGATGAGGACTACGCCTGGAACTGAACATCATTACTCCTTCTGTATGCTACTAGTCAGGGCCTGCCCACATTGAAGGGGATGCTGAAATAAACTCCACCACTGGATTAGGAAGGTGTATGATGATATTGTTGTGATCCTCTTTGGAAAACAGAATCTGCAAAGCCTTCTGTGAGGATTCAACAAATTAAGGCATAGAAAGTCCTCAGCACAGTGCCTGGCATATACTAAGTCTTCTAAAGTGTGCAGGCTCTTCTTGGCCTTCATCCTGACATCCTCAGCACCAATCACAATGCCTGGTATGCAGTAGTGGAGCTTTATAATTTTTAAATTAGACAGGGGGAGACCTGTTTACTATTTAGTTATGCTTAATGGCTATGCAGCCCAAGAATAATTGTGACTGTCATTCAACAGGAAAGATCAGCTTCACTCTTCTGTTAAATTGAGTCTAACTCTAAACATGAAAGCTCAGTCTGCATTATTTGTTTAGCATGCAGAATAACTGTCTACTTAAAAATGGGCAACAGGCCAGGTGTGGTGGCTCATGCCTGTAGTCCCAGCACTTTGGGAGGCCCAGGCAGGTGAATCACCTGAGGTCAGGAGTTCGAGACCAGCCTGGCCAACATGGCAAAATCCCGCCTTTACTCAAAATAAAAAATTAGCTGGGCGTGGTGGTGTGCACCTGGAATTCCAGGTACTCGGGAGGCTGAGACAGGAGAATTGCTTGAACCCAGGAGGCGGAGGTTGCAGTGAGCCAAGATTGTGCCACTGCACTCCAGCCTAGGTGACAGAGCAAGACTCTGCCTCAAAAAAAAAAGGGGGAATAAATTAGAGGAAACATCTGGGAATTCAATAAAAAAGTGGAAAGAGCATTGGATTCAGATTTAGAAGACCTGGATTGGAATTTAGGGGCCTCAGAGCCATTCTGCGTGTCAGTCTCCACATCTGCAAAATGGGGTTCACATAGCTTACCTCACTGGGCTAAGGACTAAATGAAATTTTACTTATTCAGGTATTTGGTGCCCATTAGTGGCCTCTGAAATAGGCTGAGATGAAAGTGGTTGGGCTTGGCATGTTAGGAGTATTGGCAGACAAGTGCAAACAGCACTTTGAGCCAGAACCTAGCAAAAGGGGTTGCCCTTGGCTTAGTCCCACCCTCTTTTGTGTAGCCCTCACCCAGCTTACATGCATTGTCCAAATGCACATAAGGGTCCCCTCCGGTTCCCAAAACAGAGCTCTGTGCACAGTTGCGGGCGAACAATAAAATTGGCTAACAATTGTTTCCCAGCTCTGGCCACTTGTACTTAGTTCCAGCCGGCAAGAGATGATTTGGCGCTGAACTGCACAGGTGGTCCCTGCATTACCCCATCTCCCCGCAATGTATCTCCAGAAAAATCAACATAAAGTTGACTGTCAACCAGCAGACAGATCACCACTGATGTTTGTGTGCTTCGACATGATTGGCAAAGAGAAGGTTTGACATTGGCCAGTGAGGGCATGGTGACATTTCATGGGTCAGGCAGCGAAGCTTTACACAGCTGACTTTCATTTTTTGATGACTTCCTGTGTGATTATTTGCCGTGTCTCCCCAGGTAGACAGACTGTGGCCTCCCTGCGGACATTTCGCTTCATGAGTGCTCTCTATTGGTTATAACTTGCAGGACAGTTGCTTCCTCATGCTTTTGGCTGTATCTGTAGAAAGGGCGGGACAAGGGGAGGAACCCCTCATTCCGTAAGCAGTGAGAAGGTCTGCGTTAAGGCCAGTTTTGCTTCGCTTGACCTCTGGAATAAGCAAGTGGGACTCCAGCTGCTGGTCTGCCTGCCTGCAAGTGACATTGTCCGGACCTCAGTGATTGCATTTGTGAAATGTTCACCCAGAAATGGGTTTGAAATGTTGAGAAAGGCCATCAAACACCAAACAAGTGTAGGGCATTATTAGTCTTTATGCTAATGCTTTCTGCCAGAACTGGTCCTTTTTTTTTTTTTTTTTTTTTTTGAGACGGAGTCTTGCTCTGTCGCCAGGCTGGATTTGCAGGGGTGCAATCTTGGCACACTGCAACATGCGCCTCCTGGGTTCAAGCCATCCTCCTGCCTCAGCCTCCCGAGTAGCTGGGACTACATGCGCAAGCCACCATGCCCGGCTAATTTTTTTTGTATTTTTAGTAGAGATGGGGTTTCACCATGTTGGCCAGGATGGTCTCGATCTCTTGACCTCATAATCCGCCCGCCTCAGCCTCCCAAAGTGCTGGGATTACAGGCGTGAGCCACTGCACCCGGCCTAGAACTGGTACTTCTTTATGAAGCTACCAGCAGAGAAAGGAGAAGAAAAAGTGGAGACAGAGAGACAGGGAGACAGAGACAGAGGGAAAATACATGTATCTGGGGAGAAAAAAGCATTACCATTTGTTATGGGCTAAATTATGCCTCGCCTGATCCGCCACCAAATTCGTATGCTAAAGGCCAAACCTTCAGTACCTTAGAATATGACTGTATCTGGGCACAGGGCCTTTAAATAGGTAATTAAGTTAGAATGGGGTTGGTAAGGTGTGCCCTAATTCAATATGACTGGTGTCTTTGTAGGAAGAGGAGATTAGGAACAGGCGACACAGTGAGAAGGTGACTAAGTGAGGACACAGTGAGATGGTGGCCGTCTGCAAGCCAAGGAGCAAGGCCTCAGAAGAAACTCAATCTGCTGACACCTTGATCTGGGGCTTCTAGTCTCCAGAACTGTAAGAAAATAGATTTCTGTTGATTAAGCCACCTAGTCTGTAGTATTGTGTTACGGCAGCCCCAGCAAACAAATACACCATTTATGTTTTGCATTCGGAACCAATCAAGAATTCTTTGAGAAAACAAATCTCTTGATCGTTCTCAAAATATCAAAAGCATTTTTTAAAACATTGAAAACTGTTTTTATCCTTAAAACTTGGGAATATCTCTTTGCCTTTTTTCTGAATGTAAATATATTATAAAACTGTAAACGTTATAGTAACAATAAAGAGGAAACAAGCAAGAAAAATAAAAGCCTTTTAACTAAGGCTTAAACTTTTTTTTTCCCTGTCTATCTGAAACTTTGTACCCTTTGACCAACATTCCTCTCTCCTCCCCTCAGCCCCTGGCAACCACCATTCTATTCTGCTTCTATGGAGTGTGACTT
>NC_045435.1:135505472-135523028 GCF_002776525.5 Piliocolobus tephrosceles
AGTAGCTGGGACTACAGGCGCCTGCCACCTCGCCCGGCTAGTTTTTTGTATTTTTTAGTAGAGACGGGGTTTCACCATGTTAGCCAGGATGGTCTCGATCTCCTGACCTCGTGATCCTCCCATCTCGGCCTCCCAAAGTGCTGGGATTACAGGCTTGAGCCGCCGCGCCCGGCCTGGAGTGTGACTTCTTTAGATTCCACACATAAGTGAGATCATGCAGTATTTATCTTTCTGGTGCCTGACATTTCACTTAGCATAATGTCATCCAGGTTCATCCTTGTTGCAAATGACAGGATTTGCCTTCTTTTTTTAAGTGGAACAGCATTCCATTGTATGCCCACATTTTCTTTATCCACTTGTCTGTTGAAGGACATTCAAGTTGCTTCCATTTCACAGTTATTGTGAATAATGCTGCAATGAACATGAAAGTGCAGATACCTCTTTGACATGCTGAGTTATTTTCCTTTGGGTATATACCTAGAAGTGGGATTGTTGGATCATAGGGTAGTTCTATTTATAACTTTTTGAGGAACTTCCATACTGTTCTCCATAATGGCTGTACTAATTTACATTCCCACCAACAGCGTGCAAGGTTCCCTTTTCTCCTTATCCTTCCCAACGCTTATCTTTTTTGAGAATGGCTGTTCTAATAAGTGAGAGGTGATACCCCATTGTGGTTTTGATTTGCATTTCCTTGATGATTAGTGATGTTGAGCATTTTTTCATATATATACCTGTTGACCATTTGCATATCTTCTTTTGAGAAATGTCTGTTCAGGTTCTTTGCCCATTTAAAAATTGTGTTGTTTTTTTCTTGAGTTCCTTATATATTTTATTATATTTACTCCCTTATTAGATTTGCACTTTGCAAATATTTTCTCTCTAAACTTAAACATTTAGTTAAGACCAAGTTTAAGTGCTCAAGCATTAAGGATCATGCCCTAAACTTATAAGAGATGCTGCCCTTCAGCCTGTGCCAGCTCTCATTTTATATACCATTCCAACAAGTCTAGTGAAAATTAAGAACACTTCATTAGAAGGGGTTAGACTGCTGCAGAGGGGAGATGTACGATCATAAAAGAGAGACTGTACTGTCAGTCTGGGCAGTGAGGAAAGAGCCTGTAAATCTACGAAAAGTAGACACAGGAATTATGATGAGGCCATTTGGGGTGGGACTTTGCTGGATTACAGTATTATTCATAATGAACATCATCCCTTATTTTATTTTTTAAATTTTATTTATTTTTTAGAGACAAGGTCTTGCTCTGCTGCCCAGGCTGGAGTGCAGTGGCATGGTCAGCGCTCACTGCAGCCTCGAACTCCTGGGCTCAAGCAATCCTCCCACCTCAGCCTCTCAAGTAGTTGAGACTATAGGCATGTGCTACCGCACTAGGCTAATTTTTCTGTTGTAGTTTTTTTTTTTTTTTTTTTTTTTTTTGTAGAGACAGGGTCTTGCTATACTGCCCAGGCTTGTCTCGAATTCCTGGACTCAAGCAATCCTCTTGCCTCAGCCTCCCAAATTGCTGTGACTACAGGCACATGCCATCATGCTCAGCTATCCCTTATTTTTAAAAAGTTAAAGTCCCGTATTATTTAAGAAATCACAGAAGACTATTACATGCTATACATTCTCTAAGTATGATGAATAAATATTCTAGAATTGTGTAAGACAGCAGAATAGTGTGAATGCAAGAACTTCTCTCCATGTAGGCTGGGAATACAAATGTAAATTCTCATAGTTTTTTTTTTCCTACTATACATAAGTATACAGATGTAAATTTTCACAATAATCTTGTTACTCAAAATTTGTAAATGAGGGATTTGCAGGCAGCCAGCCATTGAGTAGATAATAACCTTTAAAGACTGAAATCCACCTCTTTCACACTTAGCTCTCTTTCTTACTTTATCCATGAAATCTTTCATAAATGAGATAAATGATGACCAAAGCTGACTACACTTCCTTCCGAAAAAAAGGCAAAGGCAACAGGTGCAGTCCGCTCAGTGGTCCTCATGCAGTTGCCCAGGCTGCTTATTTGCCTTTGCAAAGAGGCTGGAAGATTTTAATTTTTCCATAAATAGGATCCTGATTGTTTCAACCTACTAAGACTACTGCTTTATCTTGTCTTTTAGTTAAAAATATTTATTTCCAGATTATGAATGTGTTTTATGCTTACTGGAGAAAATTGGGAGAAATACAGAAAAACAAAATAAAAAATCACCTTGCAATCCTGCCACTCTTTACTACTCAAGTTTGCTCTGCCTTTTGTAAATTCGAAGTTACACCATAAATATTTTCTACTAAAAACTCCTCGTAAACAGTTTTTAGTGCTACTGATATTTTTGTGTGCACAACTTTTCTCCATTATGTATTTTTAGAAAGACAACATGTTAACTGATCTTCGATTTCATAACCAATCTAGCAACCACGGTTCAGCACAGCTTGAGAAATGTATCTGTTAAAAATACAAAGTGGAGTCATTAATAATGATGTTAGCTGATTCTGATTCTGAATAATCTTGGGAGGGGATATTGGGAGTACATTAATTTCTAAAGGCTCATTGAGTAGATTTAACTACTTACTTCAGCTTTCTCCTACCGTTAGGGTTTTAGGCTAACTCCAGTTGTTTCCCTGGATTAAAGACATGATTAACATCTTTGTGCATCAATCTTAAACTCCTAAGAGATACATCCCCAAATCAAGGGAACAAACATATATATGACTTTTCATATATAATGCCAAATAGATTTCTGGAAATGTACTACCTTATCCCCACACCTTGCAGAGTTTTCACTTGGTTCCTTTCCTCACAGTTCAGATTGTCTTCAGTAAACTAGGCTGGAGGAGTTGGGACGGAGTGAGAACATCTGTGTCAGCCCAAGCTATTCTAACTGTGTAACCATGGGCAAGTCATGGATGACTCAATGGAGCCTCCATTGTCCCTATCAGATAAATGGAGCAGTGGACACCTGCCTAATGTAAGGCAAATATTTTTTTTTTTTTTTGAGATGGAATCTTATTCTGTTACCCAGGCTGGAGTGCAGTGGCAAGATCTTGGCTTACTGCAACCTCCTCCTCCTCCCAGATTCAAGAGATTCTTCTGCCTCAGCCTCCTGAGTAGCTGGGATTACAGACGCCCAACACCACGCCCAGCTAATTTTTTGTATTTTTAGTAGAGACGGGGTTTCACCATGTTGGCCAGGCTGGTCTCAAACTCCAGACCTCAGGTAATCCAACCGCCTCGGCCTCCCAGAGTGCTGGGATTTATGTGAGCCACCACATCCGGCCAAGGCAAAGATTTGAGGATCAACCGATATTATGTTTGAAACTCAAGTATAAGGTTGTAGGGTGAGTCGTATGAAATTGCCATTTTTGTAGGACAGAGTCTAATAGTGACCATTTCACATGGCTCAACCTAATATCGTATCATTAAATAGTTGGAGGTTATTCGGCCTCACAGCTCATAAACAGTCATTTCTATATTCTAGAAACCCGTGTACTGGTTGTGTGTTTTCCCAGGTACCCAGTTCATTAGCCACCTGGTAGCTGCTATTTATCAAGCACTGTTCTGACAATCTATTTCTGGGCAACACAGATGCATCCACAGATTCAGCTCTTCACTTCCAGGTTCCTGGTGGCCTCATCACCCAGCTGTAGCCTCCTGCATCTCCTGGCAGTCTCTCATCCCCACAGCTGTCATTTCACAGACCTCTCTTAAGCTTGCCCTCTCTATTGGTTTACCTCTATTGTCTTCTGACTTGATAACCCTTCACGGTGTTCCAGGACTATTCTTTGACTTCCTAGTCTTTTCACTTCAGTGGACATTTAATTGAACACATACTACATTCCAGGCACTGTGCTGAGCTCCAGAGGGAAGATGGGGATGAAACCTCACCTTCCCAACTCTCCAAAAGATCACAAACCAGATGGGACATAGGAGGTAATAAACAATTCAACAGCATGGCAGATGGGAGAAGGGCTACAGTGGACATTTTTAAATATCCCACTTTTTTTTCTTTTAAAATCAACTTTATCAAGCTATAATTTATATTAAAATACACCCATTTTATGTGAATATTTTGTGAGTTTTGACAAATGTATACACCCATGCAATCCCCACCACAATCAAGATGTAGAATATTTCTGTCACCTCAGAACATCTCCGTGTGCCTCTTTCTAAGCCAACTGCTCCATCCCTATTTCCAGGCAACCACTGATCTGCTTCCTGTCACTATAGCTTTGTTTTGCCTTTTCTAGAATTTCATATAAATAGAATCAAATGATTTTTTTGGTCTGGCTTCTTTCATTCAGCATAACGTTTTGGTGATTCATCCACATTGCTGCCTATATCAGTAGTTTGTTCCCTTTTATTGCTGAGCAGTATTCCATTGTAGAGATACACAATGTATTCATTCACCATTTGATAGACATTTGGGTTGTTTCCAGTTTGGGGCAACTATGAATACAGCTATGCATATTCTTGCACAATCTTTTGGTGGATATATTTCTCATGGGTAGATATCTAGGACTGGAATTGCTGGGTTGTAAGTATGGTTTAACTTTGTAAGTAATTATACCATTTTACATTCCCACCAGCAATGTATAAAAATTCCAGATGCTGCATAACCTTGCCAACACCTGGTATTTAAAAAAAAAATTTAGCCCTTCTAGAGGGTGTGAAATAGTATCTCATTGTGGTTTTAATTGCACCATATTTGATATCTAAGTTCTTTTTCCTAAATGCCAAGAGTTTAGGTCTAGACCTCATTCCCAACGTTCTTTGGCACTTAATGCTCAACTTACCTTGAGAGAGAGAAGCCACCTCTCCAGTGACTATTTGCCTTTACGACAACACAACACGGTGGAATTCTCCTAAGTTAAAATGGCTGGAGGCCAGATGGTTCGTGTTCCTCCTCCACACTCAGCTTTCCTATTGCAATGGCCAAAGACAGGTCACGCAGTGCTCCTTTGAGTACCCATCCTCCCAGCTCTTTCTCTTTCTAGAATTTTCCCATGCTATTGCCACCTTCAGCAATAACTTTAGGAAGGCCTGAGTCAGTCTCAAATGGACTCTCAGAATGTCCCTTTATGTACCCTTCTACTGCTAAACAGCACTGGTGCTAAAGGTGGCTCCTCTTATCATCACTACCATCTATACAGGCCCCTGCGGTGACTTGCTTGAAAGCTGTTTGCCAGGATGTCCTGTGTAATGGTTACGATGCATGTTGTTGCAAGTAATGGAAATTAGTTTAAGTGGGTAGAAATGCTCATGTAATTGCAAAGTCAAAGCTTGGTAGCATTCAGGGCTGAATTGATTCAATGGTTCAATGATGTTGTCATTGATGAAGTTTCTTAACACCTCTTTGCTCTTCGTTACTGTTATCCTATGACTGACGCCCCCTTGTGGTCACAAAATATTTGCAAACGACTTTCTGGCTACATATTTTCTCACCCAAGGAAAGGACTGTTGGTTCTAAGAGTTCCATCAAAAGAGCTGCAGGCCAGGCACAGTGGCTCACATCTGTAATCCTAGCACATTGGGAGGCAGAGGCAGGTGGATCGCTTGAGCCTGAGAGGTTGAGACCAGCCTGGACAACATGGCGAAACCCTGTTTCTACAGAAAATACAAAAATTAGCCAGGCGTGGTGACACATGCCTGTAGTCCCAGCTACTCGGGAAGCTGAGGTGGGAGGATCATCTGAGTCTAGGGAGGTCGAGGCTTCAATGAGCCGTGATTCTGCCACTGCACTCCAGCCTGGGTGACAGAGTGAGACCCCGTCTCAAAAGAAGAAGAAGAAGAAAAAAGAGTAAGCACGGATTTAATAATTCCACAGTGTATACAAAAATCAAAACATCACATTGTGACCAGGCATAGCTCATGCCTGTAATCCCAGCACTTTGGGTGGCTGAGGCACAAAGATTGTTTAAGCTCAGAGTTCGAGACCAGCCTGGGCAATGTAGTGACACCTCATGTCTACGAAAAAAATAAAAAGTTAACCAGGCGTGGTAGTAGACGACTGTGGTCCCAGTGGTCCCAGCTAGGCTGAGGTGAGAGGATTGCTTGAGCCCTGGAGGTTGAGGCTGCAGTGAGCCATTATTGTGCCACTGTACTCTGGGTAACAGAGTGAGACCCTGTCTTGAAAAATATAAATAAATAAATAAATAAATTAATAAATTAAAAAGACCCCCCCCACAGCCACATCACATTGTACCCACAAAATACATACAATTATTGTCAATTAAAACAAAACATTTAAAAAAATGAAGGAAAGGGAAATCATTTGTTGAGCACCAACTGTGTGCCAGGTGCTTTAAATACATAATACATTAACCCCAGCAGTTAATATGCTTGCTCTCCACACTAGCTAGCTAGATGACTTTTTTTTTTTTTTTTTTTTTTTTTTGAGGCGGAGTCTCGCTCTGTCGCCCAGGCTGGAGTGCAATGGCTGGATCTCAGCTCACTACAAGCTCCGCCTCCCGGGTTTACGCCATTCTCCTGCCTCAGCCACCCGAGTAGCTGGGACTACAGGCGCCTGCCGCCTCGCCCGGCTAGTTTTTTGTATTTTTTAGTAGAGGCGGGGTTTCACCGTGTTAGCCAGGATGGTCTCGATCTCCTGACCTCGTGATCCACCCGTCTCGGCCTCCCAAAGTGCTGGGATTACAGGCTTGAGCCACCGCGCCCGGCCTAGATGACTTTTATAACATTTTATAAAATTGCTTAACCTCTTTGTACCTCAGTTTCCTCATCTGTAAAGTGAGGATAATCTAGTATCTACTGTGCAGGGTTCCCCTTCTGAGAGTTAAATGAGATAATAGATGGAAAGCCCTTTAGTACAGTGCCTGGCATAAAGGGTCAATGTATATTACGTAACACACGTACACAGCATGCCTCTTTCCCAGAACTCCCAAGCAAGCCCTGGGTCACATGACCATCTCTGAACCAATCACTGTGGCAGAGGGTGGTCTCATGCTGGTGAGCTGAGGCAGAGCTGTAGGCTACATTCCTAGAGTGCTAATGGAGTCGGCCTCTCACAAAACACTGGGGCTATAAGAGGGTGTTCTGGATACTGAATAAAAACTAGGGCAGTTTGAGACTATGAGGAGGGAGAAAAGATGCTGGAGAGGCAGCCACAAGGTTCACTATGCCCTGGGTTCATTTAGCTATTCTGAATATTCTAGCAAAAACAATTCTGCCATAGATAGGAAAGTTTTCTCAAAACATTATCTTCCAAATGGAATATCTTTTTAATCAACACCTTTCTTCCCACTTACCTTCCTAAGTTTCTGAAAAGTCATCACTCTGTGATGCCAAGCACTTTCTCCCAAACCCCATCTTCTTTTATATTTACGAAAAACCCAAGTTTATATACTCCCCAACTTATAACAACATACATTATAATCTTCCCCATTATTCTAGGTCATCATCAACACTGGAAGTTATCTTACCTTCCTTCCCAGGTGTCTGCTTACAATTCACATCGGCGGCAGATGTTGCCAGCAGAACATTCATGTGCAGCCAAGTTAACAAGTGCTCAGGCTGCCACCTTTCAGAGTGTGTGTGCTTGTGTATGTGCGCATGTGCTTGCATGTATCATATGTCCAGATTTTTTGTGTGTGTGAAAATTTATCTTTTCAATTAAATTTCAATAAAACTAATTTTGTTTTTCTGTGAAAACTCATCTTTTCAATCAAAATAATAATTGTCTAGAGGACAAAAATATGGACTTTTAAGTTGATTGTCTACTCAGGGCTGCATCTTCAGTTAGCATTTCTAAATGTCTACCTTCTATTACAGAGATACTTCATGTATTTATAATCTTTTTTGTGCTGATGCCCTGAAGGGATTTTCCTGTGAAGGCAGCAACTTAAAAAAAATAAATAAATTACTGATATCGAACACCCTCTTCTCTAGATTTTCTTGTAGTTTTCAAAGTTGGCCAAATATTTATCTTTTGGGAGAAGTAAGTTGGAAATAGCAATAAAGAGAGATTAATTGCCTAAAGCATTTTATTGATTTGCCATGAGTGGGTAAATATATCAAGTTAAAAACTCACTGTGCTCCACCAAAGAGGACATGAAGGTTTTGGAATGGCTGAGAGGTGAATGCAGATGGCAAGTGCAGATGGCAGAGATGAGTTTAAGTACCTTGTACACTATCCCTGTAATAATATTTTTCAAGCCCCCAGAAACCTATTCTTAGGTTGACTGCGTTGTGTGTGGCTTTGTTTTCTCTTGTTATTAGAAAAAAAAAAATTAAAGCAAACCCAATACACAACTTATAGCTCCAATCTGAACAATGGAGAATCATTTTGTTGTCTAAAAACCTATACTTAAAGCTTATTCATGAACAAAGTCTCAGTATTCAAAAGATGAAATAATAATTTTTCAGCTAAAAATAAATGCTTGTTGCTGTTGTTGTTTTAGTGAACTCTCAGGGTAACATAAAAGGATCATGCTTCTGAAAAAACACCAATAAAATAAGACAGCAAGTGCCTCTGCATGGACACAAACTAGGCATTGTTCTTTTGAAACAGATGCCTTGGTGCTACCAGTTCAAGAAAGAACTAAAATTACAGTCTACTTGAAGAACGTTTCAAAGTGTGGTTTATGGCACTCTTCACCCCAGAAGTTACATTCTATAAATGTGGCCATCATTATAGAAATGACACGCACACGCTTGCATGGAGCATAAAAGCAGGCTTCTTTCTGTTTCCAGAAGCAGGCCTCTGTAGGTTACTGTTTTTCTGACTTTTATGGAGTGTTGTTTGCAACATAAAGTACTTGAAAAACCCACAGGGTATGTGAAAGGTGCACATGCTTTTGTGAGTGTGAGAGGGAGAGCTGGACGGAAAGGCAGAGCATGCCAACTGGGACTAGTTATTTCAGCTTTTCTGCAAAATCAGTGATGACGGCCAGGCGCGGTGGCTCACGCCTGTAATCCCAGCACTTTGGGAGGCCGAGGCGGGCGGATCACGAGGTCAGGAGGTGGAGACCATCCTGGCGAACACGGTGAAACCCCGTCTCTACTAAAAACACAAAAAAATTAGTCGGGCGTGGTGGCGGGCGCCTGTAGTCCCAGCTTCTAGGGAGGCTGAGGCAGGAGAATGGCATGAACCCAGGAGGCGGAGCTTGCAGTGAGCCGAGATCATGCCACTGCACTCCAGCCTGGGCGACAGAGTGAGACTCCGTCTCAAAAAAACAAAAAACAAAACAAAAAAAAAATCACTGATGACTGGGAATCAGCTCCCCAAAGATCACAGCACCAATTGCCTACAGGTCTTGCTATGGAAGCTCGGCCTCCCATGGCTTGCTACATTTTGGGCACAGAGTGGCCTTGTGTGCCCCCCAACACCACCCGCTCACACACATCCATACCGTACACTTACCTCTCATTTTTGGAGCTCCCCTCCCCACTACCTCTTTGGGGGGGCCTAGACCACAACCCCAGAACATTCTTCATTGGTACTTTCAAAGGTCTGTGGTGGGTATGACTAAATACTGAAGAAATCTCAACTCTCCTGTGTAGGGGTAATCAGAGCTTGGATACGGAATTAGAATCAGAAAAAGAGAAACAGCACAAACAGAAAAAAACAGCACTGCTAAACAGGTGAGAGACCAAGAGGCAGAGGCCATGGGAGTCATATCAACAGATTACACAGCTTCAGCTTTGTGCATTCTCATCAACTACACTAACGTTTCTCTGGTTTTTTGTTTTTCAAAAGCTCATATTGAAAAGGCATCCAAGATACACTGTTGTACTAACAAGAACCGTCCTACCTAAAAACACTTCCTCTAAGTACATGCTGCCTGGCTGAGTTCTTCTCCTTACCTGATAATATCTAATAATGATGTTGTAATATTTTTGCACTGAAGATTTGGAATATTGAAACCTTTTGGTCCAGCAGTGTCTTATTATGTTTTTTTTTTTTTTTGAGACAGGGCCTTACTCTGTTGCTCAGACTGGAGTGCAGTGGCATGGTCACGGCTTGCTGCAACCTCTGCCTCCCAGGTCCAAGGGATCCTCCTATCTCAGACTTCCAAGCAGCTGGGACCACAGGGGCGCACCACCACGCCTGGCTTATGTTTTGTATTTTTGATACAGATGGAGTTTTGCCATATTGTCGAAGCTGGTCTCGAACTCCTGATCTCAAGTGATTCACCCACCTCAGGCTCGCGAAGTACTGAGATTATACGCATGAGCCACCATGCCTGGCCCAGCCCAGTAGTTTTCACAAAAGATAGTACACGTGTTACTGTGGTGAGCAATTTTTTTTTTTTTTTTGAGACACAGTCTCGCTCTGTCACCAGGCTGGAGTACAGTGGTGCGATCTTGGCTCACTGCAACTTCTGCCTCCCAGGTTCAAGCGATTCTCCTGCCTCAGCCTCCCAAGTAGCTGGGACTACAGGCGCCCACCACCACGCCCAGCTAATTTCTGTATTTTTAGTAGAGACGGGGTTTCATCATGTTGGCCAGGCAGGTCTTGATCTCCTGACCTCGTGATCCGCCCGCCTTGGCCTCCCAAAGTGCTGGGATTACAGGCATGAGCCACGGCGCCCAGCCAGCAAGATAATTTTAAGATATATTCAATATATTCAGATATTTATCCTTTTAATGATTATATATTTTTTTCTAATGCATATTAGAAAAAACATCACAAGCACGTCAGTCACTGCACTTAGTAGCATAACTTCCCATGAGCTTATCACTGATGTCCAAGGCCAGGTCTGAATAGGTGCTTTCTGGGGCAACCTGTTAGCATATGAAAATCATGAACACTGATCGATGATCCCCAGAACTGGGGAGATGAATCTCCTGCCTCTTTGCCCTGGGACTATGGAGAAGTGTCTCCTGACAATATCATACCATGCAGCCCTGTGAAGAAGGAGACTTCCCATCCTCCCGCCAGCCTTGACAGCCTAGCCTCCGGCTTCAACGGTAGGTCTCCTTTCTCCAATCCAACACAACATTAGTTGGGATTTTGCAACATTTAATCAAAAAAGAATCTGGCATCTTAAAAGTTAGGTTTACAAACTTGATACATTCTCGATATTAGCAATTTATCTATTTAAACATTGTCTAAGAAAATACGATCTATGAAGACATTAATACATTAATAAGATACTTAAGAGTTCATTATAAGCTACAACACTGTGCAAATAAGTATCCAGTTTAATTGTAACAAACCACAATTTGTGAGCAAATTTAAGAATATAAAAAACATTAATTAGTTAAATACAATTCTCTGGGAATATACATTATACCTACAGCTGTTTTTACAGTGAGGGTCTTCCTTTTTTTTCCCTTTTAATTATCAAAATGGTAAATCACTGTATGGTCCTGGATCTCCATGCTATAAAACTGAAATATGTATTTCCAGCGTAGCAGATGGTGACCAGGAAGGCAAAGAACTGGAGAAAACAAAGCATAATAGAAGTGGGGGTTAGGGCACATCCTAATTAGCAAAAGTTATCATTTCACCTCCACTGAATCATGCACTCACTACCTTCTCTTGATACCAGGCTTTGTCATCTAAAGCTACTTTATTGGTTCAATTACTATCCTTCTCAAATGATTTCTGGCTATGCTGTTTTTATTTTGGAGAACATCTGAAAGCCTGTAGTTTTGCTCAAATAACCTCAGGGAATTCACTTAGGAGTGAATGCACCGGCAGTGCATCTGAGAAAAGTATATAATTTCCAATTTAGCACAGACAATCTAGGTCCAGGGTACAGTCTCGGATTGCTACAGTGTCAGTTCACATAAATGAGTCGAGTGGGCCAGAGTAAGCAATGAGCCCACATGGTATGTGTGGTGTGAACAGAGAGGAGGAAAATGCAGGCCCTTCTTAATTAATGGGGCAGCATCCACCCAGTTCTAGTCCATTCTTGCTATGTGTTAACTTGAGCCCAGTCTCGATGAAGCTTGTGATTTTTAATGTCACCAGCATCCATGTGCTCTACTTTTATTTTATTTTGTGTTTTTGAGAGGGAGTTTCGCTCTTGTTGCCCAGGCTGGAGTGCAATGGCGTGATCTCGGCTCACTGCAACCTCTGCGTCCTGGGTTCAAGCAATTCTCCTGCCTCAGCCTCCCAAGTAGCTGGGATTACAGGTGCCCACCACCACTCCCGGCTCATTTTTTTGTATTTTTAGTAGAGATGTGGTTTCACCATGTTGGCCAGGCTGGCCTCGAACTCCTGACCTCAGGTGATCCACCCGCCTAGGCCTCCCAAAGTGCTGGGATTACAGGCATGTGCCACTGTGCCCGACCAATCTACTTTTAAATAGAGATCTTCAAATAGAAATAAAAGTAAAGAATACGATGAACCCTCATGTACCATCAATCAGCTTTGACATAATCATTCTGGCATTTCTGTCTAACTGCCTCCCCTCCTCCCCCGACAGGCTTCTTTTGGAGATGGGCTATTTTAAGGCCAATCTCAGAGAGATTCTTAATACCAGTATTTTCTTTTTAATTAGAAAAATAATACACACTTATGGTTTAAAAATGCAAACAGAAGTATATAAATTAAAAAGTAAGGTCAGGCGCGGTGGCTCACACCTGTAATTCCAGCACTTTGGGAGGCCAAGGCTGGAAGATCACTTGAGCCCAGATCCAGACCAGCCTGTGTAACATAGTGAGACTTAGTCTCTACAGAAAAGTTAAAACATTAGTTGGGCATGGTGGTGCAGATTCTAGTCCCAGCTATTCAGGAGGCTGAGATAGGAGGATGGCTCAAGCTGAGGAGTTCCAGGTTGCAGTAAGCTATAATTATGCCACTGCACTCCAGCCTGGGTGATGGAGCAAGACCCCTTCTCTAAAAAAAAAAAAAAGAAAGAAAAGAAAAGAAAAGTAGAAGTTCCTCGTCCCACTCCCCTCATTTCCCAATCCCATTCTCTAGAAGGAACCTCTACTGGTATATATTTTTCTAGGCATTCTCAATGTATAAACAAATGTTTTCACTTAAAAAAAACTAAATGGAATCATACTCTGTTCATTTTCTGCAACCTTCCCCCACTTAATAAATTATAGGCAGTCGAATTATTCTTAGCATGCTTTAAACAGTTTTTCTCCCTTGAATCCTTATCTTGTTCCAGTCATTCAGCATTCACTCAAGCAGTCTCCCAGCCCTTCCCACTTCAGGCCAGGAGGGCCCCTGCCCCCGCCAGTTTTAGATATTTTCAAACCAATAAGCCAATGGCTAATTTGTCACTCCTGCAAGCGCTGCTTTTTCCTGCAGATGACTGTGTCCTCCCCAGCCTCAAGCAAGCCTTGGAGAGGGAAGAGGAGGCTCATGTGGGGATGGAGGGCTACTCACCGATGAGGCCGCCCAGCTGTTGAAGTTGTGACTGTCCCTCTCAGGGGAGACGGAAGATGCATCCACAACAGCGGCAGAGAGGTACAAGACGAAGGCACTGCTGTTAAAGCACAGGCCCTGGGGGGACACAGGGGCAGAGTGTTTAGGGAGAGGGGAGGGTCTGCACATCTCTGGCCTTCAGAAGTGACCAGGGCTGTACCTCTGGTGTGGGAAGGGGCCCAAGTGGGACACCTGTGGGAGGGTGGGAGACAAGGCGGTGGGAAGGCAGCTCTCAGGGCCTTGGGGAGGCAGCAAGTGTGAGAGGAGAGGGTTTTACGGCAGCTCATACCAGATGCCACCCCCGCCCCCACAAGACACTGAGACTGCATGCCGCCCCTTCAGTCATGTTGCTTCTTCGGTTTGCTCCTGAGCTTCATCTCATCCAGATGTCAGCCGAGCTGACACTGTCTGAGGATGGCAGGCAGCAGTGGTGCCCACTCAGTGGGCTCAGCCTCAGCCCCTGGCCCTCAGCAGCAGTTGTGGTCCTTGCATGTGTCCCTGACATAAAGGTACAATAGAGTACCCCCCAAAACAGACCCAGCTGACTCCCTAACCCCCTGTTCCAAACAGGGAGGGATATTGAAGTGAGCTTCTCTGTCCTAGCTGTAAGTTCTTAAAAAGGCGGTTATAGACACTATTACAGCCCTTTGGGAACTAATGTCACCCTTGGCTTCACCTTATTTTTTCCTGTTTTTAGAGAAGATATGTAAGTCCTGGTAGGTATTTGGTTTTCAGTTATGTCTGAACTCTAAGAAACCATGCTCTGAACCATGCAAAGCTGGGTCCTGCCTGAACAGGGGAGGGGCGGTGGTGAGGTGAAACCAGAGCAGAAACCAACTGCGGAGGAAGGGGGATGCCTCTCAAGGAGCGGGCCCTCTCTGGTCTAACATCTTTCCCTCGGTAACTTGGAGACAGAGGAAGGGGTAGGGGAAAGGGAGGAAGCAATCTTTTGCTTCTCAGAGAAAAAAAAGGTACATAGAATTTTCCCATTGCAGGCCCTAGCATTGTGGCAGAGGTTGTATGTCCTTGTCACCACCTCCACCTGTAGCTCACATTGTCCCCGGGTCAGGGCATTTAACCTTTAAGATAAAGGCTTCATCACAGTCAGACCCAGGGTCAGGCTGCCGAAACTGTCCCCTAAGAAGCCCTGGTCTCACTGAATGACTCATTAGGATTGTTGGTTGTTTTTTTGTTTACTTTTTGGTCTAGAAACACATCTGTGCATTAACACAGAAGCTCTTCCTGGTATTTTTCCCCCTTATCACCTCTTAGAATATAGAGTTATGCACATTTAGTACTTGCCAAGCCATTTAGTCTTGTCTCGCCACTAATACTTCATAATTTAACTTTTTCCCTATTTATGGGCATTTCAATGTTGCTAATTTTTCCAGGATTACAAATGCTACTGCAGTGAACATCTTTGAGGATATGTTTCAGGGCTCTCATGCATGTCTAGTTCTTTATACAAGGAAAGAATGAGAATGAATGAAAGAGAATTCAGGGAAAGCTCAACCTGGCCAGAACTGCCCTGATGTCCTGGGCCTTGTGCATGAACCCATGTGGATGAGGGGGCAGAGAGGAGATGGGGGTAAGAAAGACTCTCTGAGTCTAGGGCCTGTGAACATGCCATGACCCCATCTCTCAGTAAGTACGGCCCATTTTTCTGAACTCTAGAGAAACAACAAACTGCTATTTCCCCTGGAAAGAAATGGGGAAGGGGAAGAAGGTTGGTAGAGACGTGAGCAGAAGGCAGGGGCATTCTCCCGCTGTGCACCCCCCACACTGGGGGCTCTGCCAGGTTATTAGAAGCCTCTCTCAGGCACCATCTCACAGTACCTAACTTTGTGACTTCCCTAGTCTTGTTTAACACTCCCAAAAGTAAACATGTCCAGGGGAATGCCTGGGTTGGAGGAAATGTAGTGAAAATAAGTGGAGAGATGAAAGAAAAGAGAAGAGCAAAGAAACCAGGATCATCATAAAGGTTAAAAAAAGAAATCTGGGCTACAGAAGTGAAGGGGGGATATGTGAAGCTTCAGAGGGCTCTAGAATGTCACTGAGCTTCATAGAAACATGAGGTCTTGTTGCTATAGAGAAATAGGCCCTGGATCAGAGAGTCTTCAAGTTGAAAAACCTTATAGCTCCTCCAACTGAAATGCCAGTTCCCTGGGCCATGGTGAAAGAGAGCTACAAGGACAATATAGTAACTTAAAATTTCCGCTGGGTGCAGTGGCTCACACCTGTAATCCCAGCACTTTGGGAGGCCGAGGCGAGTGGATCACCTGAGAGGTCAGGAGTTTGAGACCAGCCTGGCCAACAGGGTGAAGCCCCATCTGTACTAAATATACAAAACTTAGCCGAGCGTGGTGACAGGCACCTGTAATCCCAGCTACTCGGGAGGCTGAGTCTTGAGAATCACTTGAACCTGGGAGGGGAGGTTGCAGTGAGCCCAGATCATGCCACTGCATTCCAGCCTAGGTGACAGAGTGAGACTCTGTCTCAAAAACAAAAACAAACAAACAAACAAAAAACCCAAAAGGTTTCCAACTTCTTTTTTTGGAGGAAGGGAGGAGAGAGAAGTCTGCTGTTTTCTGAAAGTCAATCCCTCCTTGGTATAAAAATGTTCTTTTTTTTTTTTTCTTCCTCAAATACTGGCTTATTTTTACCCAGCTATGCATAGTACTTGTGGACATATTAAGATAAATCTCAGGTCTCAAGATAATGGAAAGAAGCCCTGAGATAATATACAGCTAGTAAGTTTGGCTGTGTTGACATGGCCCAAGATGGTGGCTTAGGAGAGAGAGTTCACTCCTATCTAAGGCGTAGGTAGCCAGAGCTGGTCTGGCAGCCTCAGGGTGGCAGGGACACAGGCTCCATCCGCAATACTTGGTCATCTCTAGGGTCTCACCATTCTCCACATGGCCCGGGAGGTGTCCCACTACCATAGCAGAATCCCAGCTGCCAGGAAGGGGAGGTGGGGGAGGAGAAAAGCAGCGGCCTCACTTTACGGCCATGAAGCTTCACGTATCACTGCTGCTAACATCCTCTCAGCTGGAACTCAGTCCCAGGGCCCACCCAGTGGCAGAGTGGCCAAGGCTCAACGGAAACTTCTATTACTACAGAAGAAAACGGATACTGGAGGATAATGAGCAGCTCCTGTCCCTGGTGTTACTCTAATCAGACAGCTAAGAAGGCAAGATTTTCAGGCATCTGATATTGGGTCCTGAAGAGTTTAAAGACACAGATACCTAGCTTCACCATCTAGCACACCCAAACTGCCGAAAATTTAAGTGAACAGTTGGGAAGGATGGCTCCCCCGGAGCTTCACCTGCCTTTCTTTTTAGCATGTATTTAAATATCCCTCTTATTAGTATAATCAGCATGGTACACATCTTTTCCATCGGAGTCCATTTCTTTTCTCTCTCTTTTTTTTTTTTTTTGAGACAGAATCTCACTGTGTTACCTAGGCTGACTGCAGTAGCGTGATCTTGGCTCACTGCAACCTCTGCCTCTTGGGTTCAAGTGATTCTTGTGCCTCGGCCTCGCGAGTAGCTGGGACTACAGACATGTGCTACCACACCCAGCTAAATTTTTTGTATTTTTAGTAGAGATGGGGTTTCACCGGGTTAACCAAGACGGTCTCAATCTCCTGACCTCATGATCTGCCCGCCTCAGCCTCCCAAAGTGCTTGGATTACAGGCGTGAGCCACCGCGCCCAGCCTAATTAGTAGAGACAGGTCTTGCTATGTTGCCCAGGCTGGTCTTGAACTCCTGGGCGTAAGTGATCCTCCTGCCTTGGCATCTCAAAGTGCTGGGATTACAAGGCGTGGGCCACTGCACCTGGCCCAGAGTTCATTTCTTAAGGGTGGTAGGGATGTCCTTTTCACCTGCAGCTTGCTTTTCCGGCTCTCTAGTCCCTATTAACACACATTAGTGGAAGAGACACTCATGCTTGACAGAAAATTGGGTCTGGGCAAAGGCTGAGAAAAAGGTATAGGCTGATGCTGGATAAGAATCCCCTTTTCCCTCTGCACCTTGTCTACAACCAGCTAGTAAAGGAACTCAGTGCTACTACAAGTGCAGGAGTGGTATCAGCACTATCTGGAAATCTGTCAGAAAAGCATGTATTCAGGCCCTACCCCGGACACACTGATTCAAGTCTGCTGGGAATGTCCATGTAGGTTTCTTTTTTTTTTTTTTTTTTTT
>NC_045435.1:135523428-135550893 GCF_002776525.5 Piliocolobus tephrosceles
GCAGTGGCCAGATCTCAGCTCACTGCAAGCTCCGCCTCCCGGGTTTACGCCATTCTCCTGCCTCAGCCTCCCAAGTAGCTGGGACTACAGGTGCCCGCCACCTCACCCAGCTAGTTTTTTGTATTTTTTAGTACAGACGGGGTTTCACCGTATTAGCCAGGATGGTCTTGATCTCCTGACCTTGTGATCCACCTGTCTCGGCCTCCCAAAGTGCTGGGATTACAGGCTTGAGCCACCGCGCCCGGCCTGTCCATGTAGGTTTCATCTAAAAAGCTATATTTTGAATCCACAACCAAAAAAGAAAGAAGGAAGATATAATAAGCAACTAGAAGAAGGGCTGCTGAATACAGGAGACGGGCCAGTAGCGCTCATAGCTATGTGGCTTTGGGCAAATAACCTCTTTAGCTGTTTCATCTGTGGCAGAGCTGCTGGCTGTCCCCTGCTATGTTTCTCTCTTTTTATATGGCAATGGAGTTTCCAGCTGAGCACATGGCCACCTAAAAATTCCACCTTCCAGCCTCCTTTGGAAGGAGATGTGGTCAGGTGACCACGTTTAGGCTAACAGAATGTAAGCAGATGTAACATATGCAATGTCAACATTATGCCTTAAAGGGAAGAAGTGTGCCCTCCATTGCCCACTTTTTACCTTCTCTCCCCCTGACTAGGATGTAGATGTGGTGGCAGGTGCTGAAGCTGCCACCTTGGACCACAGGCCAACTGTTAAAGATGGCAGAGACACAAGAAAGGAGGAGCCTGGGGCACAGGTAATCTTATAGAATGGGTGACTTACCTCGGGACTATCACAGGAGAGAGAAATAAGTTTTAAACCAATGCTATTTTGGACCTCTCGTATAGGGATTAAACCTACCATCAAACTGATTGTACTCCATTTACAAAATGGGAAAAACTATACAAATCTCACCCATCTCAAAGGAGACCATATTGCTAAAGAGTGGTGTAAACTATAAAGTATACACGGTAACTTACTTTTCTTATTCCTGTTTAAGGATTGTATCAGCTAGAGGTCAGAGGCAGTCATTTAGAACTTGACTGTGCCCGTCAGGCTAAGGCATTTGGATTGACTGGTTAAGAGGAGACAGGAAGACTCAGTGAATCCTGATTATAACGTGATCCCACCAGGTGACAGCAGGGACTGAGGCCTGTAGGTTCAGGCAGGCTGGCTGGAGACAGTGCCAACAGGAAGGTCTCATTTTCTGACTCTCAGCCCCTGCTAATAAGTCATGTGCTCAGTTCTGGCACTATCATTAGTAGAAGGGTCTCTTGGAAGATTTGTAATAACAAATGGTGCTCTTTAGAGCTGCTGTGCTGAAAAGACTGCCAAGACCCAACATCTGGGCTGGCACTTCCTGCTTAGGATGGCACAGTGGAAATGGCTACTTCCAGGGGCAAGAGAAACTGGAACATCTGTGTATACTGGGAGCCAAACAGACGCCAAGGTTCACAACTGTGGTTGGTATTAGAAGACCTGCATTCCATTCCTGGCTCTCAAGCATCCTCTCAGTGTCCCAGTTTCTTCATCTGCGAAATGGAAATAATGTATTCTATCTTTGCAGAGTTACTATAAGGATTAAATAAAATGATATAAAATATAAAGGACCCGGTGTGACATCTGGCACACAGCATGTACTTAAGAAATAGTAACTGCTGGCCAGGTGCAGTGGCTCACACCTGTAATTTCAACACTTTGGGAGGCCAAGGTGGGCAGAGTACCTGAGGTCAGGAGTTCAAGACCAGCCTGGCTAACATGGTGAAACCCCGTCTCTACTAAAAAAATACAAAAATTAGCTGGGCGTGGTGGTGGGCACCTGTAATCCCAGATACTCAGGAGGCTGAAGCAGGAGAATTGTTTGAATCTGGGAGGCGGAGGGTGCAGTGAGCCGAGAATACACCACGGTACTCCAGCCTGCGCGATAAAGCAAGACTCCATCTCCAAAAAAAAAAAAAAAAAGAAAGAAAAGAAAGAGTAGCTGCTTTTACTGGTAAAGGGAGACAAACGACCCTGCTCTCTGGAGCTCACAAGGCTTGCAGTGAGGTCAGCAGGATGAGCTACAGAGAATGAACCCTCAGGAAACACATGTGTGTAGACCCTAGTGCTTGGTGCTATGAAGAAGGTAAATTTTATTGCTTTGACCTTTTAGCTTAAATCAGATTTGTTGGAAAACCTATCCAAGCCTCCCTGAATAAATGGTATCATAACAGTTGTGGCCCAGGAGCTTAGAGGCGCCAGTAGGAACCAGCTGTGGTTCTTGCTGCATATTAAAAATGGATATAGGTCACTTTCTACCTCCCTAGACATATTAAGGGAATGAGCTATTGTTAAGATAAGACTCCAATGCAAAGTTCACGCCTTATCAATGGAGGCACTACATGCAAGATTATAAAACTCCGGTTTCTGCAGTGGTCTCCCAGACAAGTTCCCAGGGGACTAAAACCAAGTCTACCAATCCCTTCTTTGCAATCTTAGATTCCCTAAATCCTCTGAAAAGCAAGAGTAAATTCAAAAGTCATTTGGCAGTAAAAGCTGACCTGAGCTGACATGGGAGCAATGTGGTCCTCATTACCCCTCTTAGCAGGAAAATCCACGTGTTCTTGCAGAAACGTGAATTTGTCTCATTACAGTGCAGTCCCAGACTCAGGGGTACACGTCACATATTGACATAAATGCACCAAATTACCTTATTACCTTTCTAAAATTTGGAAGAAAAAAAAAACCTCTTAGGCCGGGCGTGATGGCTCACGCCTGTAATCCCAGCACTTTGAGACCAAGGCAGGTGGAGCACCTGAGTTTGCGAGTCTGAGACCAGCCTGACCAACATGGAGAAACCCCATCTCTACTAAAAATACAAAATTAGCCGGGCGTGGTGGCACATGCCTGTCATCCCAGCTACTCGGGAGGCTGAGGCAGGAGAATTGCTTGAACCCGGGAGGTGGAGGTTGCAGTGAACCGAGATTGCACCACTGCACTCCAGCATGGGCAACAAGAGTGAAACTCCGTCTCAAAAAACACAAAACAAACTCTTAATTCACATCTGACCCAAAGGTTTTGACTCAGGGATTATGGATCTATATTTTTAAACCAGTGTTTCCCACACTTAGATGCCTAAGAATTATCTGGAAATCTTGTCATAATAGAGATTCTAAAGCCCTCTACAGAATATCTGATTCAGTCAGTACAAATCAGAATTAGAGTAGGGCCTAACATTCTGTGTTCTTAATAATCTCCCAGTGATGCTGCTGGTCCAGGGACCACACTTTGAGTAGCAAGAGTTTAGGCAGTCCAATTCGGCACCAGGAGCCTGTCAGCTGCCTCAGCACAAAGTCCCAGCCTGACACTTGCTACGCTCCTGATTTGTGCTGGGACATGACAGTTGGGCTGGGATCTGAATCTCCCACAGGCTGCTCTGTAAGAGATTCCATGGGTAGTAGAAAATATGGAACTTTAGTCAGAGTCTTTAGTTGTTAACAGACAGAAACTTTTTCCAGTCTCCACTCTGGATATTGGGTTAACACCATGTACCCAACTCACAAATGCTTTAAGAAGTTACAAAGGTGTATTTATTTGTAACAGTAAACATAAACCCCAACCAGAAGTCAGACATGTTTGACCTGCAGCTTCTGCCAGCAGCAAATGAATTTTAAGAATATGGCTGTAAGCGTTTTAAAATTGGGAGAGTTCACACCAAAGCCCAGATTTCTAGATTGCCTTAGAAAACAAACAGAACATGTAGCAATCCTGGGAGCACATTTCCAGCTTATTTATTTGTGAAGTGAGAATATTCTCAAGTTGTTTAAGATGCTAAGAAAGTGTGTCTGGGTGGCAAGGTTCAATACCATGCCGAGTTTACTCACTTGTATGACCTGACTGGTGCCCCACACATGTGAGTGTGCAACCCCTGACCTGGAGGCTGACAGCCTTGCTTAAGGGGGATAAACCCTTCTAAAGGGACTAGAAGTCCTGGTTTCCTGGTGTCTGGTTGCAGTTCTTACCTACCACTCAGGCAGAGGAGGCCTGGAGCAGGATGAGATCAGAAAAAAAGTGCAGATGGAAGTCAAGAGATGTGGACCCCTGCTGTGTGTAAATCTGTGCAAAGTCACAAGACTCCAAACCTCAGTTTCCTTATCTATAAAATGGGGACATACCTTATGATAATAAATTCTGATAATGCAAATCAAAGCATTTTAAAACTAGGGGTGCCGGAAGAAGGCATTGTTAATATTCTTTTTAAAATCCCATTAAAGGCAATATTTTTAAATTTTTAATGTAATAAATCAGTGAAGGAGTTTTAGGCTTGGAGAAGAGAAAGACTATATATGATCTAGACAAGAGGTCAGTAAACTATGGCTTGTGGGTCAAATCTGGCCCACCACGAGTTTTGCTTTGTTTTTTTTGACTCACTCTGTCACCCAAACTGGAGGACGGTGGCGTGATCTCAGCTCATTACAACCTCTGCCTCCTGGGTTCAAGTGATTCTCCTGCCTCACCCTCCCGAGTAGCTGGGATTACAGACATGCGCCACCACACCAGGATAATTTTTGTATTTATAGTAGAGACAGGATTTCGCCCACGTTGGCCAGGCTGGTCTCAAACCCCCGACCTCAGGTATCTACGCAAAATGCTAAGATTACAGGTATGAGCCACCATGCCCAGCCACCATCAGTTTTTGTAAATAAAGTTTTACCTGAACACAGCCATGCTCATTCATTTACAAATTGCCTATGGCTTCTCTCAATGCTGCAGGCAGAGTTGAGTGGCTGGGCCATGGGAGTATAGCCCAAGACGACTACAATACTTACTATCTGGTCCTTTACAGAGACAGCATGCCAATTGCTGATCTGGATAACATACTAGAAATTGAGACTCAGGCAAAAGGGGAAACAAGGGTACTGTCCATTCCTCCATCCCAACAATTTGCTCTCCTACTACACTGTCCAAGTTCCTCTTTCAAGTTCACAGGCACTTTCTTCAAGACCCACCCTAGAACACAACTTTCTCCAAAATGGCATTCCTTCAATTCCAACCAACTTTGATTATTCCCTCATCCTGTGTTTCTGTAGTTACTATTACTTCAAGGTGCTAACTGTTTTTGAATCCAGCACCTAAACGAGTCTTTCCCTCCTGATGCTCACCTGAGGCAGCAAAACACCAGTTCTAACAAGGCTGCTTCCACCACCCTAGACAGTGATGAAGCACCTTGTTTGGAATTACTTTTCAAACTTGCAACGCTTTCTTGAAAATCTTAATAAAGAGTCCTTACTTTTGGATTTGGGGAAATGGTCAAGAATCAGTCAAACCACTTTGTGAAATAAAATAAGACTTGTTTTCCTCGGGGACTTAGCTTAGCAACACAGAAAGAACAAAGCCAGGTGCATTTTGAACAATGATAGTGTTGTCTGAAAGTCTGCCAACTTAACTTAGTCTGTAACTACAAATAGACTATATTTCAAATTTGGTTCATAAGTCAGTTATTTGGAATTAAATATTTTTTCTCACATATTGGTTGGAAACAGACAAAAAAATAGTATCACTGGAGAGCTCTGTTTTATACATAAACACATGTGGTACCACTGGAATTTCTTTTGTAAATCATTTAGCTACTTTGAATTTCCCAACCAGATTGTCTATGCTCTTAAGGCAAGGAGAACCCACCTTCCATCTCTGTGAATCCACTTAGGATGTGTGTGGTCGATCTCCAGGATGAAGCTAAATGTCACTTCCTCTCTGAAGAGTTCCCAGCCATCCTAAGCTGAGGTGGCAGCCTCCATCACACTTTCTACACAGCCCCACTGCAGTGTGTGCCACAGGGTTTCGTATCTTCTCATTTTCTTATCTATTTCCCCTGGACCGCATGTTCACCATCCTGCATCCAGCATGGTGCCAGAGCCAGGATGAGAATCCAGTCATTCCTGACAATCCTCTTTTTCAAATATAGAAGAACACCTCTGTGTTCTAATTTCAATTTTCATTTGCATGCTAACTCCATACACAATTGCTCCAGCATCAAAGAGCTGTGATGTACAAAGGGTTAAGGCCACAGCCCCAGGAGAGGTTTGTAGGAAGCATGACCTGCAGAGGTTGGCGCCCTGACATATTTATTTCCAGGTGACATTGTTCACAGGGAAATAATAAAACGAGAGTTTACATGAGAGAACCTGGCTTTTCTTGATTCAGTCTTCTGAGAATTGGTTTGCAATTCTGCCTGAAAGGAACTTCTGGACCTTCTGATGTGCCCAGTTTCACACCCAGCTGTAAGCCACTTGAAAGGCAATTAGAGGATACTGAGATTGTCTGCTGTGTCGGGTTCTCCATGGTATGGCCCACCTTTTTTGGGCAGAGAGACAGTCTTGGATTGACTAGTGGAGGACTAATGCCATCCTACCGAGCAGGCAGTGGACAAGACCACCACCCACGGCTTCCTTACCACTGTTGTCCAGGGCACCTGGGGAATCCTGGTGTAGGTCATTGTTATGTAGATAATGAGGAAGAAGACGGTGAGGACCCAGTAAAATACAGCTACAAACATGACCCAGCCAAATGCGGGGACCCGGAAGTACTCAGTTCCAGCGATAAGCGTCCATACCAGCAGCCCCAGAACCTGTAAAGTGGTAGAAGCAGTGGAGAGAGGAGGGGAAAGTAGAAGATAAAGAAAAAGAAGGAAGTAGGGACAAAGAAAAAAAAATTATACAGAATGTCAATTACAACTTATTTATTTATTTATGTATTTGAGATGGAGTCTTGCTTCTGTCACCCAGGCTGAAGTGCAGTGGTGCGGTCTCAGCTCACTGCAACCTCTACCTCCCGGGTTCAAGGGATTCTCCTTCCTTAGCCTCCCGAGTAGCTGGGATTACAGGTGTGCAGAACCATGCCCAGCTAAGTCAATTACAACTTTTATGCATATACCCTCACCTTCCCCTGCCGTGACTTAAAAATATTACAGGGTTTGCAAACTCATGTGCCTACAAGTGCCAGGAAGGTAACCATGGCAGTCCAGGCAGGGATCAATAATGTCTTGTTTTAGGGGGTTCTCTTAAAATTCAGCCCTAGCTGATAGTTGTGGGCTGGTTTTGCCAGGTCTCCTCCACCCCAGGAGAACACAGAAACTCAAGCTTGTACATAATAATCTCGATTTTAAATATTAGCACTAATCAGGGGTTTTAAAACACCACTTAGTGAAAAACAACATCCATGGCTGGAATTTGCTCCCAGGCTGATACTTGCCAAGGAAACAAGGCTGCAGGTGCATTTGGAGGTGGTCCCTGGAGCTGATCTGCTTTCAAGGGACGAACCTCTGGGCATTCCCTGCTGTTCTCACAGATGGCCAATAACATGTGGTCTGAGACAGCTTTCAGAAGAGAGAATAAGCAACAGCCCAGTCCAGATGTAGACACTCAGTATTTTACCACACGTTGTGCATTTACCCCAGCAATAGTCATCCAACTGCTGATAAGGAAGACCATACCCAAACAAATTAACACCACTCACTGACTAAAGGTAGGCTTCATCAAGGAAAAGGAAACTGACCTAAACTGTAGGTGTCTTGAGTCCTGGACAAAGGAAGGCTAGAGCAAGGTATGCACTCACATTCTAGCACCTTCCAAGTGGACTTTATTCCTAAGTCCCAAAAAGTTGAGATGTGAACCACATGCCCAGGACACAGTAACAAGAGTCCAGGGTGGGTTCTAGCCCTGCAAATCCTGGCTTGCTGTGTGTGACTCAGGACAAAGAATTTCATTTCTGGTTTAGCTTTCTTTGTGGTATATGAAACAAAATACTAAAGTAACTCTAATCACCAGGCTTGGAAGACAGATTTCCTTTATTTGTTTAACACAGGAGCACCTACAATATCTGGGCTTCCTGCTATCAGGCTCCAAGGACAGTGGTATACAAATTGTACAGATCCTGCTTGTAGAGAACTAAAGTCTAGTGGGGGGAAATACCTGACAGATTACAACTGTGGCAAATGTTATGAAGAAGGTAAAGGGTATGATAAGGGTCTGTGATGGGGGAAATGACCTTGCTGGCAGGCACAGGAAGCATCGGAGAAGTCCAGGCTGAAGAATAACCTGAAGGCTGAAAGCACTGGCGAGACAGAAGCGGGAAGGCAACATTACAGGCAGAGGGCACAGCGTGGGCAAAGGTCTGAAGGTGGGAAGGGCTCTGCTACCTTCTAGAACCTGTAAGAACAAGTAGTAAGTTAGGATGTTGGTGCAAAATGTTAGAGAGCTGGGGAAAGCGAGATGATATGAGCCCAGGAGGCCTAGAGATTTTGTGCTTTATCCAAAGGGCGGTGGGAGAGTTTTAAGCAAGAGAATGTTAACATTAGGCTAGATTTTTTTTATAAAGCCACTCTGGCTGCAGGTAGAGAATGGACATGTGGAGGGGAAAGGGGGAGCAGTGGTGTGGAGACAAATTCAGAAAGCGTGCAATAATCCAAGCGGGAGAATATGAAGTCTTCAGGACCAATATGGTGGCAGTGAATATCGAGAAGTGAGTGAATTCAAGACAAATTTCAGCAGATGGGACTTTAATGGATTAGATATGGGGTAGGGGGAGGAGAAGGGAGAGGATACAATGGAATGATCCCTAGGTCTCTAGAAAGATTTCTGGAGTAGATCAGGGTTTGACTTGTTCTGTTGGAACAGTGGAAGAGGAACAGGTTAAGGGAGTGTTGTTCATGAGTTAAATTTTCAAACTACTCAGTTTGAGGTAGTTGGGGGCCTTCAAACAGGGATGAGAAGAAGTGGATGTTGAAGAGAGAAGACTTCAGGCCATTCTTTAAGAAGGAAGACTTCCTGTGAAGATCTTGAAGCCATCAGACAGGTTTCCAAGGGACATGTTAAACTGCTTCCCGAGAGAAGCCACTTTCCTGGTACAGTTTGGGTGCCTGTGCCGGGGAGCAGCTAAGACTCTAAATGTTGCTGTGTCTGCTCTTTAGATTTGAGCATCAACATTCTTTTATCTGCTTGATATTAGTATATGAATTCCAGAGACAAGGTGCTTAATGGAGATGTGCTTTTGTGTTTACATTTGTGGCAACAACACTTATTGAAAGTGAAGACACACAGAATGGGATATAATTCCAGAAAGCGCTAAGCCTCACACTAATGAGGTTTTTGGCCCAAATTGATTCTGACAGGTAATCTATACAATGTGTTTGACATTCTGTTGGATCAGTAAGACTGGTAATAGATGTAATCCGGCATGGCAGCGTCTGAAACATTTCAGGCTTCTTGATTGAGATAGGGTCAGAACGGCCCTTTGTGGATGACTCCCATAGGAAACATAACAGTGAGTGAAGAGGCACTGTAGATGTGTTGATAGTGTCTCTCTGTGTGATCACAAGGGCTTAAGAGTTTCCATCACAAGTCTGTATCCAGCTAAACAGGCTCAACTCACAGCTCTTGGCTCTGAATGCAAAAACGTTTTTCATTACTAACACAAGTGAAGCCTGCTGTCCCGGGCTGCATTGTCTAGTTTGCTGGCTGTGGTCATCTTTTACACAAAGGCATAATATTGTTAACTGAGTCGTCTTTCAAAGAACAGGAATACTTGACACATGACCTCACAAGCAAACAAAGTAAAAAGAATGTCTCTGTCAAGAAAAGAATTGTTCTACCCAAGTTAATTTCCTAGGTAACTGAAAAATATCAAGAAGCAAACCTTTTATCTCCACTGTAGCCAATACTGATAAAAACCACTCTTCAAAAATGTTACTCATCTTCTGTTTTAAGATAAACCTAAATCTTTATTTGCTTAGACTACAAAAATATTGTTTGTTTTTGTTTTCTCTGATAAGCATTATAAGCATTTTTTTTTTTTTAGGGTAAGACTTTTTTTTTTAACGGCAAAACTAACCTTTCAAAGTGATAAATGCAGGTAAAAAATTAACACAGGGCCGAGCACAGTGGCTCACACCTGTAAATCCCAGCACTTTGGGAGGCTGAGGTGGGCAGATCACGAGGTCAAGAGATCGAGACCATCCTGGCCAACATGGTGAAACCCCGTCTCTGCTAAAAATACAAAAATTAGCTGGGCGTGGTGGTGCATGCCTGTAGTCCCAGCTACTCAGGAGGTTGAGGCAGGAGAATCGCTTGAACCCAGGAGGCAGAGGTTGCAGTCAGCCGAGATTGCGCCACTACACTCCAGCCTGGGTGACAGAGGGAAACTCCATCTCAAAAATAAATAAATAAATAAAATAAAATAAAAAACACAGAAAGTAGGCCAGGCACGGTGGCTCACGCCTGTAATCCCAGCACTTTGGGAGGCCGAGGCGGGCGGATCACGAGGTCAGGAGATCAAGACCATCCTGGCTAACACAGTGAAACCCCATCTCTACTAAAAATACAAAAAATTAGCCAGGCGTGGTGGCGGGTGCCTGTAGTCCCAGCTACTTGGGAGGCTGAGGCAGGAGAATGGCATGAACCCGGGAGGCGGAGCTTGCAGTGAGCCGAGATTGTGCCACTGTACTCCAGCCTGGGTGACAGAGCGAGACTCCGTCTCAAAAAAAAAAAACCACACAGAAGTATATAAAGAAATGACAACCCCATCCCTATCCACCAGTTATAAAAATTCAAGAAAAACCAACATAAACAATTTTGTATTTACCCTTTCTAGCCTCTTTCCTAGCATTTATAACCACTGCCTGCACATCTTTCTTTTTCTCCCGTATAAATATGGATCACTCTGTTCACAGAGTCTATAACTTGCATTCTTTCAGTCAGTAATACCATAGAGGACAGCCTTCCACACTACTATACACGCATCTCTGCCAATTTTAACAGTTGCTCAGTCTTCCATAATTCATGTCACCAATCCCCCATTGATGGAAATTTAGGCTGTCTTCTTTATGTTTGTACAAAAATACCCAGAAACATTTTTATAACCTATGCCTTTGTATACCTGAATTCCAGGAGATGTCTAGGAGGAAGATTTCTAGAATACATATTTTAAGCTTTAGAGGTACTACCAAATTGTTCGGCAAAAGCTTGTACTAATTTACTGACCGGGCACAGCGGCGGCTCACACCTACCAGCACTTTGGGCGGCTGAGGCAGGTGGATCACTTGAGGCCAGGAGCTTGAGACCAGTCTGGCTAACATGGTGAAACCCCATCTCTACTAAGAATACAAAAATTAGCAGGGCGTAGTGGTGCGTGCCTATAATCCCAGCTACTAGGGAGGCTGAGGCAGGAGAATACCTTGAACTGGGGAGGTGGAGGTTGCAGTGAGCTGAGATTGCACCACTATACTCCAGTCTGGGAGACAGAGTGAGACTCTATCTCCAGAAAAAAAAAAAAAAAAGCTTGTATGAATTTACTCTGTTATCAGTATATGCATGTTTTCCACCTTCACCAGACTAAATTTCTATGTTTTAATGGCTAAAAACCTGATTTTAAAAAACAGAACTCTCACTGTTTTAACTTTCACTGCTGTATTGAAATACAGCATAAAGAAAAGTATACAAATCCTAAGTGAACAGCTTGGGGAAGTTTCACTAACTGAACAAACCTGTGTAACCAGCATCCAATTCAAGAAACAGAACACTAACAGCACCTGAAAACCTTACCCCCATTTCTAGTTACTCCTCTAAGGGTGACAATTGCCCTGATCTCTATCATCCTAGATTAATTTCTGCTTTTGATCTTCATATAAATGGATCCTGTAGTATTCAGTCTTATGTCTGACATCTCTTGCTAAATACTGAGAGAGAGTCATCTGCAATACCTAAGGCAGTTCCTTCTTTCTCCTGGTTTCTCAAATTTGACCATCAGAATCACCTGAAGGGCTTGTTGAACCAAATGGCTAGGCCTACCACTTGCCTGTGATTCAGGTCTAGGATGCATCTGAGAATTTGCATTTCTAACAAGTTCTCAGGTGATGCTGATGCTGCTGGCCCAGGGACTACACATGAAGAACCACTGATGAATAGCATCTTGTTTCTACTTTAATTTGCATTTTTCTTCATCAGTGTCAAGGACAGTAGAGCATTTTTTTGAATGCTTGTAATGCTATCAACCACGTAGAGTTCCCTTCTTATTTCCTGATAGTTTCTTTTTCTTTTTCTTTTTTTGTCAGTGTGTGTGTGGGTTTTTCTTAGGCAGTCTCACTCCATCACCCAGGCTGGAGCGCAGTGGTGTGATCCTGGCTCACTGCAACCTCCGTCTCCCAGGTTCAAGCAATTCTCATGCTGCAGCCTCCCCAGTAGCTGTAATTACAGGAGTGCGTCACCATGCCTGGCTAATTTTTTGTATTTTTAGTAGAGACAGGGCTGGTCTCAAACTCCTGACCTCAAGTGATCTGCTCGCCTCAGCCTCCCAAAGTACTAGGACTACAGGTGTGAGCCACTGCACCTGGCCAGCCACTATGCCTGGCCTGATAGATTTTTAAAAGTCACTTTCTGATTTGTAGAGATCTTTTACATAAGAGAGATGGTAACCAACCATATATGTGACAAATATTTTCCCGATCCAGTTTTATTTTTCAAAGATATACAGTCTTTTGTCTATGGAAGTTTTAAGTTTTTACATATTTTTTTTTTTTTTTTGAGACAGGGTCTCACTCTATTGCCCAGGCTGGAGTGCAGTGGTATGATCAAGGGTCACTGCAACTTCTACCTCCTGGGCTCGTGATCTTTCTACCTCAGCCTCCTGAGTAGCTGGGATTACAGGAATGCACCATATCTGGTTAACTTTTTGATTTTCATTTCTTTGTAGAGATGTGGTCTCACTATGTTGCCCAGGCTGGTCTCGAACTCCTGGGCTCAAGTGATCCTCCTGCAGTGGCCTCCCAAAGTGCTGAGATTATAGGTGTGAACCACCATGCCTGGCTGACATAATTGGTTTTCTTTAACTCTTTTATTTTTACCTTCTTAACAAGGTCATTCTCAACAGAAGATTATAAAAACATTCTATATTTTTATAGTTTTGTATATATGCTTACATCTTTACTCCAACTAGCATTGAGTTCTATATATGGGGTAAATAAAGGCAAATTTTATTTTTTCTAGCAGATAGACACTTATCGGTGTCTTCCCATATATTGTGGCAGTTTCTGGAATCTTTATTCCATTCCATTCACCCATGTTCATCTGCTGTGTCAGTGCCAATGACTGTAGCTTCAACATGTATTTCATGTATTTTAGCATTCTTGGAAAGTATATCAGACTGAACACCTAATTTTGCTCCCTCCAAAAACCCTTCTAAAATTTTCAAGAGGATGGGTTGAATAGGAAAAGAGACAACAGTAACATTTTTAGAAGCTTAGAACACAGCCAGGTGCAGTGGCTCATGCCTGTAATCCCAGCACTTTGGGAGGCCGAGGCAGGTGGATCACCTGAGGTCAGGAATTCAAGACCAGCCTGGCCAACATGGTGAAACCTCATCTCTACCAAAAATACAAAAATTAGGCCTGACGTGGTGGCTCATGCCTGTAATCCCAGCACTTTGGGAGGCCGAGGTGGGCGGATCATGAGGTCAGGAGTTTGAGACCAGCCTGGCCAATATGGTGAAACCCCGTATCTACTAAAAATACAAAAATTATCCGGGCATGGTGGCACGTGCCTCTATCTAGTCCCAGCTACTTGGGAGGCTGAGGCAGAAGAATCACTTGAACCCGGGAGGTGGAGGTTGTAGTGAGCCAAGATCATGCCACTGCACTCCAGCCTGGGTGACAGAGCGAGACTCTTTCTCAAAAAAAGAAAAAGAAAAAAAAGGCTTAGAACACATATGAACAATGGATAACTGACTTACTGACCCTGAGAAAGCTGAGTTCTAAGGTGGTTAACAGGTAAGTCAAGAAACAAACCAACTTCACTGCAAAGTCTAAAAAGACTCAGGTAGCTCTCGGACAGAAAACGAAGGTTGGGGGTGGGACAGGAGCGGCTAAAATAAGGAGGATTGGTGGGAAGCTGTTTGAAAGTCGCTAAGTCCTTACCCTTTGCTCTACTGTAAGCTGCTGGTTGATTGCCCCACTTCTGTCATTAGTGTAAAAGTTTATTCTCTAGATTAGGATTCCTCAGCCTCAGGCATATTGACATTTTGTGTCAATAAAATTCTTTTTGTTTTTGAGACATAGTCTCGCTCTGTCGCTCAGGCTAGAGTACAGTGGCACAATCTTGGCTCCCTGCAACCTCCGCCTCCCAGGTTCAAGTGATTCTCCTGCCTCAGCCCCCTGAGTAGTTGGGATTACAAGTTGGGATCACATCCAGCTAATTTTTGTATTTTTAGTGGAGATGGGGTTTCACCATGTTGGCCAGGCTGGTCTAGAACTCCTGACCTCCAGTGATCTGCCTGCCTTGGCCTCCCAAAGTGTTGGGATTACAGGCGTGAGCCACTGCGCCTGGCCTGGGCCAAAAAAATCATTGATCTGGAGTGCTGCCCTGTGCACTGTAGGATGTATATAGCAGCTTCCCTGTCCTCTACCTACTTGATGCCAGCAGCTGTGCTCCACCTCCCCACTCTTAATGGCAATCGAAAATGTCTTTAGGAGGCAAATGTTCTTTAGGAGGCGAAATTACTTTTGATTGAGAAACACTGTAAAAAAGGTAAAACAAAATCGTCTCTGGATTGAGGGACATAGTTGAAGGTTTGAACATTACAGTGAAAACCAGGGGCTTAAATACTAAGTATTCAGTATGAACACTTCCTCATCTGTCCAATCCCTAACCTTTCCCTCTGCTCGGTCTTCATTAGCATAAGAAAAAAGACAAAGATACTGCTTTGGGGATTCCTCAACACGCAGCCCAGCCAGGTCAATCTTCAATGAAGTTCAAGGTTCATAAGCCCCATCCGCATTCTCAGAGCATCCAGACAGCTTTGCACTCTTGAAATATAGGCAGATAACCAAGATTATTGGATCTATGAAGAAAGCAAAGCCTACATAACAGGGCAGAGAGTACAAACCAAAAAATAAACTGGAAGAAAGTAACCTTGAAGCGGTAGAAGAAAACATTTCCCATCCCTAAAATCATCAGTATCTTAGAGAGAAAAGATATTACAAAAGTGAAAAAGGAACAGGAGGTTGCAAGAAGGACACAAAAATAGTCCTTTAAAACAAAAATAGTTTTTGAAATTAAAAACAGAATAGTAGAAATTAAAAACTCAATAGAAATGCTGCATGATAAAAATCAAGAAAACCTCCTAGAAAAGATAACAATGAAAAAGAAAAAAACAGGTGAGATAAAGTAAAAAAGTTAGAGGATGGGTTCAGAAGGTCAAACATCTGATTAATAAGTTCCAGGGGCCAGGCGAGGTGGCTGATACCTGTAATCCCAGCACTTTGGGAGGCTGAGGTGGATGGACTGCTTGAGCCCAGGAGTTCAAAACCAGCCTGGGCAACACGGCAAAACTCCATCTCCACCAAAAAAAAAAAAAAAAAAAACAAAACACAAAAAACACACACACACACACACAAAACAAAAGCTGGGTGTGATGGCACGGGCCTGTAGTCCTAGCTACTTGGGAGACTTATGTAGGAGGATTGCTTGAGCCTAGGAGGTCAAGGCTGTAGTGAGCTGAGATCAGAGTCAGATCTTGTCTCAAAAAAAAAAAAAAAAAAAGTTCCAGGAAGAGAGAGTGAAGAAAGTGGAGGGAAAGAAATCAACTACTCAAGAAAACTCAAATAAAATAACTCAAGGAAACTCAGAATTTATGGATGTGAATTTCTATATAAAAGGATTCCTCTAAGTACCCAGCACAGTGGATGAAATAGACCAAATCAAGGTACATCATGAAATTTCAGAACATCAGGTACAAAGAGAAGGTTCTTTAAACCACCAGAGAACAAATAGGCTGCCTAACAAAAGAAGCAGAAACAAGAATGGCTTTTAACCTTTTCTAAAAGTAAACAATGTTAGAAGACAATGACCAATGATTTCAAATTACTGAAAGAAAATTATTTTTGATCTAGAAATTACCTGGCAAAAATGATCAATGAAGGGCAAGTGGAGAATATATTTTTTTCAGATATGTAATATCTGAAAAATTTACCTTCCATGCACTCTGTCTTAGGAATCTACTGAAGGACATGACTCACCAAAAGGAGAGCATAAAACTTTAAAAAAGGCAACATGGAATAAACCAACAAGAGAACTACAGAGAGAGGTGAAGGTCATCCCCAGGATGAAGGGAAATCCAACCATGACAGGTGCCTCAGACATAGAAGGTAACCAGATTGGAGCAGAGTGACTTGAAAGACAGCCAAGCCACGTTAAAGGCTCTCATCACCATGCCTGATGCCATTTTATTCCCTTTTTATTGACTGAAGCTATTAGGGAACTTGCTCCATCACAATGAGGGAGGAAAGCAAGAAAGAGGACAATAAGGAAGATAAGAAAACAAGAAATTCAACCTAACAGAAAGGCAAAAGGAATTCCACAGATGACAGTGAAGGGAGGACCCCAAGAGAAATACATCCAAGATAAAAATGGGAACTCTGATTATGTGACGCGATTGGCTTTGTGGGAAACTTCACTGAGAGGCAATTGGAAAAAATGTGAGACAAAATTAGCTACAAAGCCGGGTCCTTGAGAGTACTGAGGCCCTGAGCCCCCCAGCACTTGTGTGTAAAGTCCCCGTCCCTGCCCCCTCCAAGCCCTGCCCTGCTGGACCTAACTTATTTTATCGTCACAGCTTAGTGCTATGCTGGGAGGTGGCCAAAGTACAGCCCACAATGGGCCTGTAAATAGTCTAGCCCCGTCAGCCTCAGTGTGTGCTGGTCCAGCCAGCCAGCTGCAGGCGAGTTGTTTCTAGAACCGGAGTCTCTATAAAGAGAGAACAAACACCAAAAACAAAACAAAACTAAACAAAAAAAGACAAAAAAAACTAAACAAAAGAAAACAAAACAAACCCACTCTATTATTAGCCTTAGTAAAAACAAAATCATTGTTCACTATGATACTCAGCTCTAAATAATATTTATGTAAGGATAATAAACAGAATATTGACTTAAATCATAAACTAATAGGCTGAGCACAGTGGCTCATACCTTGGAATCCCAGCACTTTGGATGGCTGAGGCAGGAGGATTGCTTGAGCCCAGGAGTTCAAGACCAGTCTGGGCAACATAGGAAGACTCTGTCTCTACATTAAGTAAATAAGCAAGCAAGCAAGCCAGGCATGGTGGTGCATGCCTACAGTCCCAGCTACTCAGGAGCCTGAGGTGAGAGGATTGCTTGAGCCCAGGAGGTTGAGGCTGCAATGAGCTGTGATTGTGCCACTGCATTCTAGCTTGGATGACAGAGTGAGACCCTGTCTCAAAAAAGACAAAAAAAAAAAAAAAAAGGAATTATAACATGGAGAAAGGAAGCTTCAAGCATGTAGATGGTGCCACAGATCAAATGTGTGCTTCCCAAATTCATATGTTGAACCCTGAATCCCAGTGTGATGGTATCAGGAGGTAGGGCCTTTCGTAGGTAATAAGGTTTAGATGCAGTCTAAACCTCTCATGATGAGATTAGTGCCCTTATAAAAAGGGACACCAGAGAGCTTCCTCTCATGTTTTCTCCACTGATATGCACCAGAGAATGGCCATGTAAAGACACAGCAAGAAGGTGGCTGTCTGCAAACAAAGGAGACAGCCCTCACCAGACGCCTACCTGTTGTCACCTTAATCTTGGACTTTGTCTATATAGCACTATTAGAAATAAATTCCTGTTGTTTAAGCCACCCAGTCTATGGTATTTTGTTATGGCAGCCCAAGCTAAGAGAGAAGGTAACGAGAAGTGACTAGTTAACATGTAGAATTGAATCAGAAGATGGCAGCTCACATATTATTTATAACTACGGATACAGGTAAAGCCAGAGTAGCTGTCTCTGAGGAGAAACATGGGGAGTTATGGAAGTAAGAACTGCTGTTTTTCACAAGCCTTTTGGGTCTACATGTATTTGACCACCCTACTGATGTCAGTTGATTTCTAGAATTTTCTTTTTTCTTTTCTTTTCTTTTTTTGAGATGGAGTTTCACTCTTGTTGCCCAGCCTGGAGTGCAATGGCATGATCTTGGTTCACTACCATCTCCACCGCCTGGGTTCAAGCGATTCTCCTGCCTCGGCCTCCCAAGTAGCTGGGACTACAGGCATGAGCCACCACGCCCCCGCTAATTTTGTATTTTTAGTAGAGACAGAGTTTCACTATGCTGGTTGGGCTGGTTGCGGAACTCCCGACCTCAGGTGATCTGCCCACCTTGGCCTCCCAAAATGCTGGGATTACGGGCGTGAGGCACCATGCCTAGCCAATACCTAGAATTATCTGGCTAAGCCATCTGCAGTAACAGCAGCTTTGGTCCTTTCAAATATTTGTATGACTTGTTTCTTTTTCCTGAATTATTGCATTAGCTTAAATATCCAGAACAATCTTCCAGAACACAAGTGATGGTGGCAATCTTTATTTTATTCTGTTTTATCATTTTAATGTTTTACATTTTTATATGTGTTGTTGGTTTTTGATAGATGATGGATACCTTTTATGGAGCTGAAAGTTTCTACTTTTCAGTGACCTAAGGTTTCTTTTCCAACCTCTCCTGTGAACAGTAAGTTGATGAGCTCAATTAAATATATTTTCTGTGTCTCCTTTTCAAACTTAAATACAGTATTACTAACACAGCTAAACCTTTTGATGACCCAGCATCATCACAAACATCAAATATTTCACTTGCTGCCTTGTGCTATAGAGGGAAATTGCTTGCTTCTATTTGGAATGGTACCAGATTATGTGTGTTTTTCTATGACGAAAAAAATTGTTTTTTTTGAGACTGGTCTCATTTTGTCGTCCAGGCTGAAGTGCAGTGGCGTGATCACTGTTCACTGCAGCCTCGACCTCCCTGGGCTCAGGTGATCCTCCTACTTCAGTCTTCTGAGTGGCTGAGACTACAAGTGTTAAGTAGGTGAGACTACACCACCACACTCAGGTAATTTTTTAATTTGTAGAAACGAGTTCTTGCCATGTTGCCCAGGCTGGTCTTGAACTCCTAGGCTCAAGTGATGTGCCCACCTCGGCCTCCCAAAGTGCTATTATAGGATTACAGGCATGAGTCACCATGCCCAGCCTGAAGAAATTTTTTAAATTGAAAATCAACTCACCTCTTGCAGCTCTCAGTGAGCTGATTTCAACTGCCCTCCTCTGTCCTTTGTGTGTACCCTCCTACCCCCACATCATCTGTATTCGACTATTCTATGGACTAAGAAAACAGGCCGGGCACGGTGGCTCAAGCCTGTAATCCCAGCACTTTGGGAGGCCGAGACGGGCGGATCACGAGGTCAGGAGATCAAGACCATCCTGGCTAACACGGTGAAACCCCGTCTCTACTAAAAAATACAAAAAACTAGCCGGGCGAGGTGGCGGGCGCCTGTAGTCCCAGCTACTCCGGAGGCTGAGGCAGGAGAATGGCGTAAACCCGGGAGGCGGAGCTTGCAGTGAGCTGAGATCCGGCCACTGCACTCCAGCCTGGGCGACAGAGCGAAACCACGTCCCAAAAAAAACAAAAAAAAAAAGAAAACAAATGTCAGGTTTTTGTTTTTGAGATAGGGTCTTGCTCTGTCACTCAGGCTGGAGTGCAGTGGTACAATCACAGCTCACTGCAGCCTCGACCTCCTGGGCTCAAGTGATTCCCCCACCTTAGCCTCCAAAGTAGCTGGAACTACAGGTGCATGTCACGATGCCCAGCTAGGTTTTAAATTTACTGTAGAGCCGGGGGTCTCACTATGTTGCCCGGGCTGATTTCGAACTCCTAGACTCAAGTGATCCTACTACCTCAGCCTTCCAAAGTGCTAGGATTACCGGTATGAGCCACTGATTCTGGCACAATTTTCAACATCTTCCAGAAAGACAATAAGTTTGTCCCTGAGGACTCCGTGTGGTATCTATGAGCTTTGTGACAGCTATGCTGCTGCTCAGAGGAATTATGTGATGGCAGTGTTAGAAAGTCTCATTTATTCAAATACCTACTGAGTATTATTATGACACAGGTTTTCTAGGCACTGCTGCTGGGGCAGGAAATGCTACGCTGCTATAGGACATAAGTTGGCTGATTTAGTTTTGACTTTAGCCTTGACTGGCAGGAGTACCATTATTGAAAATGTACTCTAGCCTTGAAAACAGGTAACTTTTGACAATTAACTAGGCTAACCTAGAAGCAACGCACCAGCTGTTCCCATCTGGTTTCGCTCAGGGGATGTGCATTGTTCTGGTGAGATCTCAGCATACCTCTGAAATACCTCATTAGATTTTAAATCATTTATCATACTAATTCCTTGCAATGAAGCAGCATTGGAAATCAGTGATCGCAGATTTGCTATTATGTGGCCTGCCAGAAGAGAACCAACCAATATTACCATGCCTGGCTGTTCTACTTCTGGTGTACATTTAATATGGCACACATGTGGCAACATTCATTCATTCAAAAACCTGAGGTCTTGGCTGGGCGTGGTAGCTCATGCCTGTAATCCCAGCACTTTGGGAGGCTGTGACAGAGAGATCACTTGAGGTCAGGAGTTCGAGACCAGCCTGGCCAACGTGGTGAAACCCCGTCTCTACTAAAAATACAAAAAATTAGCTGGGCATGGTGGCACATGCTTGTAATCCCAGCTTCTTGAGAGGCTGAGGCAGGAGAATCACTTGAACCCGGGAGGCAGAGGTTGCAATGACTTGAGATCATGCCACTGCACTGCAGCCTGGGTGACAAGAGTGAGATTCCATCTCAAAAACAAAAACAAAACACCTGAGGTCTCAATGGCAGTGCAACGATGGGGAAAAAAGATACGGTCTCTGGCCCTAGAGAAGGTAAGTCAATTGATATTTAATCATAAGCTGTAATAAATTCTATGAAAAGAAACTATGCTGATACAAGAATGTAAAGCACAAGGACCCAACCAAGTCTGGAAGGTCAGAGGAAGTCAGAGACAAATAGGTGAATGAGAGTTAGCCAGGCAAAATTTGGGTGGTGGGAGGAATGCCAAAACTCTGAGACAGACACCCCAGCTGGTGACATGGGTCTTTTGGAGGTCTTGACTTGATACATGAAGATCAGGTGGGAATCCACTTGCAAAGAAGGCCTGGCATCAGACAGCAGTCTCCAAGGATGGCACCTTTTCTTAAAGCCAAGACTTATCCCATAGTGGTTTGAAGGCCAGAGAATGTTAGTGTTGGATTGATTAACTCATTTCACACATGAAGAGATGCTTACAAATGAAGAGAAGTCCAGGACAGGTTCAGAAGCAACCAGCCTAGGGTCATGGAGCTAGTCAGGGGTCAAAGCAGAACTAGTATTCAGTGGCATCTTCCAATCTGGTGCTATTTTTATTTATCCTATAGTCTTCACTGTCTGATTCCTTGTTCCTTCCTTCTCCTTCCTCTCTCACTGAGGTGACACTACCACACATGGTAATAGCAGACCGAAAGGCAAAGTTTGCTTCATGGGGAAAATCCTTACTGTGGAGTCAGTCTACCTGAATTCCATTAGCCCTCAGGCAAGTTACTAACCTGAGCTTCGGTTTCCTCAACTGTAAAATGGGGATACAGAGGCTTCCCTCCTAGGGTGTGCGAGGACAAAATGAGTTAATCAGTGTATGCACAACAGTGCTTGCGAGGTGCTGTGGCAATTACTACTACTATGCTAATATTATTGCCAGGGTTTACAATGGCTCTTAGGAGGAACACCTCTCCTGTTTCTCAGGTAAAACACCTACTTTTCTCTGCAACTGAAGCTTTTTACACTTGTGTGGAGCCAAGAAGTCTATTTCCAGCTCCCTGGATGTATGGACTGAGCTTGAGAGCTCTCTCATAAGTAATAATGCCAATACGATGTCAGGCTAAGTGAACCGTGAATGCTTAACCGTGAACCTCTGTCTTCCCTGCCCTGTGTGGACACCTGAATGCCACATGGCCCACCTCAATACCATGGTTAGCATGCCCCTGTTCCTGTTTGGTTGAATGGTATAATGCCAAGGCCATCTGGCCTGGTAGGAAGAGCTGGGCTTTGAATTCTTACCACCTGTGTGACTAGGCAAATAGCTTTCATCTATTCAACCAATATTTATTGAGGACCTATGTGCCCAAGCCCCTGGTAACAGTCTAATATCTACTATGGAGTAAGGAAACGCTTCTTGTACCTTACCTCATTTGCCCCACACAGCTAGCCCTCTAAAATATGTTTTTGTTTTTTTGGGGTTTTTTTGAGATGGAGTCTCGTTCTGTTGCCTACACTCGACTGCAGTGGTGTGATCTTGGCTCACTGCAACCTCTGCCTCCTGGGTCCAAGAGCTTCTCCTGCCTCAGCCTCCCGAGTAGCTGGGATCACAGGTGTATGCCACCACGCCCAGCTAATTTTTATGTTTTTAGTAGAGACGCGGTTTCCCCATGTTGGCCAGGCTGGTCTCAAACACCTGACCTCAGGTGATCCACCCACTTCGGCCTCCCAAAGTGCTGGGATTATAGGTGTGAGCCACCACGCCCAGCCTTAAAATAGGTTTTATCATGATGATTTTATAGATAGGAAAACCAAGGCACAGTGAGTTAAAAACTTAGTCCAAGTTTATTTATTTATTTTTTTGAGACAGAGTCTTGCTCTGTCGCCCAGGCTACAGTGCAGTGGCAACCCTGGCTCACTGTAACCTTTGCCCCCTGGGTTCAAGTGATTCTTCTGCTTCAGCCTCCAGAGTAGCTGGGATCTCAAAGGCACATGACACCGCACTTGGCTAATTTTTGTATTTTTATTAGAGAGGGGGTTTTGCCATGTTGGCCAGGCTGGTCTTGAACTCCTGACCTCAGGTGATCCACCTGCCTTGGCCTCCCAAATTGCTGCTGGGATTATAGGCGTGAGCCACCATGCCCGGCCTCAAGTTTTACTGTACTACACATCAACACCATGCCACAAGTAATTTAACTCTTCTGTGCCTCAGTTTCTTCATCAATACATAGAGATAATACATATATTCTAAAATCCACATAAAGACAATAAGCTCTACAAATGATAGTTGCTATTGTGATTAATACTTTAAAATAACAGGGCAGTTTGGCAGACCATAAGCGTGCCTTAGAGGAACAGGCTAGTGTTTGAGACAGAGAAGCTGGCTCCTGCCATGTTCTTAGGGATGGGACATTACCTGGAATGCCACCAGCCAGTCCCTTCCCACGTGCAAGGTTCTGGGCATATGGAGATTCTAGTAAAGGCAGCAGAAGCCTCTATGCAAACCCACTCCCACTTCTGTAAAACAAGATGCCCAGCAGCTGCCCACCACTGTTGGCCCACCAGGGAGTGTCATCTTCAGACTGAATAGGGCTGATCACGACAAGGCCTTTTGAAGTGCTGGTCTTTCACATGGCATCTTGGTTAAGGACAAGTACATGGAAAACAGGATGGCAACTAATCCTATTTGCTCTGATGGCTTAAACATCTAAGTTAGAGAGCATGCGGCTCTTAATTCAATGAATTCCAATAAATCTTGCAAGAAAGGTGATATATTACAGAGTTTGACATAGGAGCCTTATTGAGTCAGTAAACAGGCTGTGGGCACCTGCCACAGGCTAGGCACAATACTGAGTGCCCAGGGTACAAAGGTGAATGAGACTTGGGTCTCTGCACAGGAGGAATTTGCCATCTAGTGCAAGAGACAAACACAATTCAGTTCTTTCTTTTTCACCAGGGGTTGGCAAACTTTGGCCCATGGCCCCATGCGGCTCACTGTTTTGTATAGTCAATGAACACAGCCATGCTTATTCATGAATGTATTATCTATGGCTGTTTTCACACTACAGCAACAGAATATGTGGCCTCTTGGCTACAAAGCCTGAAATATTTACTATCTGGCCCTTTATAGAAAAAGTTTGCCAATTCCTGTTTACCACCACATACACTCTTTGCACTAGGAAATACACACACGCACATATATGTGTCCTTATGTTTTTGTTACCTGTTTTTCAAATCAGGTTATTAAATATATCAAGCCGGAGACGATTATACAATGAACAAGTATACCTCTTTCCTGGACCATCAAGGAGTTACATTATCCTCAAACTGACCTCTCCCTACATTTGTTTTCCAGAGTCAAAGGGGCTCTTCAAGCCCCAGTCACCTCCACTCCCATCCCAGGTTCGGAGCCCTTCTGTTTAGCAAGCATGGCGACCATCTTCACTTATCCACTAGAGGGTATCCAAACACTGCTTATGAAAGACTAAGGCGCTACAACCAGACCCTGTTCAATGGAGAGAGATCAGAGTTTACCATCTGTCTGAATGAGTTCCCACACTTAAAACGCCTTGCACAGAGGTGGCAGGGCATGGAAGAACAAACTCGACTCTCACCCATCAGTACCAGACGTTGCCTGGAAACAGATCTGACAAGAAATGCAGTCAGCTGGCTGAGATAAGGATGAATTAATACAAAGACTTGGAAGGGCAAATTTAATCCACAAATTCACAGCCTCCTCCTTCTACCCCTGCAAAGTTCTTTTTATTTATGTATTTATCTTCTTGAGATGGAGTCTTGCTCTGTAGCCCAGGCTGGAGTGCAGTGGTGCAATCTCGGCTCACTGCAAGCTCCGCCTCCCAGGTTCACACCATTCTCCTGCCTCAGCCTCCTGAGTAGCTGGGACTACAGGCGCCTGCCACCTTGCCTGGCTAATTTTTTCTATTTTTAGTAGAGACAGGGTTTCACTGTGTTAGCCAGGATGGTCTCGATCTCCTGACCTCGTGATCCGCCCACCTTGGCCTCCCAAAGTGCTGGGATTACAGGCATAAGCCACTGCACCCGGCCTACCCCTACAAAGTTCTTACTGAAGTGTGTTTAATACTTTATAGGGGAACTGTGTGGAGCATTAACCAGTACAACCGAAGGGCTTCAGGTCTTGCTGCTTTCTCCAACAAGGCACTTGGCCTCTGGGCTAGAAAGGTAGTTTTAAATTGGGAATGGAGAGCTGGCCGTTAGGAGAAGCATATCTGGATTGCGTGGGAGGATTTCGAACCACGTAGTCGTCTTTCTGTTTTCAAACACAGCATGAAGATGGGCATCTCCTTCTGGCCCTCTCCGACCTTTTCTGAAGTCCATCTGGTAGGATTCCTTTGGGTACACTACTCCAGAACAGAACAAAACTTGAGGCCTAGATGTTGCTAGTAATTTGTGAATTACCTTATTCTTGCTTAGGACTTTAGTTTCACATTCTACAATCAACTAAAGACCAGCACTGTGACACCACCACAGGACCCTGAATTTTCCCAGCAGGCAAGGGAATGGAAATCGGCCTACTGGGCTGGCTTTAAAATATGCCCACAAATTCTTTGACGACTTCCTGACTTGCTTTTGATAAACAGAAATGTGGCAGAAATGATGCTATGTGACTTGGGAGGCTGCGTCATAAAAAGGAGATAGCATCCCCCAGCTGTCTCACTCTTGCGTCACTTCCTCTGGGGAAGCTAGCAGCCATGTTGTGAGGACACTCAAGCAGCCTTGCAGGGAGGTCAACATGGAACAGAAATGAAGTTTCCTACCAATAGCCAGCACCAACTTGCCAGCCACGTGAGTGAAGCTGATTCTCCAAGCTGAATCCTTGGAAGTGGATTCTCCAGCCCCAGTTAAACTTTAAATGCTGCAGCTCTGGCTGACATCTGATGGAGCCTCAGGAAAACATTTGAGCCAGAACTGCTCAACCAAGTTGATCCTGAATTCCTTACGTACAGACATTGTGAGCAATAATAAATGTCTACTACTGCTTTAGGCCATTACATTTAGGGGTAATTTGTTACACAGAATTAGATGACCAATATACCAAGTATCATCCAATTTTGCCTTATATACAACAGGTAACGTGTTAGGTACAAAGCCTGGAAGACCCGGGTTTGTCACTAATCTGCTGTGTGACCACAGGCGTAACTATTTCTCCTCTGAGCCTTGGTTTGTACCTCCACAAGATGGGTACAGCATCACCTAGGTTGCTACAGGGTCTTAAGGTGTTTTGTGATCTACAAAGATAGAGGTAAATGCAGTGGTATCAGTCTCATGTTTTTTCTTCTAGAGAATATGATTTAATGCTTAGCAGAGTTGATTTCTTAGCAGTAGTGGTCCTAGGGTACTCAGTCAGTGAAAGAAAGGAGTGGGAGGTGTCCCATGCCTGTAATTAGAACAACTGGGCTAAGGGTGCTGAGGAACTGCAAGAGCAGAGGTTGGCATGCTTTTACTGTAAAAGGCCAGGCCAGGCACAGTGGCTTATACCTGTAATCCCAGCACTTTGGCAGGCCGTGGTGGGCAGATCACAAGGTCAAGAGATCGAGACCATCCTGACCAACATGGTGAAACCCCATCTCTGCTAAAAATACAAAAATTAGCTGGGCGTGGTGGCGCATGCTGTAGTCCCAGCTACTCAGGAGGCTGAGGCAGGAGAATCACTTGAACCCAGGAGGCGGAGGCTGCAGTGAGCCGAGATTGCGCCAATGCATTCCAGCCTGGCAACAGAGCAAGACTCCATCTCAATCAAAAAAAAAAAAAAAAAAAGAGCCAAATAGTAAATATTTTTGGCTTTGTGGGCCACATGGTCTCTGCCACAACTACTCAATTCTGCCACTGTAGCATGAAAGCAGCCATAGACAGTATGTAAATGAATGGGAGCAACTGTGTTTCACCAAAACTTTATTGACAACAGGCAGCTGGCAGGACCTGCTGCTGGGCTGTAATTTGCCAACCTCTACCTTATAGCCTTGGCCTCTCCAATGATGTGGTTTGGTCCCAGGCCAGCAGGATCAGCATCCCCCAGGAGCGAGTGAGAAATGCAGACTTTTAGGTCACGCCCAGACCTGCTGAATCAGCATTTCTGGGAAGGAGCGTAGCAAGGTGTCTTCCCAAGCAGCTCAAGTGTTTTTGTTTTGTTTTGTTTTGTTTTTGAGACGGAGTCCCGCGCTGTCGCCCAGGCTGGAGTGTAGTGGCCGGATCTCAGCTCACTGCAAGCTCCGCCTCCTGGGTTTACGCCATTCTCCTGCCTCAGCCTCGGGAGCAGCTGGGACCACAGGCGCCCGCCACCTCACCCGGCTAGTTTTTTGTATTTTTTAGTAGAGACGGGGTTTCACCGTGTTAGCCAGGATGGTCTCGATCTCCTGACCTCGCGATCCGCCCGCCTCGGCCTCCCAAAGTGCTGGGATTACAGGCTTGAGCCACCGTGCCCGGCCTCTGCAGCTCAAGTTTTAAGAAGCACTGTATTCTTCCCTCTTTCTCATGGGTTGCTCCACCCACCAGGGATTTAAGAGGAATACTGGATGCTGATGACCCAATCCAAGATCTTCTCAGGACTCACAAAGAACACAAACCTTCCCCCAGAATCAGTGACAAACAACTGGATCATGGTCCTGGTTCACCAATAAGTAAAGCAGCAGCCAGCCCTAGCCAAACAGCTTAGAGTCTTCAAGAACACTGAACAAGTAAAGTAGCAGCCAGCCCCAGCCAAACAGCTTAGAGTCTTCAAGAACACTGAACAA
>NC_045435.1:135550903-135567542 GCF_002776525.5 Piliocolobus tephrosceles
AGCCAGCCCCAGCCAAACAGCTTAGAGTCTTCAAGAACACTGAACAAACTGTGAAAAGAAGACTCTTAGAGTGAGAGGATTGGAGTTGGTGATATTCCAGGGCCACCTCTGTCTGTGCAGGCCTGGATGGTGTTGTCTGTGGTCAGATGCTAACCTGGCTCCCACATTTACTTACTTAACACTTTTCCATTTCACATGTTGGTTTCTGCTGTGGTTTGAATGTGTCCCCTAAACTTTACGTGTTGGAAACTTGGTCCTCAAATGCAGCAGCGTTGAGAGGTGGGATTTTTAGGAGGTGACTGGATCATGAGGGCTCTGCTCTCACAAATGGAATAATCCATTCATGGATTAATGAGTTATCATGGGAGTAGGTTTGTTATCACAAGAGGGAGGCTGTTTTAAAAGCCAGTCTGGCTGTCTCTCATGAGCCTCCTTGCTATGTGATGCCCTGCACCGCCTCAAAACTCTGCAGAGTCCCCACCAGCAAGAAGGCCTTCACCAGCTGCAACCCCTTGGCCTTGGAATTCCTGCCTCCAAAGCTGGAAGAAACAACGGTTTTCTTAATAGATTACCCAGTCTCAGGTATTCAGTCATAGCAACAGAAAACAGACAATTTCCTTCTGTTTTGGTGAAGCAGGGGGGATAAAAGGCAAAGGGGAGAAAAAAAAAAATGAATGCTATCTCCTAAGGAACAGAACTGAGATAAAGGCTTACAGGAAAGAAGCAACAGGAAAGAGGATGAGAGAGTAGTAAGGAAGAGGCAAGAGTCCCTATAAAAACAGCTTTTTCCATTTCTGTGTGGGAGAGAAACATTTATTGAATGACAATAAACGTCTCACCTCCAGTACCATCAGTATTTGTATAGGATGTCACCAGTTACATCACTCACATCTCATTTAGCCACCCAACAGTTGTATGATGGAGATATGATCATCTCTATTTTAGAGAGGGAAACCGAGGCTCACAGCAGTGAAAGGCTATGTTCAAAACCATGTTCTGCAAAGCTGCTGGAGCCTTGGCTGAAAGCCAGGTCTAAGGACTCCTTTCTGCTGCAGAGCCTCCCAGCACTGCCTCAGGTCCACAGCTCAGTTTGAGGTCAAGATAAAATCTTACATGTACAAGCCTTGATTTGTGCCGACTCCACTTTATCACAGGTCCCCTGAAGGGACTGCACAGAGCCTGAGAACCGGCTCTACTGGGGATAGCTCCACCTCTGTCCTTCTACCTTTAGGCACTAAGGAGGAAGGTGGGAGGAGGGAGGGACATCACACAAAAAGGTTCAGATGCAGTTGTACAACTGTGCATGTATCAAAAGTCACACAGCTACTCTTTAATGTCAATCTCAAAAGAAATGAAATAAAAATCAAACAAGGAGGATGATGAAATGCTTGCCTCCACCAAAGATGCCAAGCATTTGCCCCAGCGCTGGCAGGTGTGAGAATCCATGCCCTCGTGCTGACAGTCGCTGCCCTGGAGGGCCTCTCCCACTTGGTCAGGGCTGCTTTCTGGAGTCTGTCATTCCCTCAGTCCACTTGCCCTCTGGATGTTTAACTGCCTCTGAGTGCAGGAAGCAAGACTGCGCTTCATCTTCCAGGGAAGAGTTCTGATCTCCCGCCCTACAAGTATCCTTGCTTTTATGAAGCTGACAGGGCCTGGCAGACATACATGCCCTTTAGGAATCTATATTCGTTTGTCATGTCCATTCTTACTTCTAAAATTCCTGGGTTATTGGACCTTCTTTCAAACACAAGAAAACTTGGGAGGGCCTTGAATCATAATGATCAGTCCAGGAAACACACGAGAATAGGTGACCTTCAACACATCTGTTCTACCCAATTAGCCTTTGCCCCCACAGCTGCCGGCTGCACCAGGCTCAGTAGGGTCCAATGACCAAGGTCAGTAAACTCATGGCTGCAGAGATGGGGAAAGTTGACCACCTGGCCCCTGAAAACAAGTTTAGGAATGTCAAGCCCTCTGTGGAGGTGAGCCTGACTGCACACATTTTCATGTGGCCTTTTCCCCAGGCAAGCTGGTCTGCTTCTGACGGGAGATGTACAGCTTACTAGAGAGTTCCACCACCTAGTGCGCCTGACTCTGACATGCCACAGTGGTCCTTCTTTGTCTACACCCATAAGGAGATGAGCACAGATACGCTGAAGGTGGGGAGAATGAGATGTACAGGAAGGCTTCATACTCTCCCAGCTCTCCCAGGAAAGGAGTCGGATGGGGGGTGCAGCCTGGTGTCAGCTTGGCAGACCCACTGGTGCCCCTGGAGACCAAGCCAGGTCCTTGCTTCCATATCTGACACTTATAAGAGCCCTGAAAGGACAGAGTTCTTGCTCCTGGCCAGGCCTCTCGACTTGGGCACAGTATGTCAAAGGTATGCTATTACTCAGGGAGCAGTAGTAGGCACTGAGGCACTCAGGTAGGCACTGAGAGACCCAGCCCCCAAATGTGCCAGCAACTTCTCCCTTCCCTCCCTCCCTCACCAAGATGACCCGGGGCTAGGGGAGCAAGAGTGCAGGAGACCCTTGGCCTCACCTTCTGGAAGGTAGGAGTTGGCCTAGGATTTCAGTTTTCAACTGAGGCAGCGGAGGGCAGGCATGAGCAGGCGATGTCACAGGGTAGTAACAACACATCTTCCTGCAGCTTTCACTTTACACAAATTTTTTTAACTGGGGGAGGGGAGGTGAACTTTAAGTAGAAAGAAATTTAAACTTTAATTGTCACATTAAGGCAAAAGAATATGGCAAATATAAATTTGAATGTATTTTTAAGATAAAAACTTTTTGGCTTCAAAAAGTTCAAATTGTGCTGAATTGGGGAGCTTCTGGGACATGCTCCTTCACCCTCTTTTTTTTTTTTTTTTTTTGTTAATAGACTATTTTTTAGAGCAGTTTTGGGTACACAAAAATTGATTGGGCCAGGCATGGTGGCTCATGCCTGTAATCCCAGCACTTTGGGAGGCAGAGGCGGATGGATCACCTGAGGCCAGGATTTTGAGACCAGCCTGGCCAAGATGGTGAAACCTCGTCTCTACTGAAAATACAAAATTAGCTGGGTGTGGTGGTGCACACCTGTAATCTCAGCTACTCCGGAGGCTGAGGTAGGAGAATCGCTTAGAACCTGGGAGGCGGAGGTTGCTGTGAGCTGAGATTGCACCACTGCACTCCAGCCTCGGTGACAGAGGGAGACTCTGTCTTGAAGAAAAAAAAAAGAAAAATTGATTGGAACATGCAGAGTTCTCACATATCCCCTTCTCGCCTCCCTGAGATCCCCTATAATTTATATAATTGATAAGCCAATTAATGACACATTATTATTGACCAAAGCCCATAGTTTACATTAGGGTTCACTCACGGTAGTAGGCATTCTATGGGTTTAGACAAATGTATAATGACATGTATCAATCATCAGGGCAGCACACAGTATTTTCACCACCTAAAACAATCCGTGCTCTGCCTATTCATCTTTCACTTGCGTCATTTCTAACCCTTGACAACCGGTAATCTTTCCAATGTCTCTGTACCTTTTCTTTTTTTTTTTTTTGGTGGGAAAATGAATATGGAAATACTGTGCTGCAGTTACAAGAAATGGATTAGATCTAGCAAAATGGTTTGGTCTTTAGAAGACTGCTAAATGAGAAAGGATTAAAAAAAAAAAAAAATGAAGTGTAGCCCAGTGCTTCCCAAACATCAGTGTGTACACAATCACCAAGGATCTTGTTAAAATGCAGGTGCTGACCCAGCAGGTCTGGGATGAGGCCTGAGATCTGCATTCCTAACAAGCTTTCTGGTGATGCCCGTACCATGGGTCCACAGAACACACTGAGCAGCAAGGAGCTAGATGAGGAGTCGCACAATTACAACCCAGCAGCCAAATCTGGCCACAGTGTGTGTGTACGGCCCACAAGCTACAAGTGGTTTTAAACAGTTGGAAAAAAAATCAAAAGAATATTTTGTGACATATAAAAATGATATGACATTCAAATTTCAGTGTCCATAAATAAAGTTTTATTAGAACACGGCCGTGCTCATTCACTTGCATATGTCGCTGGCTGCTTTTGTGCTACAATGACACAGTGGAGTAGCTGCAACAGAGTCCATATGGCCCATAAAGCCTAAAATATTTACTATTCTGGCCCTTTACAGTTTGCCAACTGCCGCTCTAGACTGCTACCATCTATGTACACTAAAAGCACACACATTCCAAACCTTCTTGTTTTATAAGAATACATACAAACAGCATATACATCAAACACATATTATTAATGGTAACCCATGGGAGAAGGGGAGGGAATAACAGGAAGAAACAAGGATAAAAGGCAACAAACCAAACAAGGGGGACCTTTTGAGGACCAGTGAGGGTACAGTAACATGAACTGGGTGGGGAAGTTAACTCTTTTCCCAAGTCCAACAGAGTTTGAGAATCACCGACCAAGACTGTCTCGCTAAAGCATCGCTCTCCTCTTACAGGAGTCCCCTAGAGGCCCCATCGAATGGTCTCTATTTTCAGAGACTGGCTGCTTTATACAGATTCAGGAAGGATCCAGGCCGTTAAGCGTGCTCAGGACAGCATTAGAAGGCACTTCCCTAACCAGCCTGAATTCATGTCTCAGCAACCTTGTTTCTCAGCCCCTCCCACGAGGCCTTTACCCTACAGGCCAGATCTCCATTCCTATCACCTCCTTCTGTGCCCCTCTCCAAGCTCCCCATCCCTCATCTCCTGGCTCCTCTCTGCCACTCCTCAGGTATCAAAACCCACTGTGATTTTGCTTGAGATTCTATCCCAGCTAATAAGCCCCCTCTCTCTTCCAGCTGGGTTTCACATGGCAGAGGTCACCTTCCTTATATATGCCTGAGGCTACTGACGCTCAAAGGTGACTGTCCCCACTGCAGGTCTGCAGCAGGTGGAACTAGAAACCAGCACCCCAGCTTTACATTTTGTGTTGCTTCCACTGTGACGGGCTGCACCTAACCCAGCCCCATATGGACAATGCCTTGCTTTTCTAATTGCACTGTGCTTCTGTAGGATTTCAACTTTTTCATCCAAAATTTGCTTGAATCCTCATTTGTTTTACAGTTGCCTCACAATTTAGGTGTTGCTTTTTTTTTTTTTTTTTTTTTGAGATGGAGTCTCGCTCTGTCACCCAGGCTGGAGTGCAATGGCGCAATCTCCACTCACTGCAAGCTCCGCCTCCTGGGTTCACACCATTCTCCTGCCTCAGCCTCCCGAGTAGCTGGGACAGGTGCCCGCCACCTCGCCCGGCTAAGTTTTATTATTATTATTATTATTATTTTTAGTAGAGACAGTGTTTCACCGTGTTAGCCAGGATGGTCTCGAGCTCCTGACCTCGTGATCCTCCCGCCTCAGACTCCCAAAGTGCTGGGATTATAGGCTTGAGCCACCGTGCCCGGCCAGGTGTTGCTTTTTTTTCCCTTTTTATTCATGACGTGTGTGTGTGTGTGTGTGTGTGTGTGTGTGGTCAAAAGAACCTAACACTTAATACCTTAATCATTTTTAAGTACACAGTATAGTAGTGTTGACTGCACACTGCCGTGTAGCAGATCTCTAGAACTTTTTCATCTTGTAAAAGTGAAACTGTAGATGCACTGAATTGCAACTCCCCCTTGCACCCTCCCTTTATCCCTTGGCATTCTACTTTCCATTCTACTTTCTAAGAGTTTGATTACTTTAGATACCTTATATAAGTGAAAGCATGCAGTATTTCACTTTCTGCGACTGGTTTATTTCACTTAGCATGATGTCCTCAAGGTTTATCCATGTGTGGCATATGACAGAATTTCCTTTTCTTAGGCTGAATAATTCTCCATTGTATGTATATCCCACATTTTCTTTACCCATTAATCTGTTGGTGTGCATTCAGGTTGCTTCTAACTCTTGGTTATTGTGAATAATGCTGCAATGAACATGAGTGTGCGAATATCTCAAGATCCTTTTTTTTTTTGTATGGTTTATGTGTTCATTGTTTTTTTTTTAATCAGCTGAATGTAAGATTCAAAATTCTGTTTTTAATTCTTTTGGATCTGTACCCAGAAGTGGGATTGTTGGGTCATATGGTAAATTTTATTTTTAATTTTTTGAGGATCCTCCATACTGTTTTCCAGAGTGGCCTCACCATTTTACATTCCCATGAACAAGGCACAAAGGTGCCAATTCGCCACATTCTTGTCAATACTCTTTATTTTCTGTTTATTTATTTATTTTTAAATTATACTTTAAGTTCTAGGGTACATGCGCACAATGTGCAGGTTTGTTACATATGTATACATGTGCCATGTTGGTGTGCTGCACCCATTAACTCGTCATTTACATTAGGTATATCTCCTAATGCTATCCCTCCCCCCTCCCTCCACCCCATGACAGGCCCGGGTGTGTGATGTTCCCCACCCTGTGTCTAACTGTTCTAATTGTTCAGTTCCCACCTATGAGTGAGAACATGCAGTGTTTGGTTTTCTGTTCTTGCAATAGTTTGCTGAGAATGATGGTTTCCAGCTTCATCCATGTCCCTACAAAGGACATGAACTCATCCTTTTTTATGGTTGCATAGTATTCCATGGTATATATGTGCCACATTTGCTTAATCCAGTCTGTCATTGATGGACATCTGGGTTGGTTCCAAGACTTTGCTAATGTGAATAGTGCCACAATAAACATATATGTGCATATGTCTTTATAGCAGCATGATTTATAATCCTTCGGGTATATACCCAGCAATGGGATGGCTGGGTCAAATGGTATTTCTAGTTCTAGATCCTTGAGGAATCACCACACTGTCTTCCACAATGGTTGAACTAGTTTACAGTCCCACCAACAGTGTAAAAGTGTTCCTATTTCTCCACATCCTCTCCAGCACCTGTTGTTTCCTGACTTTTTAATGCTTGCCATTCTAACTGGTGTGAGATGGGATCTCATTGTGGTTTTGATTTGCATTTATTTGATGGTGAGTGATGATGAGCATTTTTTCATGTGTCTGTTGGCTGCATAAATGTCTTCTTTTGAGAAGTGTCTGTTCATATCCTTCACCCACTTTTTGATGGGGTTGTTTTTTTCTTGTACATTTGTTTGAGTTCTTTGTAGGTTCTGGATATTAGCCCTTTGTCAGATGAGTAGATTGCAAAAATTTTCTCCCATTCCGTAGGTTGCCTGTTCACTCTGATGGTAGTTTCTTTTGCTGTGCAGAAGCTCTTTAGTTTAATTAGATCCCATTTGTCAATTTTGGCTTTTGTTGCCATTGCTTTTGGTGTTTTAGATATGAAGTCCTTGCCCATGCCTATGTCCTGAATGGTATTGCCTAGGTTTTCTTCTAGAGTTTTTATGGTTTTAGGTCTAACATTTAAGTCTCTAATCCATCTTCAATTAATTTTTGTATAAAGTATAAGGAAGGGATCCAAATTCAGGTTTCTACATATGGCTAGCCAGTTTTCCCAGCACCATTTATTAAATAGGGAATCATTTCCCCATTTCTTGTTTTTACAGGTTTGTCAAAGATCAGATGGTTGTAGATGTGTGGTATTATTTCTGAGGGCTCTGTTCTGTTCCATTGGTCTATATCTCTGTTTTGGTATCAGTACCGTGCTGTTTTGCTTACTGTAGCCTTATAGTACAGTTTGAAGTCAGGTAGCGTGATGCCTCCAGCTTTGTTCTTTTGGCTTAGGATTGTCTTGGCAATGCGGGCTCTTTTTTGTTTCCATATGAACTTTAAAGTAGTTTTTTCCAATCCTGTGAAGAAAGTCACTGGTAGCTTGATGGGCATGGCATTGAATCTATAAATTACCTTGGGCAGTATGGCCATTTTCACGATATTGATTCTTCCTATCCATGAGCATGAAATGTTCTTCCATTTGTTTGCGTCCTCTTTTATTTCACTGAGCAGTGGTTTGTAGTTCTCCCTGAAGAGGTCCTTCACATCCCTTGTAAGTTAGATTCCTAGGTATTTTATTCTCTTTGAAGCAATTATGAATGGGAGTTCACTCATGATTTGGCTCTCTGTTTGTCTGTTATTGGTGTATAAGAATGCTTGTGAGTTTTGCACATTGATTTTGTATCCTAAGACTTCGCTGAGTTGCTTATCAGCTTAAGGAGAGTTTGAGCTGAGACAATGGGGTTTTCTAAATATACAAGCATGTCATCTGCAAACAGGGACAATTTGACTTCCTCTTTTCCTAATTGAATACCCTTTATTTCTTTCTCCTGCCTGATTGCGCTGGCCAGAACTTCCAACACAGTTGAATAGGAGTGGTGAGAGAGGGCATCTCTGTCTTGTGCCAGTTTTCAAAGGGAATGCTTCCAGTTTTTGCCTATTTGGTATGATATTGGCTGTGGGTTTGCCATAAATAGCTCTTATTATTTTGAGACACGTTCCATCAATACCAAATTTACTGAGAGTTTTTAGCATGAAGGGCTGTTGAATTTTGTCAAAGGCCTTTTCTGCACCTATTGAGATAATCATGTGGTTTTTGTCTTTGGTTCTGTTTATATGCTGGATTACGTTTATTGATTTGCGTATGTTGAACCAGCCTTGCATCCCAGGGATGAAGCCCACTTGATCATGGTGGATAAGCTTTTCGATGTGCTGCTGGATTCAGTTTGCTAGTATTTTATTGAGGATTTTTGCATCAACGTTCATCAGGGATATTGGTTTAAAATTCTCTTATTTTGTAGTGTCTCTGCCAGGCTTTGGTATCAGGATGATGTTGGCCTTATAAAATGAGTTAGGGAGGATTCCCTCTTTTTCTATTGATTGGAATAGTTTCAGAAGGAATGGTACCAGCTCCTCCTTGTACCTCTGGTAGAATTCGACTATGAATCTGTCTGGTCCTGGACTTTGGTTGGTAGGCTATTAATTATTGCCTCAATTTCAGAGCCTATTATTGGTCTATTCAGGGATTCAACTTCATCCTGGTTTAGTCTTGGGAGAGTGTATGTGTCCAGGAATTTATCCATTTCTTCTAGGTTTTCTAGTTTATTTGCGTAGAGGTGTTTATAGTATTCTCTGATGGTAGTTTGTATTTCTGTGGGGTCGGTGGTGATATCCCCTTTATCATTTTTTATTGCGTCTATTTGATTCTTCTCTCTTTTCTTCATTAGTCTTGCTAGCAGTCTATCAATTTTGTTCATCTTTTCAAAAAACCAGCACCTGGATTCATTGATTTTTTGAAGGGTTTTCTGTGTCTCTATCTCCTTCAGTTCTGCTCTGATCTTAGTTATTTCTTGCCTTCTGCTAGCTTTTGAATGTGTTTGCTCTTGCCTCTCTAGTTCTTTTAATTGTGATGTTAGGGTGTCAATTTTAGATCTTTCCTGCTTTCTCTTGCAGGCGTTTAGTGCTATAAATTTCCCTCTACACACTGCTTTAAATGTGTCCCAGAGATTCTGGTATATTGTATCTTTGTTCTCATTGGTTTCAAAGAACATCTTTATTTCTGCCTTCATTTCGTTATGTACCCAGTAGTCATACAGAAGCAGGTTGTTCAGTTTCCATGCAGTTGAGAGGTTTTCAGTGAATTTCTTAATCCTGAGTTCTAGTTTGATTGCACCGTGGTCTGAGAGACAGTTTGTTATAATTTCGGTTCTTGTACATTTGCTGAGGAGTGCTTTACTTCCAACTATGTGGTCAGTTTTGGAATAAGTGCAATGTGGTGCTGAGAAGAATGTATATTCTGTTGATTTGGGGTGCAGAGTTCTGTAGATGTCTATTAGGTCCACTTGGTGCAGAGCTGAGTTCAATTCCTGTATATCCTTGTTAATTTTCTGTCTCGTTGATCTGTCTAATGTTGACAGTGGGGTGTTAAAGTCTCCCATTATTATTGTGTGGGAGTCTAAGTCTCTTTGTAAGTCTCCAAGGACTTGCTTTATGAATCTGGGTGCTCCTGTATTAGGTGCATATATATTTAGGATAGTTAGCTCTTCTTGTTGAATTGATCCCTTTACCATTATGTAATGGCCTTCTTTGTCTCTTTTGATCTTTGTTGGTTTAAAGTCTGTTTTATCAGAGACTAGGATTGCAACCCCTGCCTTTTTTTGTTTTCCATTTGCTTGGTGGATCTTCCTCCATCCCTTTATTTTGAGCCTATATGTGTCTCTGCCCATGAGATGGGTCTCCTGAATATAGCACACTGATGGGTCTTGACTCTGTTCAATTTGCCAGTCTGTGTCTTTTAACTGGAGCATTTAGCCCATTTACATTTAAAGTTAATATTGTCATGTGTGAATTTGATCCTGTCATTACGATGTTAGCTGGTTATTTTGCTCGTTAGTTGATGCAGTTTCTTCCTAGCATTGATGGTCTTTATATTTGGCATGTTTTTGCAGTGGCTGGTACCGGTTGTTCCTTTCCATGTTTAGTGCTTCCTTCAGGAGCTCTTGTAGGGCAGGCCTGGTGGTGACAAAATCTCTCAGCATTCGCTTGTCTGTAAAGGATTTTATTTCTTCTTCACTTGTGAAACTTAGTTTGGCTGGATACGAAATTCTGGGTTGCAAATTCTTTTCTTTAAGAATGTTGAATATTGGTCCCCACTCTCTTTTGGCTTGGAGAGTTGCTGCAGAGAGATTCTCTGTTAGTCTGATGGGCTTCCCTTTGTGGGTAACCCGACCTTTCTCTCTGGCTGCCCTTAATATGTTTTCCTTCATTTCAACTTCAGTGAATCTGACAATTATGTGTCTTGGAGTTGCTCTTCTCGAGGAGTATCTTTGTGGCGTTCTCTGTATTTCCTGAATTTGAATGTTGGCCTACCTTGATAGGTTGGGGAAGTTCTTCTGGATAATATCCTGCAGAGTGTTTTCCAACTTGGTTCCATTCTCCCTGTCACTTTCAGGTACACCAATCAGACGTGATTTGGTCTTTTCACATAGTCCCATATTTCTTGGAGACTTTGTTCATTTCTTTTTATTCTTTTATCTCTAAACTTCTTGCTTCATTTCATTCATTTGATCTTTAGTCACCGATACCCTTTCTTCCAGTTGATCGAATCGGTTACTGAAGCTTGTGCATTTGTCACATAGTTCTCATGCCATGGTTTTCAGCTCTATCAGGTCATTTAAGGACTTCTCTACATTGGTTATTCTAGTTAGCTATTCGTCTAATCTTTTTGCAAGGTTTTTAGCTTCTTTGCGATGGGTTCGAACTTCCTCCTTTAGCTCGGAGAAGTTTGATCGTCTGAAGCCTTCTTCTCTCAACTTGTCAAAGTCATTCTCCCTCCAGCTTTGTTCCATTGCTGGTGAGGAGCTGCGTTCCTTTGGAGGGGGAGAGGCACTCTGATTTTTAGAATTTTCAGCTTTTCTACTCTGTTTTTTCCCCATCTTTGTGGTTTTATCTACCTTTGGTCTTTGATGATGGTGACGTACAGATGGGGTTTTGGTGTGGATGTCCTTTCTGTTTGTTAGTTTTCCTTCTAACAGCCAGGACTCTCAGCTGCAGGTTTGTTGGAGTTTGCTGGAGGTCCACTCCAGCCCCTGTTTGCCTGGGTATCAGCAGCAGAGGCTGCAGAAGAGTGAATATTGCTGAACAGCAAATGTTGCTGCCTGATCGTTACTCTGGAAGCTTCATCTCAGAGGGGTACCCAGCCATGTGAGGTCGGTCTGCCCCTACTGGGGCATGCCTCCCTGTTAGGCTACTCAGGGGTCAGGAACACACTTAAGCAGGCAGTCTGTCCGTTCTCATATCTCAAACTCTGTGCTGGGAGAACCACTACTCTCTTCAAAGCTATCAGACAGGGACATTTAAATCTGCAGAGGTTTCTGCTGTCTTTTGTTTGGCTAGGCTCTGTCCCCAGAAGTGGAGTGTACAGAGGCAGGCAGGCAGGCCTCCTTGAGCTGCGGTGGGCTCCACCCAGTTCAAGCTTCCCAGCCGCACTGTTTACCTACTCAAGCCTCAGCAATGGCTGGCGCCCCTCCCCCAGCCTTGCTGCCACCTTGCAGTTCGAACTCAGACTGCTGTGCTAGCAATGAGGGAGGCCCTGTGTGCATGGGACCTTCCGAGCCAGGCGTGGGATATGATCTCCTGGTGTGCCATTTGCTAAGACCCTTGGAAAAGTGCAGTATTAGGGTGGGAGTGACCCGATTTTCCAGGTGCTGTTTGTCACGCCTTCCCTTGGCTAGGAAAGGGAATTCCCTTACCCCTTGTGCTTCCCGGGTGAGGCGATGCCTTGCCCTGCTTCAGCTCTCGCTCAGTGGGCTGCACCCACTGTCCTGCACCCATTGTCCGACATGCCCCAATGAGATGAACCTGGTACCTCAGTTGGAAATGCAGAAATCACCTGTCTTCCGTGTTGCTCACGCTGGGAGCTGTAGGCTGGAGCTGTTCTTATTCAGCCATCTTAGAACCTATTTTCTGTTTATTTGGTAGTGGCCATCCTAACAGGTGTGAGGTAATATCTCATTATGGTTTTGATTTGCATTTTCCTAATGACTAGTAATATTGCTCATATTACCATATGCTTGTTGGTATTTGCATATCTTTTTCTGAGAAATGTCTACTCAAGTCCTTTCCCCATTTTAAAATTTGATTTTTATTGTTGTAGTTGTTGAGTTGTAGGAGTTCTTTATATATTCTGGATATTAACCTCTTATCAGATCCATGGCTTGCAGGTATCTTTTCCCTTTCTGTAATAATTGTTTCCTTTGCTGGGCAGATGTTTTAAGTTTGGGATAGTCCTATTTGTCTACTGTTGCTTTTGTCATCTGTGGTTTTAGTGTCATATGCAAGAAATCATTGCAAAGTCCAATGTCATGAAGCTTTTCTCATTTTCTTCTAGGAGTTTGAGTTTCAGGTCTTACATTTAGGTCTATAATTTATTTTAGTTACTTTTCATACATGGTGTCAGGTAAGGATTCATCTTCATTCTTTTGTATGTGGATATCTAGTTTTCCCAACTGTTTGTTGAAGAGACTGTCTTTTCTTTCTCATTGTGTAGTCTTGGTATGTTTGTCCATATTTCCATAGACCATTTGGAAAATGATCTATTATCCATAAATGACATATATTGTTCACAAATTATCAATGTCCACAGATCATTTGACTACATACATGAGTGTATATTACTGGGCTCTCTATTCTGTTCCCTTGGTCTATATGTCTGTCTTTATGCCAGTACCTTTATGTAGCTTTGTTTTATATACATATAAAACAAACATATACATATTTTTTAAAAGGGCCTTATTATGTTGCCCAGCCTGGAGTGCAGTGGTTATTCACAGGTGAGATTATAGTTCATTACAGTCCCAAACTCCTGGGCTCAAGAGAGCCTCCTGCCTTAGCCTCCCAAGTAGCATGCCACTGTGCCCAGCTTGTATCACCTTTTAAAATCAGGAAGCGTGGGGCCTATGGCTTTATTCTTCTTTCTTTCTACTGTTTTGGCTCTCTGGGGTCCTTTGTGGTTCCATAGGAATTTTAGGATTTTTTTTCTATTTCTGCGAAACAAAACAAAACAACAACAACAAAAAAAGCCACTGGGATTTTGATTGGGATTGCACTGAATCTGTAAATCATCTTTGGTAGTATGAGCATTTTAGCAATATTACATCTTCCACTCTATGAACATAGAATGTCTTTCCATTTATGTCTCCTTTAATTTCCTTCAGCAGTGTTTTGTAGTTTTCCGTGTAAAAGTCTTTTACCTAATTGTTTTATTCTTTTTGATTGTATTGTAGATAGAATTTTCCTAACTTCCTTTTTTGATTGATCATTGTTAGTGCAGAGAACTGCCAATTGATTTTTTTGTGTGTTGATTTTGTACCCTGCAACTGTACTGAATTTATTAGTTCAACAGCTTTTTTGGTAGAATCTTTAGTGTTTTCTACATACTTGGTCATGTCATTGGTTAACATAGATAATCACTCTTTTTCCTTTCCTATTTGGATGTCTTTTATTTCTCTTTCTTGCCTGGAAAGGACTTCTGGTCTTATGTTGAATAGAGGTAGAAAGAATAGGCATCCTTGCCCTGCTCCTAGTCTTAACCAAAAATCTTTTTTGTACCATTGAATATGATGTTGGCTGTTGGCTTGTCATATATGGTCTTTAGCATGTTGAGGTAATTTCCTTCTATTCCAAGTATGTTTAGTGGTTTTACCATGAAACGGTGATGAATTTTGCCAAGTATTTTTTCTGCATCAATTGAGATGATCATGTGGTTTTATCCTTCGTTCCATTAATGTGGTATATTACATCAGTCTTCATGTTGAACCATCTTTGCATTTCAGAAATAAATCCCAGTTAAACACATATAATCATTTTACTGTGTTGAATTTGGTTTACTAGTATTATGTTCAGAATTTTTTCATCAGGTCAGGCGTGGTGGCTCATGCCTGTAATCCCAGCACTTTGGGAGGCCGAGGTGGGTGGATCATTTGAGGTCAGGAGTTCAAGACCAGCCTGGTCAACATGGTGAAACTCCATCTCTACTAAAAATACAAAAATTAGCTGGGCTTGGTGGCGGGAACCTGTAATCCCAGCTACTTGGGAGGTTGAGGCAGGAGAATTGCTTGAACCTGGGAAGTGGAGGTTGCAGTGATAGCGCCACTGCATCCAGCCTGGGTGACAGAGCTAGACTCTGTATTGCGAGAAAAAAAGAAAAAAGAATTTTTGAATCAATATTGATATTGGTTTGTAGTATAGTATCTTGGTCTACTTGCAGTATCTTTGTCTCATTTTGGTATCAAGGTAATGACGGCCTTGTAGAATAAGTTTGAAAGCATTCTCTCTTCAATTTTTCGTAAGAGTTTTAGAAGGACTGGTATTAATTCTTCTTTAAACACTTGGTAGAATTTTCTAGTGAAGCTATCTGGCCTTGGGCTTTTCTTTGTTGGGAGGTTTTTGATTACTGATTCAATCTTTCTAGTAGTTATGGGTCTGTTCAGATTTTTCATGATTCAGTCTTGGTAGGTTATATGTTTCTAGAAGTTTATCTGTTCTTCTAGATTATCCAATTTGTTGGCATATAATTGTTCATAGAAGTCTTTTATGATACTTCAACTTTTTTTGTGCAATGTCTTTTCTTTCATTTCTGATTTTTGTTATTTGAGTCCTTTCTCCTTTTTTCTTAGCTGAGCTAAGGGCTTGTCAATTCTGTCAATCTTTTCAAAAAACCAACTAAATGTTGCTTTTTTTTTCTTTTTTCTTTTTTGGTCCTGCTCTGTTGCTAAGGCTGGAGTGTAGTGGCACGATCAGAGCTCACTGCAGCCTTGACCTCCTGGGCTCAAGTGATTCACCTACCTCTGCCTCCCAAGTAGCTGGGATTACTTTTTTTTTTTTTGGAGACAGAGTCTTACTCTATTACCCAGGCTGGAGCGCAGTGGCGTGATCTCAGCTCACTCCACCTCCTCGGCTCAAGCAATTCTCATGCCTCAGCCTCCTGAGTAGCTGGGATTATAGGTGTGCACCACCATACCTGGGTAATTTTTTGTATTTTTAGTAGAGATGGGGTTTTACCATGTTGGCTAGGCTAGTCTTGGTCAACCTGGCCCCAAGTGATCCACGTGCCTTGGCCTCCCAAAGTGCTGGAATCACAGGCATGGGCCACTGTGCCCAGTCACTTTTTTTTTTTTTTTTTGTAGAAATTAGGCTAATTTTAAAATTTTTTGTAGAGATGAGGTTCTACTATGTTTTCCAAGCTTGTCTCGAACCCCTCAGCTCAAGCGATCCTCCTGCCTCAGCCTCCCAAAATGTTGGGATTACAGGTGTAAGCCATTGCACCTAGCCAAGTGTTGCAAAAATCACATATCCTTATAGCATACAAATGTATATATGTATTCATGGGTTCTAATATTCACTGATTATAAGTTCACCTATTGCTATAATAGAAAAGAATCTGCATGGAGAAAGTGGCCAATGTGCCATAATACTAAAGATGGTGCAGGCAGTCTCTCCTCTCAATGTATTCCAAACTTCAATCTTTTTGACCTGCCACATAAAAAATGAAATTTCTACCTGCATTAAATACTAGGAGAGGCTGCAGCACAGTTTATATAATTTGGCAGATGGGAATGGAACCTTCCAGTTACCCTCTGAAAGCCCCTATATGCTGAATCTGGTATTTTGCAACTGAGAAAAATCCAATTTTGCTTGACAGTCTCAAATTCAAATTTCATTCCAAGAGGAGAAGAATCAAAACCTTCAGGCAATCAAAGTAGGGCAACTCCTTAAAAATAAAATCCTCCTTGGAGGATGATGAATTATTGAGTTTAGGAGTATGTTTCATTTTTAAATTTAACAGCCATCAATATTGCCTTTCTAATATCTTTTAAAAATGCATCAACAACCATATTTTTAAATCTAGGTGAGCCCCAACATTTTAAGGGATTTTTTTCTAAAAGATGTTATCAAGTTGCTGTAAATCAAAATTTATTTTAAAAGCCTCAGAGGCTGGGCGCGGTGGCTCACGCCTATAATCCCAGCACTTTGGGAGGCCGAGGCGGGTGGATCACAAGGTCAGGAGATGGAGACCATCCTGGTTAACACGGTGAAACCCCGTCTCTACTAAAAATACAAAAAATTAGCCGGGCGTGGTGGTGCGCGCCTGTAGTCCCAGCTACTTGGAGGCTGAGGCAGGAGAATGGCGAGAACCCGGGAGGCGGAGCTTGCAGTGAGCCGAGATCGCGCCACTGCACTCCAGCCTGGGTGACA
>NC_045435.1:135572542-135794919 GCF_002776525.5 Piliocolobus tephrosceles
AAAAAAAAAAAAAAAAAAAAAAAAAAAAAAAAAGAAAATACAAAAACTAGCCAGGCATGGTGGTACGCATTAATTGGGAGGCTGAGGCAAGAGAATCACTTGAATCTGGGAGGCAGAGGTTGCAGTGAGCCAAGATCATGCCACTGCACTGCACTCCAGCCTGGGCGACAGAGTGAGACTCTGTTAAAAAAAAAAAAAGAGAGAGAGAGAGAAAGAAAAGTCAGGACCTCAGTGTGAGCAGTTGTACTCCAGGCCGGGATGAGGCTGGGATTTGGCACCTACCTGCTTTGAGGACGCGGTAAAAGGCCACAGAGTTGGCACCACTTTGGACGGTAATGTGAGGTACAGAGGGAGAGGGTGGTTGGGGCCGCACTGGAGTGCTCGGAATGGCAGGTTAAGGAGTTCAGATTTTAGTCACTGAGCAGGCAGTGATAGAACCAGAGGCATTTTCGAAAAGCTATTCTGGCATCAGTGTTTCAGAGTTGGCACATCTTCCAGATCTCCTTTGCCAATGGCTGTACGGGGAGACCCAGTCATGCGATCCAGTGTGACTAGTCAGCAGGATTTGCTTCGATGCAATGTTGCCTAGAAGGCCAGCAGATGAGTGGTATAGTGGGGAGGGCCCTGCCAGGGTGGGTTCTGCACCTTTCCTGGCTGCCTTTGCCCCTCTTGGGAGCAGACCTGCATTCCTGAGAAAAGGTTTCATGCCAGTCATCCTGAGCTGGCTGCTTCACAAGTCTCATTAATAAACGCCCCCATCCTGGTTGAAGCCACTGATGCCACTGCCCCTGGGAGAGGAATATCCCTCCCCTTGGTGGGTTCGAGAGCTCCATTGGCATCACAGCTGCTCACTCCTTTGGGCTTCCTTTGTGACTACTGAGTGATGAGAAGGAAAACTGTGCAGTGCCCAACTAATTTTGGAGATCTGCTGGAGTATGCAGAATCAATTTTATTCAAAAATTTGGGAGTTAGGTAGGGAAGAAGCACTGTCACAGAGAAATAAATAAAATACATTTTCACTGAAAATCACAACCAGAAATATTGTAGGGGAGAAGACGGCTCACAGAAATTTAAAAAGTAAAACAAAACTTCAAACTAACATTTAACCTGGCTAGTTCCGGGCCTCACCTTAAGACCCCTGAAAGAGTAAGTTCACTCTCTTGAGGCGTGAGATAGTTTGGCTGAAAAGCTTAGAAAGTCCAGGCTTACAGAAACGAGACTTGTTAATTTAGATGCCTACTGTGACATTTCTGTTCCATTACGTCTTAAAAAAAAGAGAAGTCCCCTCCCCTACTGTAGCAGCAAGTGATTATTCATGGCTCAGCATGGCCTTTTATCTGAACTGACAATTGTGGAGGCTTTTTAAGCATGCAAATAATAATGCATCTCTATTATTGGAACTTTCCCCCCTGTAACTGAGTTACACAGAAGCACCCCTTGGTCTGTTTCACAATTTAAGTAGGCATGTAATGACCTACTGGGGATGGTCATAAACCAATGCCCCCACTAAAGCTGGAATAAGTGCTGCTGCCAAATGAGCTGAAATTTTAAACAGTTCACTGAAGGATGGCAGAATATGCTACCCTGAAATGTGCCACTTTGGCATAGCATTAATTTGAGCTAAAGACACTTGGAAAACAACAGGTGCAAGAGGGGTGCTCTGACCGCCCCCTTTTCTTCCTGAAAGCAGGAGATAAAAAGATGCCCTCCCTGCCCCAGAAGGAAAGGGAACATTCTTATCACCAGAAGTGGGGAACTGAGGCCAAGACAATTCTGTGCGAACAGAACTTCTTAACATAACTCTGATCTTCCTTTGGTCTCCTCTTATGTTACTTTTCCACGATTGCCTCCTTTTGTCCAACCTAGTATATAAGCATTTGGGCTTTGCAGTTTCCTTGGGTCTTTGTTTTCCTATGGGGGTTCCCACATATGTGCAAAAATCTATAAATCTATACACTTCTCTCCTGTTAACCTGTCTGATGTCAATTTGATTCTTAGGCCCAGCCAGATGCAGGGGGTTGGTAGGTAATTCTGCCTCCTCTACATCACTGAGCTCCTTCCTGGGTAAGATGCTGCCACAAGACCTTGCCATCTTTGTCCTTAGACAAGTTTAACAGTAATAATTCCCTAAATGAGGAAAAACAGACCATCTGCTACCTTTTCACCCTCTTAGAGAAGCATGGCATAGTTTTACGTAAGGGAAGGACATACCCAAAATTAGCCAATAAACCTGAGACAACTACACTTAAATCAACAGCTTGCGCGCTGTAGACAACAAACCTTCCTCTCAAATGTTAACAGACAGGTATTGACAATATTCATAACAAGTCCACGTTCTCTTTTGGAAGGAAAGGCCCAGGGAACCCTTTTTCTCTGGGAATAGCTTGAAAGCATTTTTGGATGGAAGTAGATTTTCCAAACTCACCAGATTCAGCTATCAGACTGGAAAAAGTTTTTTTTTTTTTTTTATGTTATAAGCATACGACTTCATAACCAGACCTCTACTTTGTTATTCTTAAATAAACGGGGTAATAGGTCATGTTGCAAACCACTGGTGAAGTTAAAAGTCTGATAATTGTGAAAGACATGGAAATTAAGGAAGGGGTTCAAATAAAAAAATAAAGCGCAGCCGACTCAACTAGCAGTAGAAACAGGAGGGCTGGCATATCAAAGTTTACCATCCATCTCCCAAATTCACTTTAACAGATTCAAAGCCATTTACTTCTTCTTCCACCCAATTTTCTACAGAGCTGTTGGCAACTAGCAGAACTGGTCAGTTTTGGCCCTGGCCTGCATCATTTTGCAGGGCAGAAAAAGAGAAACAGTGAACACTCTTGGAGTCTCTAGCATGGGCTTCCTAAGTATCACCACTCATCTCTGCAACAACTTGATAGTGTTGATTTTATCCACGTTTTCAAAGTGGAGAAACAGAGGCTAACTCGGCAACTTGCCCAAAGCAGGCAAATAGAGGCAGAATCTGTACCTGATTTTCTGACTTCTAGAGGTTTTACTCATTTATAAGATCTTTGGCCATCTCTAGAGTTATGCTCAAAACGCCCAAGAGGATGCAGCAGTTCAGGGTCACAGACGTCCTCTGTGTGAACCTGAGCAGGAAAGGGGCTTTGCTACAAAGCTCTGGGAGTCTCCTAAGTTCCAAGGAAGCTTGTGATGATTCAGTCTCTGGTCTAAGAACAACAGGTAACTATTTATATGGAAGGACTATTGGGGGTAAAAGTTACAACGTTACCTTATAGGTAAAAGTTACAAAGTATGAGAGTCAAAATCTGGCCATGCCCACATTAACTTAAAAAAATGTATTTTACACGTGGAGTAAAACAAGCTTGTTTTTGTAAACTACATAAAAAAGAGATGGTGAGTTGGGGGAGAATGTGAAAACGGTTGTTCCACTGTTGCTGCTTGCTCCCAGAAATCCATGAATGCATCTCAAGGAAGTGAACTCGGGACAGGAACCTGGATGGATGCGTGGCTAGTAGAAAGCTACCTGAACAGGCCCTCAATAGCTGTCCAGCTGTCCCCATCCTTCCTGTCCCCAGCCAGACTGGCCTCAGGAGCTCAAAAGCTGCCAGATGTTCAATTGGGAGGTCTCACTCCTAGTCTTGCCACCAAAGCATCTGAATATCATCTCCCCTTGGCTGCAGCATCCCTGGTCCTCCAACTGCTAGGCTGTCCTCACTGTCTCCTTGCTTGTAGGAAAGGCCAGGCCTCAGGGCTAGCACCTGGGCCAGGGTCTATGGTGAGAGCCTATGCAGTATCCCCTGAGGTCTCACCCCGCCCAAGCCATAAAATACCCACTCTGGAGAAGCAGGAACCAAGATCTTCCAAGATGTCATGGGGAATGCAAGATGTCCCCTTCTGCTATCTCGGTTTCTGGATTATTCTGTATCCCAGCCACATGAAAGAAAAAGGCAATCCCAATTGTAAATGTTAGAGCTCCGGTCACCTAGAGAGGGACTTACAGCAACTCGGTCTGAGGTCTAATTTCCCAGGGAACGCTATGCCACTAATGGCTCAGCTTGGGCCAGACACCCACTTTTGAACCAACCATCTATGCCATAGCTGGGGCGGGAAGGGGTGGGAGGATATCACAGTAAGTGAACACACCCTTCCCACTGCCACCATACATGTGAGTCTGTTAGAAGGACAAACAATTCCTAGAAACACTGTGAACAAATAACTCAACAGGTATCCATTACCAGGGCAGCATGAGAAGCAGCCCAGTCAGGAAGCTACTTAGGTTATCAGTGCATAAGGAGATTACCCTCATGGGGAAACATTAAACTTGGTGTCATACAACTTCATCCTTTAGAAGCAAAATGTAAATTAGTCTCATGCCTGCTCCTCACTGACTCCAAATGCTCTTGTAATTAGTAAACACACCACTAAAAAACATTTGAAAGATGACCAAATAATTACCTTCTTGACTACTCCAGGGAGGAAAAACACCAAAAACAAGCCATCTAATGAATACACAGCCAATGTGCCATGTCAGAATAATCTGAATTGGACTGCACGCTCGATTGGGTTCTTGAACCCCTAGGCATACAGCTCTGGGACCTGTGGTTTTCCTCATACACACAGTAGACTCCAATTCCAAGTACCATCAATAAAGGCCTCTTCGGCGACTCCCATGGGAAGGGAATTCCATCATTTAGCACTGAAGTCAGCAAACTTTCTCTTAGACAGGGCCAGAAAATGAATGGTTTAGGCTTCACAGGACAGACAGGGGCGCTAACCCATCTTTACTTTTGAGACTGGAAAGCGGCCAACATATGAACAAATGGGCATGGCTGTGTTTGAACAAAAACTTCCAAAATCAGGGGCCAGGTGCCATGGCTCACGCCTGTAATCCCAGCACCTTGGGAGGCCGAGGCAGGTGGATTACTTGAACCCAGGATTTTAAGACAAGCCTGGGCAACATAGTGAGACCCTGTCTCTACGAAAAACAGAAAAAAACTACCAGGTGTGGTGGCTTGTGCCTGTAGTCCCAGCCACTTGGGCGGCTGAGGTGGGAGGATTGCTTGAGCCCGGGGAAGTCAGGGCTGCAGTGAGCCATGATTGCACCACTGTACTCCAGCCGGGGGGATGGGAGTAAGACTCTGTCTTAAAAAAAAAAAAATTCTAAAAATAGGCAGTAGGCCTGATCTGGTCCCCAGGTTGTAGTTTGCCAACTCCTGATTTAGCAGATTATGGTCATAATTTCCCTTCACAGCAAATGGAGTTTGGGGGGTCCTAGGCTGGGGGCTCCTACTCGGGAGGGCACACTCCTCCTCAGCACAACATGGCACTGAAAAGGTCAAGCCTGACCTCCCTCCTCCTCCTCACAAGGCTCCACGGAGGCATCAGGGTCCACGTGCACCCCCAGGCCCCCACCGCACGTGCACACCGTGCTGAATGCCCTCCTGCCCCTCTTCCCACCACGGTTTTCTACATTCGGCAGTTTTTCAAGTGAACAAGCTGACATATGACCCGAGCCTCATCTAGTTAGTCCCCAGTGGTGTTTAACCAGAGTCGCGTTTCTCTGGGAAAGAATGCTGGCCGCTCCCCGCTTCGCCCTAGGAAAACACACCGCTGACTTGGTGTTATTTCTAAACTCTGTCTGCTTGACGGGTCCTATAAATAAAAGGGTCTGTCTTCAGCTGATACCAATACTGTTTTTTGAAGACTAAAGCAATTCCTGACCCAGGAAAACTCCAGAAAAAAGGAAAGTCATTGACTGTTGTCTATGAAGTACAACGATGCTTTACGTTTAGTTTGAGGGGAGTGGGTAGAGAAGGAAGGAGTTACTTTATCATCTGTTAAAAGTAACTCCAACGAAGAACTGGAAGTAAAATAAGACCACAGGGCCAAACAAAGTCACCACTGTTTCATGGGTGATTTTTGAGGAGAGGAACTAAGTTTACACAGAGTTTTAAAGATGAAAGGACACCGGTTTTCCTGCACCCTTGTATTACCCAGCATACCCCCCACCCTGGTGCTGCACTGCACCCCAACTCAAAGAAAAAGATAAAAATAAATGCCAGTGAAGACCTCTGGGCATATCTTGAGGCATCAGTGTAAATGAATCCTATTTGATACACAACAGCTTTATTGAGAGATAATTCATACACCATAAATTCAACCACTTAAAGTATTCAATAGATTTTAGTATATTCATAGAATTGTATAGCCATCATCACCATCAACTTTAGAGGATTTTTATCACCCTAAGGAAATCTCTTCTGCATTAGCAGCTGTTCCCCATTCTCTCCCACCCCTACCACCCTCAGGCCAAGGTATCCACTCATCTATGGTCTCTATGGGTTTGCCTATCCTGGACATTTCACATAAATGCAATCATGCGAGATGTGGCCTTTTGTGTCTGGCTTTTTTCATACACCTTAAAGTTGTTAAGGTTCCTCCTCGTTGGGGCATGTAACAGTGCTTCGATCTTTTTAATGACTGAACAATATTCCACTGTTTGGTACCCCACGTTTTGTTTATAGATTCATCAGTTGACAGGCATTTGGATTGTTTCTACATTTTGGCTATTGTAAATAATGCTGCAAAAGACACTTGTGTACAGTTTTTGTGTGAGCATATGTTTTCATTTCTCTTAAACCAAATACACTTTCAAATGCACAAGGGAAGCTTGCTCAGGAGCTGAGGGAATGGTCCAGCAAGGGGTCAATTTAGATTTTTAGATCATAGAATCATCAGGACTCTAGTCGGAAGGAACACAAGTTTTTCCTGGTGCTGCCTCTCCTACAAGCTGCATGGAGCAGAGCATATCTACGTAAGAAAGTACACATGGGCCTCAAATTTCAAGTTCAATTTTGGCACAGTACTGACTGCAACCCCCAAAGACTTTTATGTTAAGCATCCTGACATGAGCTGAAAAACCAGTACTTCCAAGGGCTGTTTCCTCAAGGGCTGTTCTGACAGTTCTGCCATGCCTGTCTTCGCAGCAGCAAGAGTTTGCACAAATATCTGAATATTTCCTTGCCTTTTACCTTCATTAGCCTATTAAAGTGAGTGGAAGATGGAAAAGCAGAACTGCTGATGCTAGTGCCAATATTGTTAATTACTTGTTCACAGGATGAAAGTCACTAGACTGTTCAATTAAAAAGGGCCACTTAACATGTAGGAAATGCTGGAAGTAATTCTCTACAGAGCATCTAAAAAGCAAGGTGGAGAAAACTTTACAAGTATGCACTGAGGATTCGTGTTTTTAAAAAAACCTAGCACGGCAAATTTTCAAGTATGATAGTATTGTGATTTTGTGGGGGCATAGGGAGAGGGAGGGAGGGGAGGAGAAGGAGAGAAGTTAAGCTTAACTCACAAATTTATATTTCATGGCCAGATGTGGTGGCTCACGCCTGTAATCCCAGCACTCTGGGAGGCCCAGGTGGGCGGATCACCAGAGGTCAGGAGTTCGAGACCAGCCGGCCAATACGGTGAAACCTCGTCTCTACTAAAAATACAAAAATTAGCCAGGCATGGTCGTGGGTGCCTGTAATCCCAGCTACTCAAGAGGCTGAGACGGGAGAATCCCTTGAACCTAGGAGGCAGAGGTTACAGTGAGCCAAGATTGCGCCATTGCACTCCAGCCTGGGTGACAAGAGTGAGACTTCGTCTCAAAAAATATATATATATATATATATATATATATAAAATATATAATGTTAATATTTTCAAAAATAGTAAGGAAAATTCCTATTGTTTAGGGCTACCTATGAAAATATTTATGGATGAAATGATATGCCATCTAGAATTTCATTTAAAATCCTGCTGGAAGAAGAATAGGTAGACATGGATGAAACAATACTGACCATAAATTAATAATGACTAAAGCTGAGTAGTGGGCAGATGGAATTTTATTGTGCGCCGTTTCACATTTCCCACAATCAGATAAAAATAAAACCAGCCATTCCTGAGACTTAAACACAGAAAGAAGCTCCCAGGGTCTCAGCACTGCTAACAGGGCTACGGCTTGCTACAGACACCTTTATAAAAGGAGGAAGGGTGGGGTTGAATTCCTTCTAATTATTTTAATTCTTCAAATAGATAACACCTTGACATGGTTAAAAAAGGAAAAAGTATAAGAGGTTAGACTGGGAGAAGTCTCCTTGTCTCTGGAATCACCCTTTGGGGTCCTCCTTGCCACGGCTTTTCCTGCCTACTCTCTAGAGGTGGACAGTGTTCTTAGTTTCTTGTGTATCTTTCCAAAGTCATAATTAATCCCCCCCGACATCCCACAGGTTGCTTTCCTGATTTAACATATTTTCATTTGGGAGATCTTTTCTAAGAAGTTAGAACACTTTTTTTTTTTTTTGAGACAGATTTTTGCTCTTGTTGCCCAGGCTGGAGTGCTGTGGCGTGACCTGGGCTCACTGCAACCTCTGTCTTCTGGTTTCAAGTGATTCTCCTGCCTCAGCTTCCCAACTAGCTGGGATTACAGGTGCCCACACCCACGCCCAGCTAATTTTTTGCATTTTTAATAGAGACGGGGTTTCACCATGTTGGCCAGGCTGGTCTTGAACTCCTGACCTCGTGATCTGCCCACCTCTGCTTTCCAAAGTGCTGGATTACAGGCATTAGCCAATCACACCCGGCCCTTATTTCTTTTTAAACTGCTACAAAGTTGGTATTCCTGAGTAAGACAGTGTGTCTACTAGTTCCCTATTGGTGAGCATTTTCCGTTGTTTCCAGTCTCTTCCTATTGCAAACAGTGTTGCATAGTATCACCTTTACACATGCCACTTTGTATGTGTTCAGGTTCACCTTAGGGTAAGTTTATACAGAAGTATAACTACTAGGTCAGAGGGTACCTGCATTCATCATTGTGATGGCTACTGTTAAACTGACTTTCATAAAGGTTAGACCAATTTATTTCCCACCAACAATGTGTGAATTCAAAAATAAAATCCAAAGTTATGACCATTTACCTCCTTCCCTTTAGCAGTAAGTCTTTCTTCCAACATTAATGTTTATTTTCCTACTGTCATTTCAAGTAAGATGGACCAAGGTAAATGTGAGGAATTTACCTTAAAAAAGTAATCACAATTGTCCATACTTACTGTTTAATCTATGTTTTAAGTATTTATATAAAAAATAAACTAACATTTACTGAGAAGTCCCTGTGGTCCAGGCAGCTCTGAGCCCTTTCCATGTACTGAAAAACTTAATCCTAGCCTGGCCCTGAGGTCAATCCTATGACCAACTATGATTTCAGATGAGGATATGAGTCCCTGTCCCAGGTCCCACAGCTTGCAAGTGACAAGCAGATTTCAGATGTACTTCACCCTTTCCCTTGGCTGCCTATCTGTGCAGAGCTCTCTGAAGCGTTAGAAATTTAGATCCCAAGACACTTCCAATATTCAGTTCTCTTAGAGTAATATGTAAGTCTAGTGTTCAATTTCCAAACACTGGCTTGTCCTGTATTTTTAGGAATAAATTATATGCAAAAACATCCTCCTATCATAGGAAGAGATCTACCATATTGGCAAATTGACTTTCAAGTCTGGACTTACAGTCAGGGATTTGATCCTGCCTGGTAATAACTGGTTTCTAAAAACTTTACTGAAAAATTTCGCTTTCAACTCAAGTCATTCAACTCCCCTTCCCATCTCACTCCCAAATATTATTTCCCCTGAATAAATCTGGAGTTTTAATGAAAATTGCTGCTGTTTTAGGGGGAAAAAAATTCCCAAACAAGCAGGAACTTCTATGTGCAGCTTTCATTTCATATTCAGGTAGCATAGAGCTCAACAATTGATTCAACATCTCCATCAGGCTCTATACATTTAGCCATAAACCTTTCAACAATAAAGGTTGCATTCTTGTCATGCCTTCTGTGAACGTTTTACTAAGCTGCTCTAAAACGTTGCCCATCTGTCAAGGCTCAGGACACAATGTGTAAACACCGAGCATCTGGGAAAGTCAGAATTCTTCTCAGGGGAATTTTATTTTTAAGACAACGGCCAAAACTTCATCAAATCTGCTTAACTAGTGAATGGACTTGAGAAAGTAAAAAGGCAAAATCACAGAAAAGATCAAGTAAAATGTTAGATCTTGGTAATTTTCTTTTGTAACTTTCCAGAGGATGTCTAGTGATTTGAAGGAGAACTAAGAGTTTCTCAAAATAGATGCAACTCATTAAAAAGAGAGAGAGTGAGAGGAATCTGGGTTTCTTAAAAGAAATAAAGTATAGGTTATCAACTCCAGATAGTTTAGGAATTAGTATTTAATACTACATAAGCCACCAAAAATATGCCATCTGTTCCATAGGTCACCTTTTTCAAAGCATGTTCTCAGAAATATTTTATGAAGCAAAGGTTCATGGTCAAATCTGGGAAAAGGTGGACTCAAGCCATCTCTTGGAAATGTGTCATATTAAAGCTAACCTGGCCTTCCAACCTTGCTCGGCCATGGAATCTCTTTTGCTTTAACATTCTGGGAATCCCACCGTGGGTGCCTTCACTGAGCACCTGGCCAGTGGTGCCTCTATTCTAGCAATTGGTTCATCCTGCCCTGTTTTGTGGTTCAGTGTCCACATCTCTTCCTTGAACTGCAAAGTCTTTGAAAACAGGGCTGAGCGCGGTAGCTCACGCCTATAATCCCAGAACTTTGGGAGGCCAAGGCGGGTGGATCACTTGAGGTGAGGAGTTTGAGACCTGCCTGGCCAACATGGTAAAACCTCGTCTCTACTAAAAATACAAAAATTAGCCAGGTGTGGTGGTGTGCGCCTGTAATCCCAGCTACTCGGAAGGCTGAGGCAGGAGAATCACTTGAACCCGGGAGGGAGAGGCTGTGAGCCGAGATCATGCCACCGTACTCCAGCCTGGGTAACAGAGTGAGACCCTGTCTCAAAGAAAAAAAAAAAAAAGAAGAAGAAGAAGAAGAAGAAAACAGAGGCTGTGGCTTGGTTACCTTTGTTTCCCCACAGCACTTAGTTCACCACTGAACTAAAGACCAAAGGCTCACTGGGGCACTCAAAGGTCAGGAAGTACGAACAGGGAAACAGGGACAACTGTGATGGGAATTTTTTTGGCACTTACTAAGTTTTCACCTATGTTCACTAGAACACACAAAAAATAAAGATCTGTGTAAAAGGCCATCAATATCTCCATCAACAAGGCCTCAATTGGACCCCCCTACCCTGAGCCCACCCTAGAAAATGTTCCTTCCTTACCAATAATGGAAAGAAAGAAAGAAAGGCACATTAACATTTCTGGCCCAGGTGTGGTGGCTCATGCCTGCAATCCAAGCACTTTGGGAGGCCAAGACAAGTGGATCCCTTGTGCTTAGGAGTTTGAGACTAGCCTGGCCCACAGAGTAAAACCCTGTGTTACCAAAAACACAAAAATTAGCTGGGCGTGGTGGCATGTGCCTGTAATCCTAGCTACTTGGGAGGCTGAGGCACGAGAATTGCTTGAACCCGGGAAGCAGAGGTTGCAGTGAGCTGGGATGGTGCCACCGTACTTCAGCCTGGGCAACAGAGACTCTGTCTTAAAAATATATATATATAAAATTTCTGGCGTACTCTGCCTACCCACCCTCTCCCCAGTAGGACCTGCCTTCACACCCCTGGGGTCTGAAGGGCTGGCTCCTCTGGAACTAGGAACTTGCATCAACCCTCTCTCAGTTTCTGCTGAGCAGCCACTGGTCTGGAGCTTCCAGCACTCATCAGCAAACCATGTGGTACCTCAACCAGCCCCCACAGTCCTGTACACCCAACACTGCTCTCATGTCTCATAACCACAGAATAACAAGCTTGCCCTTTTCTTAACTCACACCGCTCCCCTTTCTCCAGACGGCCCAATGGCTGATGGAGAACAAAGTAACGATGCTTTACTTTTGTACGGTATAGCCGCTACTGCAGCTGTACCAGTCTCCAAAAATGAGAACTAGAACCCTCTCCAGGAACTAGCCTTGGCAGCTTCTCTGAGACTGAGTCATCTTCTCAGATGCTTAGACTCAAGTGTGATGCTTAGACTACTGGCATCCAAATCTTTTTTTCTGAGACAGGGTCTCGCTCTGTCACCCAGGCTTGAGTGCAGTGGTACGATCATGGCTCATTGTAGCCTCCACCTCCCAGGCTCAAGCAATTCTCCCACTTCAGCCTCCTGTGTAGCTGGAACTACAGGCTCATGCCACTATGTCTGCCTAATTTTTTGGTAATTTTAGTAGAGAAGGGGTTTTGCCATGTTGCCCAGGCTGGTCTCGAACTCCTGAGCTCAAGCAAGGTGCCCACCTTGGCCTCCCAAAGTACTGGGATTACAGACGTGAGCCACCAGGCCTGGCCCGGCATCCAAATCTCTTGGAGAAATTGTTACAAATGCAGACATCTGGGACCCATCCCAGAACTACTGGGTCAGAATCTCTGGGGGTTTAGTGCTCTGGAATCCATTTTAACAAGTTACAGGTAACGGATACACTTTGCAAAGCACTGCTTTAAAAGACTGGGTGGAGAAGGAAGAGTGGGAGGAAGAATGACTCATTGTGCTGTTACAGAAAAAAAGGTGTTCTTGTCACACGACCAGGAAAGATTAGGCTCATGGACACATAGAAGGGTGAGGAATGGAATTTACTGGGTGAAAAGGAAAAAGGAAAAACAACTCAGCAAAGTGAGATGACGTCCTGCTAATAGGCTCTCTACCTGACTGACTGAATCCCAGCTTACTACACGGGAACACGAAACGCCAGGCTCCTCCCTGCTGCAGATGGCATGAACTTTCTAAGGCCCCACCCTGTCTTCCCAGTGCTCAGGTGGGCATTATTCAGAAAGAATCAGTTGGGAAAGAGTGGGCTTCATCCGGCACCAGCAGTCCGGTTTTTCAGCTTTCAGGCTGTTCTAGGTTTAAGGTGGGGTTTCACTGGGGGCAGGAGTTGGCTGCCTCCTGTCTCCATTGGTGGTAGGCAGAATAATGGCCTCCAAGAGATGTCCATGTCCTGATCCTCAGAACCTGTGAATATGTTACCTTACATGGTGTGATACTGTGAAGTAAGATACACAGTTTGGTCTTCATCCATGGTTCTTGCCTTATAGCTCCTAAAACCCTTATAATTTCCTAAGTGATGAGAGCAATGGGAGTATCTTTTACTATAAGATTTGGTCTTTTGTCCTTGGTTCCTGGAACACCTCTGGACCAATAAAGGTGAAAAAAAGTCTTGTTATTTAACAACAAGCCCCTTTCAACCACACCTGAGTTTATGTTAATAAGGTGATTTCTGGAAAGCCACTAGATAATCACCACAGGATGGGTGGATGGTTGCTAGGGGCACAAATCATGTGATTAGAGGATTAGAACCTTCAGCCCGACATCCCAACCTCTGGGTAGGGGAGAGGGACTGAAGATTGAGTTGACCACCAATGGCCAGTGATTTAATCTAGCGTGCTTCTGTCATGCAGCCTCCATAAGATCCTCAAAGGACAGAGTTTGCAGAGCTTCCAGGTTGGTGAGCAAGAACACATTCACATGCCAGAAGGATGGTGACCTCCAACTCCATGGGGACAGAGCTGCTGCTCCATGCCCCTGCCCCCACACCTTGCCCTGGGGACCTCTGCCTCTGGCTGTTCATCTGTATCCTCTGTAATATCCTTTGCAGTAAATGTGTTTCCTGAGTTCTGTGAGCTGTTCTAGCAAGTGATTGTACCTGAGTGTGTGGCAGTGGGGATGGGGGGAGATCATAGGAACTTCAATTTGTAGCTAAGTCAGACAGAAATTGTGGGTAACCTGGGGACTGAGAAAGAAAAGAAACTTTTTATCTGAGGAACACAGCCCACCTTTAAATTATCAAGCCTAGGGAGGCACTGAAATGAGACAGTTCATTTCAGGGGTCACATCCTCTGCGCTTGAATTAAGTAATCATCTCCGAGTTGCTTTGCTATGAGGGCTCTCGACTAACACCACAAATAGCTATAAATTAACGTAACGATGCCATACACTGGATACCATAACCCATACCCTATAGTTCAACAAGGTATAGCCAGTCACTCATCAATGTTACTTCTGTAAACCAAGGAGAGAATTCTTGAAAAACAATTTTTATAATCGCCCCTCCTCTGAGTCATCCTTTTTTCTTTAAAAGCTGAAGCTTCTCTTTTGTTCTCCAGAGGACTTCCCAGTGCTTCCCGGGCTGCAGTCATCAACTTATCCCAAACCAGTTCTCTACCTATATTAATTTGCCTCAGTTTCTTCCTTTAGGTCAACAGGACCTACTATTTGCAATTGGCGTTTGAAGTGGGTGGGGGCAGTCTTGTGGGACTGAGACTTCAACCTGTGGGATCTGTGCTAACTCTAGTTACTGTCAGAATTGAACTGATTTATAGGACATCCAGCTGGTGGAGAACTGGTTGGTGCGGGGGTGGGGGGGAAAGAAGTGCACACGTGGCCACAGAAGTGGGCTGATGATGAATACTAGAGAGGAAACAGGAGTTGTTCTATTCACATGGCAAAGAGGACATTGCACATGTGATTAAGAATCTTAAAGTGAGGAAGTTCTCCTGGGTTACCAGATGAGCCTGATATAGTCACAAGGGTCCACAAAGGTGAAAAACGAGTCGGGAGAGTCAGATTTGAAGATGACTTTGAAGATGGATTAAGGAGCCATGAGCCCAGGAAGGCAGCTGGAGAGACAAGGGAACCAATTCTCTCCTGGAGCCTCCAGAAGGAGTGAAGTCCTGCCAGATGGCAAATATTTTAAGCTTTGCAGCCATACGGTCTCTGTTACAGTGACTCAACTCTGTCCTTGGAGCACAAAGGCAGCCATAGACAGTTCACAAGTGAATGGCTGTGTTCCAAGAAAACTATTTGTAGACACTGAAATTTGAATTGCATATAATTTTTTACAAACTGCAAAACAGTATTCTTGTTTTAATGTTTCCACAGTCATTAAAAAATACAAAAGTCATTCTTAGCTTGTGTCATGGTGCGGGTTTGGCCTGTAGGCTGTGGTTTGCTGACCACCCCTGATACCGTATATACTTTTGTGTCGGGCTTCTGATTCAACACAATGTCTAAAATTCATCCAGGTTGTGTACATTAGTAATTAACATTGCTGTGCAGTGTCCCATTGTTGACTATGCCACAACCACTTATTCATTCACCTGTTGAAAGACAGGTTCAATTGTTTACCTTGTCTTTATCATAATCATTATTAATTATTGCAATATTAAGCATATGCTCTAAAAATGTCCAGAATGAAAAGCAAAAATTATAGTAGCTTAGGTGTGTAACATTTTTTTCCAACTTTGTATATTTCCAAATTTCTATGTTTTCCTCCAACTTTCTACAATTCACAATTCTTTATACTTGTATGACACGAAAATGCAAACCAATCCCATAAAACAGGTCAGAGTATTTCCTAGTTTGTTTAGACATTCAGAGTCACACCTGGCACCACTCAAAAGCGTGAGCCCATAGCTGACCATAAGGATAATCCTGGCAGAGAGATTCTCAGGTTCCTGGGAGGAAATGGCACACATGATTGCTGTGTTGAGCCTCACAGTATGATTTCTTCCTCGCGCTGCAGGAAAATAACCCTAGGAGAAAGTAGTAAACGGCTATTTTTAAGTCCGGCCTAGTTTACTTGAACTCATTTCTTCCTTTGGCACCCCTCATTGGCAAGGACAAGGCCTCCCATTAAGATGTTATTTACTGGATGGGAGATTTCTAAAGCATCTCCAGACAGTGTATCTACAGCTCAGGTATATTTTTTTCTTGGAGCAAAAACACAGCTGAACTGTAAATTTAAGCTGAAGCCTGACAGTACCAGCAAAATCCCTTTGCTCTAGAATTCTGCCACGCTGGAATGCTGATGGGACCTTCCTTTGGAGAGCCGTCTCCCAGATCTGCCCCTGACAGCTGAGTACCTAATTTCAAAGCCACGCTTTAGCCTTAATAAACTCAATTTTTGGAAAAAAAAACCCACAAAATTTTAAAAATCATCCACAGCTCCACTACTCCTTTCTACACATGTGAGAACAGTAAAAATCAGAATGGATGGATCTCTTGTGTTCACTTAGTCTCATTTTGAGATGTCCTTAATTTGCTTTCTCTTTTCTAAAAACTGAGCTGTGAAAATAAAGACTGGCTGTGAGAACCTCAAATGGTCCTGCAGAAAGCAGGGCTGACCAGGCAAGGCTGAGGGTGACTGAACTCAGTCATCTGATGCCTGGGGTGTGTGAACAGACATTCTCATCGAAAGTTCAGGATGCCCGCGGTATGAGGGGGCCTTCCCTGCCTAAAGCTCCCATTCCCTACTGTGACTTGGGAAATCATAAACCCCAGGAGCAGAGCCAGGGCTAGCACAGGGTATGAACATCTGTTCTGGACTTCTGATGGACCACAGGCTCAATTAGAATAGCCAAGTTACTGAAAGCATGGCCGACCTTTGAGGACAAGTGAGACACCTAGGTTCTGTAAGTCTGGAATACCACATGGACACAAGAGTCAAGCACGGGGGCATAAGAAAAAACTTGGTTGGCTGGGTGTGGTGGCTCATGCCTGCAATTGCAGCATTTGGGAGGCCGAGGCAGGTGTATCACCTGAGGTCAGGTGATCGAGACCAGCCTGGCCAAGATGGCAAAACCCTGTCTCTACTAAAAATATAAAAATTAGCTGGGTGTGGTGGTGCACACCTGTAATCCCAGCTACTCGGCAGGCTGAGACATGAGAATCACTTGAACCCAGGAGGTGGAGGTTGCAGTGAGCTGAGACTGCACCACCGCACTGCAGCCTGGGTGACAGGGCAAGACTCTGTCTAAAAATAAAAATAAAAATAAAAAAAAATTGGGGCCAGGCGCAGTGGCTCAAACCTGTAATCCCAGCACTTTGGGAGGCCGAGACGGGTGGATCACGAGGTCAGGAGATCGAGACCATCCTGGCTAACATGGTGAAACCCCGTCTCTACTAAAAGAATACAAAAAAAAAAAAACTAGCCGGGCGAGGTGGTGGGCGCCTGTAGTCCCAGCTACTCGGGAGGCTGAGGCAGGAGAATGGCGTAAACCCGGGAGGCGGAGCTTGCAGTGAGCTGAGATCCGGCCACTGCACTCCAGCCCGGGCGACAGAGCGAGACTCCGTCTCAAAAAAAAAAAAAAATTGGTAAATTGGTTGAGAGCTCAGGCATGCTCTTGCCACAGCACCAAGTCTAGAAAGGCTTAGGTAATGCTCTGTCCCACCTCCCATTTCTGTGAACCAGCAGTGAGTGTGTTAAGGATGCTTGTCTGGAGATGAGCAACTTGGTACACATGCATACATATGATCTAGACTCAGCACTCCCCAGGACACCGAGCTCTCACTAAGAAACATCCAATGACCTTTTAAACCTCCTGATTCTTCCAACCTCATAATGCCATAACCTCAGGGACGATGGCTGTCTGAAGACAGGGGTCAATCCCTTCCAGTCGTGGCTGATACAGAGCTGCCACGATGATTTTCCAGCACAGGAAGGAGCATCTCTAACTGGTAGGGCTGCTGTGACCCCAAACTCTGAAAGAGTTTTGAACCTTAGGTTCCTAGAGGTGTTACCACCTTATTTTCATGTAACAGTTGTACCATAGGATCTAATGGATAATATATATTAAAGTTCACTAAGCATCATTGTGTCTATCAACCCATATTAAAATATATTAAGAGCAGATTATGTCTATTTTGAGCACCTCATACCTTGCAGTGTTCTAAGGGCTTTCTATGTATTCTTATTTAATTCTCATCATGATTCTGAGGTAGGTACCATAATTAGTCCCATTTTACAGATGGAGAAACTGAGACACAGAGAGGTGAAGTCATGCTGAGGTCATGAACAACGAAACAGCCCCAATCTCATGCCCTTTCCAACTCTAGCACACTCTCCACTGTCCCATCCAAGCAGCTAAGTTCTGGAGAAGAAACTGCGGGGTGGAAATGCTTAGCCGTGTGCTCAAGAGCTCTCCTGCAACTGTCTTCTTTTAAGCATAACCATGCATAGGGAGGGCGACTTTACATAATTGTTTTTCTCTATAAAGACAACTCAATATATTCTCTGCAGCTTGATTTTTTATTTCTTCACAATATATCACTAACATCTCTCCCACTGTAGACATGAATCTGCTTCTGCGTTTTCTGATGCTGTGGAAAGGACGACCATTTAGTCGGAATGTCTCCTCCTCCCCGTGCTAAGTTAGAGACAAGGAGTCGGTGGAGTCTGAAGGTGTGACTCTTTGATCCTGAAAGGATGCTTAAGTATCTTACGATAACAATTAAATGGTAAGGAAGAATCCTCGACACCCTGTGGTGTCTTCTATTTTCTGCTCTCTTCTCCTTTTGAATTGAGCCGCTAAAAGGAATGGTCTTAACTGGGTATCTCAGTATTCTCTTGGCTTTTTCGAGCCTAAACTCTCTTAAATGCTTTGCTGACTTATTTCCCTTTGCCCGCTCCTTGAACATGGCCTGCCAGGGCCTTCTCCATTTGTACTTTTGCCCGAGACTGGCTCTCAAAGTGTGGTCCCAGACCAGCGACATCAACATCACCTGGAAGCTTGTTAGAAATGCAAATTCTATGGCTCCACTCCAGATCTACTGACTCAGGCACTCTGGGGGTGGGGCCTGGTGACCTCCGATTTAACAACCTTCCAGATGATTCTGATGCAGCTCAAGTTTGAGAACCATTGCCTTATACAATCCCATCCCCAGCAGTCACATCCTCCCATTGACTGGAAAGTCCCACATCTTCATCTTCAACCTCAACTTCTCTTCAAGCTACGCACCTACATATCCAAGTACACTCTTTGGACATCTCTGCCTTGCCACAGTCTCCTATACTCAACACTGCCCAAAAAGGACCTACTTCTCATCTCCTCCAGGATCTGTTCTTTCTCCCTTATTCCCAGCAACTCATGCCAACACCATCTCCTCACCTACCCAAGACAGAAACCAGGAAGTCATCCTAGACTCCTGCTTTTCCCTCATCTAGTCAGCCACCAGGTCGGGTTGATTCTACCTCCTCTCTCCTTTTTTTTTTTTTTTTTTTTAAGATGGAGTTTCGCTCTTGTTGGCCAGGCTGGAGTGCAGTGGTGTGATCTCAGCTCACTGCAACTTCTGCCTTCCAGTTTCAAGTGATTCTCCTGCCTTAGCCTCCCGAGTAGCTGGGATTACAGGCGTCCGCCACCACGCCCAGCTAATTTTTGTATTTTTAGTAGAGACAGGGTTTCACCATGTTAGCCAGGCTGGTCTCGAACTCCTGACCTCGTGATCCACCTGCCTTGGCCTCCCAAAGTGTTAGGATTACAGGCGTGAGACATTGTGCCTGGCCTCTTCTCTCCATTTTTATGACCTTAATTCAGGTTCTCAGCTGGCCTAAGTCAGCTTCCAATGAGGCACCCAAGGACCTAATGTAGTATCTGTCTTTTCCACCCTCACACTCTTGCCAAGATAATCCCTCTAAAACATGAGTCTAAATGCATTAACCCTACCTAAAACTCAAGGTTGCCCACTAAACCTTAGCACCAGGTCCCAACTTCTCAACAAGGAAGTCCCCAGTCTCATCTCCTGCTGTTCCTATAGACATTCCAGATAGATGTAACCATTTGCCTCAGCAATCTTACTCCTGAGAATATAGCTCCCAAATTATCAAACAGCTCCATAAGGTGACTTGTACAAAGATATTTATCACAGCATCCAGAGTTGGAATCAACTTTGGCTTCCATCACTGGAAGAGTGAATAGGTAAAAGGTGGTGGATGCATACTCTGACTAATCAATGGCTCTAATTAAACTCCCTATGCAATGTCACTTTTCAGCTCCTCCCATCAAGTGGTGGAGTCTATTTCTCCACACTTTGAATCTAGATTGGACTTACGGATTGGACTCATGCCTTGGTTTAGCCAACAGAATATGGCAGAAATGACTGTGTTCAAGTTCCAAGTATAGGCCTTGAGCAATTCTCCTCCCTTGAGTTCCTGGCCTTGCCATCAGGTGACCAAGCTCAGGCCAAACTGATGAAGGATAGCAATAAAGTGCCATAGCCCTCTTAAATCATGCAGTCTCCAGCAGATCACAGATGAATGAGTGACACCAGCTGAGATCAGCCGACTCGGACACAAATCAGCCAAACCACTCAACCAACCCCACAGACTCATGAAAAAGGAGTGACCACTGTTTTAAGTCACTAAGTTTGGGATGGTTTATCACAAAGCATACTAACTGCTACACACTCCAAGGAGTATCAGGAAGCAATCTGAAGCAACGGAATAGATGGGTCCATAACAACATGAATCGATTTTAATAGCGTAGGGTTAACTGGAAAAGAACTGAATGAGGTATCTTAACACAATTCCATTTACGTAAGTTATCTATAGTCAATACACATTTTATTTTTTTAAAAAATATGCAAAATTAAAGAGTTCTATTATGTTTAACCCATGAATATGGTTGCCAACGGCATGGAGGAAAGAAGGCACAAATGAGGAAACAGTAGGAGGCCTCCATGGACCAAGGATGATGCTGTATGAACTGAAGAGTGGGATTTCTCAAACCTCCACACTTAGTAATGCCTACTCATCTGGTAAATCCCAGCCCAAATGGGGCTCCTGTTTATAGCCTGCTGTGCCATCTTCTCTCAGATTATTAAGGTTTGCAGATGAATAAGAAAGTGTATTTACCATAGTTTTGTGATTGTCAACAGCTGTGATCTAACCAGCTTTGAAGGCAGGGTCTAGGACTTCATTTTCTTGGAACACCCAGTATCTCATATACTGCAAACATTTGTCAATAAATGTTTTCTATCCTGTAAAGCAGTTTTTCCAACCTTGGCATTAGTGACATTTTGTATGTGATGCCAATACCACGCCCCTAGTTGTGACAATCAAAAATGTCTTCAGTCACAGGAGAATGGCGTGAACCCGGGAGACTGAGCTTGCAGTGAACGGAGATCGTGCCACTGCACTCCAGCCCGGGTGACAGAGCGAGACTCTGTCTCAAAAAAAAAAAAAAAAAAAAAGAAAAAGAAAAAGCCTCCAGTCATTACCAAATGTTCCCTAGGGGGAAAAAAAACTGCACCCTGACTCTGAGAACCACTGCCTTAGCCGCTTGAGTCCATAAAGCCACAACTCGAAGATGGCTTTGTAGAAACATTTAATATGTTTGAAACAAAAATGTTTGAGATCAGGAATTATATCACTCTCTACCTAATACTGCCTAAGGGAGATTTAGATTGCCAAAATATTTCCTTCTTAAAGAGATGGTTCTCAGGCACTAGCCCAAACTAATGTTTTAGTTCACTACCCTATGGGGAAAGATTAAATACAAAATTCACTTGGGCTTTCTCATCTATGCAGAAATATTCCTCCTCATAAGCTTTAGTCAAATCTTTTATTTACAAAGTTTAAATCTGTCTCCTTAAGTCAATGCTATAGGCTGCTGATTTCTGTCATACTGCAGAAGCTGTTTATCTAGCTCAGGCTGCTAAAGCAGACGTTCCTACTCTGAACTATTAACCGGAACATGAAAAACCAACACGTAACCAAGCTGAAAGAATTCTGCCTCATTTATCTTGTGTGTGCCACCAGGGCAAACACCAGGCATTTTAATAACCTCATCTGGACCTTCGGTAATCATTGCAGGCTACTAACTCCAGACAAATATTAGCCTTGGAGGTTTCTCTACAGAGACGAGTAAACTAAGCTTCTTTTGTTCATATAGATTGAGTATCACAATCTAGAAAATACAGAGCACTCACATAATTCATTTCTTGTAACTATACAAATAAAGGAGTAACGGAAATGATTCTGCAAAGAGCTGATGGAATACATTTCCTTTATACTTTTCCTTTCCCCCATGCCACCTCCAACAACAAGTCAAAGTAGAACATCAGTGGATGTTACAATCAGAGAGGCCACGTCTGTTGGGGAAGCATTCATTCTCCTTGTCTCAGAATAGGACCCCCATTTTCACCCCCCTGCCAACACCCAGACTTTTACATGAGAATAGGGTCCCTTTTATAAGACCTGGCAGATGCTACCGTAACTAAGTGACCAAACTTGGCAACACTGATTTTGGTACAACTAATCATCATGTGATCACAACCAGACACATGCCAGCACCACCTGGGCTGTATTCTTACCCAAATGGTCTAAAAGGCTGGGGATTTTTCCAGATTAAAGGTGACTAAAGAAACATGGCAACTAAATGAAATCTGTGGATCCTTGACTGGATCCTCAAAAGGCTGAGGTAAAGGACATTGTTGGGACAATGCAGGAAATTTGAATATGGACTATATCACATATTAGGAATTGATGCTAAATTCCTTGAGTGTGAAGGTATTACAGTTAATTTAAATAATTTAATAGTTATTTAACGATTTTTGGGAAATACATACTGAAATACCTAGGGACTAAATGTCAGGCCTGCAACTTCCCAGTGGTTTAACGACAACCACAACAAAAATAAGATCACACACATTCACACAGAGAGAGAAAGCAGATTTTAAAAAAATGTGAACTGGCAAATAGAAGTGAGGGAGTCTACAAAATTTAAGCAAAGGAGTCTATATTGTTCTCTTGTCCTATAGATTTGAAATTTTTCAAAATTACAGTTGGGTGGAGGGGGGAGAAGCTCGGTTGCCATCAATGTGTAAACAAGCCAGAATGTTTCAGAAATGCAACATACGGGAAAAAAGTATAAGAACCAAATAGTATTTCCTGCCTCAAATCTGAAGATAAGCGACCCAATTTACTTTTAAGTGTTTGGAAGCATAAGATAAAAACAAAAACGAAACACCCGAATCTAATCCAACATGTTTGACCCTGTCACCATATTAAGAACGAGCTGAACTCAGACATTTTGATGCATCAGAGTTCTCAAAAATACTAGAAATATCTCACTGATATGATAATGGCCTTGAAGATTTATGCAGATACGAAATGAATTCCAAGCAGAGCATTAAAGTAATCTTCATAACTTGTTAACACAACTGCTCTCAAGAGAATGTTGAGAAATCTTGCCAGGAAAGGCCTGCAGTTCCCAGCAAGCAGTAACTATCAGCAACTTAAGAAGACAAAGATCTTTTTTTAAAAACCTTACTTATTTGCAACCTACATTTATTCTGGATCCTAGACTTGTGCAATTTGGACATTCAATTTAGAGTTTATGTAATAGTGATCAAAAATGATGTGCTGAAGAAAGGGAGAAAGCTGTGCAATCGGGCATGTGATTTTAAGAGCTAGGGGTTAAAGAGACAAAATTGGTTTAATAAAACAAAATGGGGCCACCTGGGTATTTAAGTGTGAAACCAGGTCCCTCTCCAAAGACAACAAAGTTCTACATCTAATGTCCCAGGGTTCCTTTGTTCAAATTCAGCCAGTCAATTTCACGGCACGGGTCTTGAAAGATCCTGAAGTTATAGACAAAACTTGGTGTGTATGCGCACAGGTTTCCAAGGAGAGGGACCTAGCCTTCTTCTGTTCTCAACAGATTCCTCACCTCCTCAAATAGGTGAAAAACCCATGCCTTGTGAAATTTGCTCCAATCTCTTCTCTAGGCTTGAAAATCCAGGGAATTCCAAGCACTCACAAGTCTACTTCTAAATTCAAAAGGGCCTCTGATTCCTTCTCTTCTACTTTCATCTGTCTCACCACTGTTCCGGCTCTGTTAGGGGACCAATCGCCTTTTGGGAGCCCTGCTTCATCTTATCCTCCCTTAGGCAAGGAAATCTTTGTTCTCAGACTTAAAACTAACTTTGAACTGGAAAGTGACCTAAGATGTCGGGAACAATCATAAATTGAACAGCATACAGGGACAGTCAATTCCATTTTGTACTTTTCTATCCAATGCTGTGCTACTTGTTCCAATAAAGAATTAACTTGAAGGTAGTTATTTTGTGGGGGTATTTTGTTTTGTTTTTGAGACAAGGTCTTTGTCACCCAGGCTAGAGTGCAGTGGTGCAATCATAGCTCACTGCATCTCCAGTTCCTGGGCTCAAGCAGTCCTCCCACCTTAGCCCCCACTCCAAGTAGTTAGGACACGTGCCACATTCCAGCTAATTAAAAAAAATTTTTTTGTAGAGACAGGAGTCTTACCACATTGCCCATGTAACTCCCAAAGCGTTGGGATTACAGGCATGAGCCACCATGTCCAGTCTACGCTATTCTTATTTGGGGGGGAAAAAAAAAAAAGTCAGCAGTCAGTGATCACTGTTAATTCCACCAAAAGGAAATTTTTGTTGCAAAAATTTTAGCACCAGAAAGAATATTAATGACTATGAATTCAAGCTTTTCATTTGACACATGCAAAAACAAAAGTACTGTGATAACCAAAAGTACTGGTTAGCCAGACTTGAAACAGAAACCTCTTGACACTCAGTCCAATGTTCTCTGACATCTCCTGCCTTTTCACACTAATGCCCTCTGAAAAATACTGTTTTTCTTTTTTGTTTGTTTGTTTCATATCAATGATAAGAACTGCTAGATGGAAACCAAAATCATTAGTGGAAAACTGTATGAGATTTCAGGAATCTCCACTGCAATGTCACCATTGATGCTGGGAGGAGTCACACTGCAGCTTGATCAAGTCCAGGTAGGCAGAGGACTCCTCCCAAGGACTGTGTCTCCCCATTCCTCTTCATCCACCACTCTCCCTTGACCACCTTCTGCACCACTGGTAGGAGGGAAAGATAAGGTGGAATCCTTTTGCCCATATATTGAATGATTATTTAATTGCCCTGCTTCTAGTTTTAAAAACAAAAGGATAGAAATTTATATATTGTTATTTTAAATGTCTTATGTTGCTTTACATATATATGGCTGTCAAAGTATAATTTTTTTTTGAAAAGGTCAGCTCTTGACTCATACAGAGTATGCATATGCCAAAGATTCTGTAACTTGATGAGTTTGTCAACTTAAGCAGAATGACAAATCTGGCTCAAAGGTGGATGGCACAGAAACCTAAGTAGGGCAAAAAGTCTGTGGAAAGATGAATGCTGGAATAAGGCTGGAAACTTAGAAACAAACCTGGTTAATGTCCTGCCAGGCATAATGCAGTACCCCTGATGCTCCGTTTCTGCCTTAGAAAATCCTTCCCATCTTAACTGGACAAAAATCATTTGCAATTTATTAATCTCAGCCATTTGTTTTTGTAAGATCTACAGGTGAAGGATGATTTTTGTATTTTTAAATAGTTGAAAAAATTAAAATAATTTTTTTTTTTTGAGATGGAGTTTCACCCTTGTTGCCCAGGCTAGAATGCAATGGTGCGATCTCGGCTCACCACAACCTCTACCTCCCAGGTTCAAGCAATTCTCCTGCCTCAGCCTCCCAAGTAAATGGGATTACAGGCATGTGCCACCACGCCCCGCTAATTTTCTGTATTTTTAGTAGAGACGGGGTTTCTCCATGTTGGTCAGGCTGGTCTTGAACTCCCGACCTCAGGTGATCCACCTGCCTCAGCCTCCCAAAGTGCTGGGATTACAGGCGTGAACCACCATGCCCGGCCTAAAAGAATATTCTATAACATAAAATGAAACATGAAAATGCTATGACATCCAAATTTCAGTGTCTATAAATAAAGTTTTATTGGAACAGTATTAGGGCTCAGAAGACAATACCCTAAAGTAAGGACTCAGAAGCAGTTTCTCTCTGACATTCTCCTGCTTGCCTCTCAGCCTCATTCCCCCTTTCCCCCAAAAAGGCAAGCCACAGATACTAGAATCCCTCTTCCCCAATGGAGATCATGGAAACCAAAACCCTTTTTCCCAAAGCCAGTCATAAAATCTAAAACTTTCCCCTACTTTTCTGTGTAAGAATTGGCCACGAAGAAATAATCTGACCGACCTTATTTGGTCGTAGGTCATAAGACCCCCATTCCAGAAAGGGTTCTGCCCCATACCTGGAAGGAAATTATGCTGCAGAGAGTCCAAGAAGAATCTGAACAGACAGTCCTTGCTGGGTTCCCTCCCTCAGCCTATTAGCATTAGATCATACCCTTTTGGTCCAACCACAGTTCCACACAGCTATCCATTCATCATCAAACTTAAGCATAAAAATGGACAGCTTTCCCCTGTATCTTTGGGTCTTCGATCTGAAGACTCCTGTGTCATGTAAAACTATGATCAAAGAAATGTGTTATGCTTTTTGTCTGTTAACCTTTTTGTTATAGAGATACTGGCCATTATTTTCGTGATGGAGAAGAAAGGCATCATCCCTTTTTAGCACCTACAGAGGCTGTATCCATTCACTTATGTATTACCCGTGGCTGCTTTCACACTATGATGGCAGAGTTAAGTAGCTACGGAGAGTACATATTTTGGCCTACGAAGCCCAAAATATTTACTATCTGGCCATCTGCAGAAAAACATGGCTATGTTTTTCCCTAGAATATCAGATGATCTTTGCTGGGTTTGTCAGACAATGTTGTTCTAGTAGGATATTAAAAGGGCACTCAGTCATCTTCTTGAACCTTTTTCTAAGTTTCAGGTAAATTTTTCTTGACGACTATAGTCAATGATAATTTAATTATAAATTTAAAAAGAAATAAGAGTATAACTGGATCATTTGTAACTCAAAGGATAAATGCATGAGGGAAGAAAAAATGTGGAAAAGCACATTTTCCAAGATGTGGTTATTACGCACTGATGCCTGCATCAAAACATCTCATGTACCCCATGTACATAAGCACCTACTATGTAGCCACAAAAATTTTTTATAAAGTTTTCTTAAAAATGATCTAATACAAGTTTATATTTTCCTCTTGAATCAATGACTCCTATAAAAGGGAAGTTGATCTCTGGTGTAGAGACAGCTGAGCTAAATAGAATCTTGGCATTTCAGTGGTTGAACCAAGTACTCCAACAAGTTTACAAAATACAGAGTAACCTAAGCCAGTATTTTCACTGATTCAAACCAATGGTCCTTTTTAAATTCTTCTCCAAAAGGAAGGAGTAAAGGAAGAAAAATTAACATTTTGAAATCGTGCCTTGAAATTTTCTCACTTCACACTGTATGATAATACAGGCTCTAGGCCCATGGGCTGTTTTCTATGAAAATACGTCAGGACTCGGAGGTGTGATCCCAAGAGGGATTTGAAGCAGCAGTCTGGACCAGGCACAGTGGTTCATGTCTATAATCCCAACTCTTTCGGAGGCTGACGTGGGAGGATCATTTGATTTGGCTTGGGCAACATAGCCTGGACCCCTGTCTCTTAAAAAAAAATATATATATATATATATGAGTGTGTGTGTGTATATATGTGTGTATATATGTATGTATATATATACACACATACATATATATACATATACACACACACACATATATATATATATTAGCTGGGTGTTGTGGTGCATGCCCCTAGTCCCAGCTACTTGGGAAGCTGAGGTCGGAGGTCTGCTGGAGCTCAGGAGAAGGCTGCAATGAGCTGAGATTGCACCACTGCACTCCAGCCTGGGTGACAGAGTGAAACCCTGTTCTCAAAAAAAAATTTTTTTTTAAAAGCAGCAATCTGATAAGGAGCTGAATGGTAGGAGAGCAAGTGAAATATGAAGTCAGGATTGTTTCAATTTAATTAGCAGAAGCTGGATATAAGAAAAATACCTAGCAAGGACCGCCCTGGAAAGAGACCAAGAGTTCTTATTCTGAAATTTTTTAAAGAGAACGAAAGATTTCAGAAAGTGAAAAAAAAAAAAAAAAAAGTCATATGTTTATAGTATCCCTGTATTTTAGATCCTCAAATATTTATATAGAGTTTTTAATTAGGGGCTGGACGTGGTGGCTCACGCCTGTAATCCCAGCACTTAGGGAAGCCAATGAGGGCGGATTGCTTGAGGTCAGGAGTTCGAGACAAGCCTGGCCAACATGGCAAAAGCCCATCTCTACAAAAAATACAAAAATTAACTGGGCATGGTGGTGGGAGCCAGTAGTCCCAGCTACTGGGGAGGCTGAGATAGGAGAATCGCTTGAACCTGGGAGGCAGAGGTTGCAGTGAGCCCAGATTGCGCCACTGCACTCCAGCCTGGGCGACAAAGCAAGACTCCAGCCCCCACCCGCATCCCCCCGCCCCCCGCCAAAAAAGAAAAAGGTTTTAGTTAGGGGATTAGAGAGCTTTTGTTGGCGTTCTGAGCAATGGCTGCTGCTAACGACCATGAAACCAGCTGAAGAACACAAGCCAGACTTCTTTACCTCGGTCCTTGAATTTCTCATCATCTCCAATTTTAAAAATGTTATTCTTATCCAGGGTTCCCTCATAAACACTTCAAGTCCTTAAATTAGTACCCAGCCCATTTTCCCAAATCCTTCCCACACACAAACCTTATTTTCCCCACCCACAGACCTTTATTTTAAACTGCCAAATCCTCCTGAGTTTAAGAACTTTATTTTTCTTTAACTTCCACAAGCTGGTAATTAACTTTCCAAATGAGGCTGGTGAACAATAGAAGAAATTGTTATCTTTCACCATCAATGTTTTGCACAAGATGCTGTGATGACACTGCTGGGATTTCAGACAGACAAAGCAGCCTGGCATGTCTGTGCCACCCTGAACAGGGCTGCTGCTAGCCACAGCATTCTCTGTGCAAGGCTACCACTGTATTCCCCAAGGTGAGCTTTAGTCACAAATGTTGGTCATAGATGAGAATGGCCTCATCAAAGTTTAGGTACAGGCCAGGTACGGTGGCTCATGCCTGTAATCCCAACACTTCAGGTGGGTGGATCACCTGAGGTCAGGAGTTGGAGATCAACCTGGCTAACATGGTGAAACCCCATCTCTACTAAAAATGCAAAAATTAGCTGGGCGTGGTGGCGGGCATCTGTAATCCCAGCTACTCGGGAGAGGCTGAGACAGGAGAATCGCTTGAACCCAGGAGACAGAGGTTGCAGTGAATCGAGATTGCACCACTGCACTCCAGCCTGGGTGACAAGAGTGAAACTCCATCTCAAAATAAATAAATAAATAAATAAATAAATAAATAAATACATACATACATACATACATACATACATACATAAATACATAAAAGTTAGATATCCCCAGACTATGTACATTCAAGGTGAGAAAATGCTGTAATCTTTCTTCAAATCCAGAGGGCAATTTTTCTGAAATCATCTTTTTGCACCAACACATCCTAAGGGGATATTTTTCTCTGTGTTCAATAGCTAGATCACAAACCTTCCAGAAAAACAACTGTCCTAGGAGGGCAAACACATGGGGAGGGGGCAGAGAAGGCATCCTGAGGATCCCTTATTTACAATAACAAAAATGTGGATGGCTCTGTTGCCCTCTACCGGCCAGGTCGAGCATCACCAGCCACAGTAACACACAGCCAGCCGCCCTGGTTTTTCCCTTTTGTGGTTTAATTAGGCACTGCTCCTCCCAAGGAAAACCTGGGTGAGAGAGGCAGGAGGCCCCCGCCCATGGAACCTCAGATCTGGTAGGAAGATCTAATGTAACACAGGCACATTACACAACCCTAAGGGGTGCCATTCCTGTGGAATACATCAACAGAGCCCTTGCACTTAAGCAATCCTGCAGCCCCAGTGGGTCATTTAATAAATGCCCCAGAATGGTAAGTGATCATTTCCAGGTTCATCAGACCTGCGATGGACCAGAAGCAGGACCTGTTGCTTGTCTCAAGGGAGTGGCAAAGGGAAACAAGATTTCTACAAAGGAAAACAGGTTCCGACTGGGCTGGCCCCTGTGAGGAGAGCCAAGTCAGAACATGTATCCACTTCCTATTCTACGCTTCAGCTATCCATCTGTCTCATCTGTCTAGCCATAACTCATTGTGCCAGGTACTCATTGCAGATACATACCACCAGATGGGTGAGACGTGCCTACTCCGGAGGGGGCTGAACAATTAGGGAGATTCAGACAAGTAAACCAGCAATTACCCTATAATGCTGTAGAAGTCTGGGTCAGGTGTAGTGGCTCATGCCCGTAATCCTAGCACTTTGGGAGGCCGAGGTGAGAGGATCACTTGAGCTCAGGAATTCAAGACCAGCCTGGGCAACATAGTGAGACCTCATCTTTATTTAAAAAAAAAAAAAAAAAAAGTCTGAAGCAAAGAAGTCCTGACTGTTACTGAGCACAGAGGTGCTGGCACATGACCCCGACTGAGGTGGGAAAATCAAGGATGGTTTCCTGAAGGCAGTGACATACAAGAGAGAATAAAAGGATTTAAAGGATATATAGATATTAGCCAGGTGAGATAGGCATGGAAACCACGACAGGCAAGTGGAATAGCAGGTAGAATAAAGCAGAGATGACACAGCATGGAGCATTCTAGGAACTGGAGGTCCAGTGGGCCTGGAACATATGGTGGATAGATATCCAGGCAACAAATAAAGCCAGAGAGAAAGGCAGGCCCCGGACGACACGGGGCCTTGCAGTCCAGGAAAGGAGTCTGAACCATAGCCCAGAGGCCACGAGGAGCTGCTAGGGGTTTAAGCAGAGGGGAGACCTTAATAGATGTGGGTTTGGGTTTCCTCCATTGTACTAGGCTCTGAGGAGGTTCCATGAAGGGCAGCCATCCTTCCTGCCCCCAAGGAACTTACAGCTCCTTCACAAAATGATACACAGTAGTTGGATCTACACTTACTACTGTATCATTTACTTCTATTCATTGGGTGTCTATCACCCTAATTGGATGCAAGCTCCACAAAGGCAGGGATTTTCTGTTTCCACTGCTACATCCTCAGGTGATTTTTTTTTTTTTTTTATACGGAGTCTCGCTCTATTGCCCAGGCTGGAATGCAGTGTCGCAATCTTGGCTAAGTGCAACCTCCGCCTCCTGGGTTCAAACAATTCTCCTGCCTCAGCCTTCCGAGTAGCTGAGACTACAGGTGCCTGACACCGTGCTCAGCTTATTTTTGTATTTTTAATAGAGACGGAGTTTCACTATATTGGTCAGGCTGTTCTGGAACTCCTGACCTCAGGTGATCCACTTGCCTTGGCCTCCCAAAGTGCTGAGATTACAGGCGTGAACTACTGTGCACAGCCTAAATCCTCAGTTTTTAGATCTATGCCTGGAACAAAATATGTGTTCAAATAATTGCTGAATAAATCACCATTCACTTCCTATAAAGTTTGTTCTTTTTTTTTTTTGAGACAGAGTCTTGCTCTGTCACCCAGGCTGGATTGCAGTGGCACGATACCAGCTCACTACAACCTCTACCTCCCAAGCTCAAGAGATTCTTCTGCCTCAACCTCCCGAGTAGCTGGGATTATAGGTGTGCACCACCATGCCCAGCTAATTTTTGTAGTTTTAGGAGAGACAGGGTTTCACCATGTTGGTCAGGCTGGTCTCAAACTCCTGGCCTCAAGTGATCTGCTCGCCTGGGCCTCCCAAAGTGCTGGGATTACAGGTGCGAGCCACCGCATCCGGCCACAGTTTTGTGTTTTAAAGAATAGACACAATATTTACTGCGTACAAAGGCACATGGAAGGCAGGGCAGAAAACAAGAAGACAGATCTGCCCTCGAGGAGCTGATGTTTATTAAATGCCTATCTGCTGCTGCATACTTCATGTGGCTTCTCCTAGGGAAGTATTGTTCCATTTTATAGGTGAGAAAACTGAGGCTCCAAGAAGAAATTTGACCAAGGATCCAGAGATAGTAAGTGGTAAGACTGGAATTCAAAACCAGACCTGTCTGACCACAGACTCCCACCTGGCTCTGGGCAACAGCTATGTGACTGGCAGCTGCACAAGGCAGCAGCACTAAGCTAGAGGGAACGTGGAGAAGGATGAAAATGGAGCGTAAAGCACAATCAGAAAATGTTTCTTGGAGAAGAAGGCATCTGGAAGCCTCACAGGATGTGAAAATGTCTGAAGTGAAACGGAAGAGCATTCCTGACAGAAGGACAACAAGCACAAAGGCCTGGACACAGACGTGCACAGGACACTTGCCACTCAGGGAAAAGCAGACTAGGCTGAGTTCACTTAGCTCCTTGTTCACGCTATGTAAGGCTGGATCAATGTTATGCAGGTTAAGAAACACGAGACACTTCTCACCTATGGGATAGGCAACAATTCAAACGTTTCACAATCCTGTTGGTGAGGCTTTGGAGAAACTGGCCTCTCAAGTCACTGCTGGTAAGAGTACCAAAGGGCACGACTCTCACGGAGGAGAAATCTGGAGGTGGCCACCAAAATGAGATGTATTTACCCTTGATCCTGCAACCCCAGTTCTGGGACCTAACCTAGAGATACACCCACACAACCGATACACCTGCACAACTGATACACCTGCAGAACCGATATACCTGCACAACCGATACACCTGCACAACTGATACACCTGCACAACCGATACACATGCACCACCGATACACCTGCACAACCGATACACCTGCACAACTGATACACATGCACAACAGATACACCTGCACAAAGAAGAATGACACATGAACAGGCTTACTCACAGAGCACAGTTTGTTTGTTTATTTATTTATTGAGGCTGAGTCTCCCTCTGTCACCCAGGCTGGAGTGCAGTGGCACAGTATCAGCTCACAGCAACCTCTGTCTGCCTCCTGAGTAGCTGGGACTACAGGCATGTGCCACCACACCTGGCTAATTTTTGTATTTTTAGTAGAGACGGGGTTTCACCATGTTGCCCAGGCTGGTCTCGACCTCCTGACCTCAGGTGATCCACCTGCCTCGGCCTCCCAAAATGCTGGGATTATAGGCATGAGTCACCACACCTGGCCTATTTATTTCTTGAGACAGAATCTCACTCACTCTGTCACACAGGCTGGAGTGCAGTGGCACGATCTCAGCTCACTGCAACCTCCGCCTCCCAGATTCAAGCAATTCTACTACCTCAGCCTCCCGGGTAGCTGGGATTACAGGTGTGCACCACGCCTGGCTAATTTTTGTACTTTTAGTAGAGATGGGGTTTCGCCATGTTGGCCAGGCTAGTCTCGAACTCCTGACCTCAAGTGATCCGCCCCCTCTCAGCCTCCCAAAGTGTGGGGATTACAGGCGTGAGCCACCACGCCTGGCCTGAGCACAGTTTAATAGCTACAGATTGGAAACAAGTACTCAACTAACCACAGATTGGGACAAGTTCAATCAGTGATGGCACCTCCACACCATGGACTGTTACACAGCTGCCAAAGTGAGGGCAGCCTCCACTGATTCAGAGATCTCTAGGATATCTATACATGTAAAAGTTAAATATATATATACACACACATACATGCACATATATACACACATACATCATCTATTCTGGGATACATGTATCAGGATATGGACAGATGTCTATCAGGACACGGATATATATCTATCTATTAGGATATGGATATATGTCTGTCAGGATATATGCATGTCAGGAAGAGAAGCTATGTATATAGATTGCTCAAGGAAAAGGGTGAAAATCAAAATACTTGTTCACATTTGCCTCTATTTGCATAAAGCAGTGGTTTTCAACTACATGTGATTTTGCCCTTCACAGAGCATTTGGCAACATCTGGAGACATTTTTGTTCGCCATGACTCAGGTCAGGGGGTTGCTATTACTGGCATCTAGTAGGTAGAGGTCAGGAATGCTGCTAAGCATCCCACAATGCACACAACAGTCCCCTACAGCAGAGAATTATCCAGCCCCAAATGTCAACAGTGCCCAGGTTGAGAAACCCGGGCCTAAAGGATAAACAGTATCCTTTGTTTATATAAAGAAAGAGAAATAAGAAACCTAAAGTTGTCATGTGTAAGAGGTAGCGTTAATGGCAGGGAGAGCAAGATTTCTGTGCACAGCTTTTCATACTTTTGAACCATGTAGATGGATTACCTAGTCTATGCCTATTTGAAAATTGAGTTTAATTGAGAAACGAGAAACACAAAGTTGCAACATATGGGAAAGAGGAGAGGCTTTAGATCAAGACTCAGCTGGGTTTCCAGAAACTCACAAAGTGTCCTTGTCTCTTGGCCCCTGTCTTATCTGCGAAGCATCTGTACGAGAGGAGCTCAAGGTCCCTTTGAAATCTCCAATTTCACAATCTCCTCTGATTTCAAGCTGCCCTGCATGATGAAGGTGGGGACAATCCAAGGTGGCGTGGGCTGAATGTGGGAGGCAGACATTTCTACCACACACACACTCAAGCTCATGAATACTTGGATTCTCCTGAACATTTTCTCCAATAATATCTCCTTGAAACACAAAACATTCTGTTTCCAGGTCAGGTTGTTAAAACTCAAATCACAAGGTTGATCAGGATAGAAGGTAATGAGAGCTACGGATCTGCAGGAAGAGTTCAAGTAGATATAATCTCACCTAATTTATTTTTCCACCTTCCAAGAAAATATTTACATCCTACATGCAATCACCAAGTAATAAAAAACAACAGTAATACAGGCCATGGAACTAGTCGTGACTAGTTATACAGAGTGGCAGGAAAGGGCTCCCCCTCTAATCATATATTCTAGGAACTAGGTTTAAGGAGGCCAGGCTTGGGACCTAGCCACATGATCCCTAGATCACAGGCTTAACAGACCATACACCAGGCAGGTGATGGGTATCACAGGTTTTCCAGTGGGAAAGGGCAATTCAAAACTAAGGTTTCCAGATTCATTCCTTTATCTGGATTCCCCTGTGGCCATGCCAGAGTGGCTACTACTCATCCCTGTATTATCGCTTGATAGAATGCAGTCTGAACTGACAACCTACCTGCTTCACTTTCTAGCTATGTAGCTTTGGATAAGTTACTAAACATTTCTGAGGCTCAACTTTCTCATTTATATAAGGGAGAAATTATCTCATGGGGTTGTTTTGAGGGGAGTAAGTGCCTAATGACTTGTCAACAATTGACCTTCAATAAATTTTCTTCTCAGCTGGGCATGGTAGCTCACGCCTGTAATCCCAGCACTTTGGGAGACTGAGGCAGGTGGATCACGAGGTCAGGAGATCGAGACCGTCCTGGCTAACACGGTGAAACTCCGTCTCTACCAAAAAAATACAAAAAAAAAAAGAAAGCAAGCAGGGTGTGGTGGCGGGCACCTGTAGTCGCAGCTACTAGGGAGGCTGAGGCAGGAGAATGGCGTGAACCCGGCAGGCGGAGCTTGCAGTAAGTGGAGATAGTGCCACTGCACTCCAGCCTGGGTGACGGAATGAGACTCCGTCTTAGCAAAAAAAAAAAAAGAAAGAAAAAACTCTTCTCTACTCAAACTCACCTTTGCCTCTTATCTCCCATTTATCCTACATATTGTTAGCAGTAAAATCTTGAAAATAAAATTGGCCAGGCACAGTGGCTCATACCTGTAATCCCAGCACTGTGGGAGGCTGAGGTGAGTGGATCACTTGAGCTCCAGAGTTCAAGACCAGCCTGGGCAACATGACAAAACCCTGTATCTATAAAAAATACAAAAATGAGCCAGGCTCGTAATTCTTCAATCATTTTACACTAGCTGCTGCAAGCCTTTGCTGGGCTGTAAGATTAGTTGGCCTACACTTGGTCTAACCAGATGCTTATATAATCAGTCTGCCTTGTTCTTCTGTCATCAGCCCATGACAAATGATTGTAACTCGGTATAAATGTGACTGCAAACACAGATATAAGTGTCTAGCCTGAAATCACCCAGAAGCCCTTGGGTGAATTTTAAATTCCAGAATTTGCTTGAATTGTTAAAATAACACAAAAATGTGTTTTTAATGCTTGAAAATACAAGCACTGGCCCTAGTCTGAGAAACAGCAGCAAATTTGGATCAGGTCTAAACTCCATGTTCCGGCACCAAAGTCCTCCAAAGCTGGCCTTTGATTACCTGTTTCACATATAACACATTTTAGAAGCAGTTTAATATACATGTACATTATCCATACTCACACAAAGCTGTGATTTGAATTATAATTACATCGAATGTGTTTAGGAACTGACTGACATCTTACAATACTGATGCTTCCCATTCATGAACATGGTACAGCTTCCCATTTATTTAGATCTTTATCTTTCTATGAAGTTTCACAGGTTTGCTCCATAAAGGTAATATAGTAAGTTTTAGAAATTATATTTGCAAACTGTGTATTGTTTGTATACAGAAGTGGAATTGACTTTTGTATTATGATCTTACATTGAGCAATCATGCTGAACACTATTTTGTAAATTCTCTTGGATTTTTGTTGCAGATAATACTGATTATGCATAATCACTGTTTGTTTTTTTTCTTTTTTTTTTTTTTTTTTTTTTTTTTTTTTTGAGACAGGGTCTCACTCTGTCATCCAGGCTGCAGTACAATGGCACAATCTCAGCTCACTACAGCCTTGACCAGGCTCATGTGATCCTCCCAAGTAGCTGGGCCTACAGGTGTACACCACCACACCTGGCTACTTTTTGTATATTTTATAGAGATGGGGTTTCACCATGTTGCCCAGGCGGACCTCGAACTTCTAAGCTCAAGCAATCTACCTGCCTCGGCCTCCTAAAGTGCTGGGATTACAGGTGTGCACCACCATGACTGGCCTCCTTTTCCTCCAATCCTTATATTTCTTATTCTTGTCTTACTACACTGGTTAGGGCCTCCAGTACTACGATGAATATAAATGGTAATAGGATCCTTATGTTCCTGATTTTATAAAAGAAAGCATCTAATGTTTCATCACTAAGTATGGTATTTGCTGGAGGTTTGGGTGGCTGGTCCTACATTTTCTATGCATCTATTTCAGTTAGACTGGCTTTCTTATTAATATACTAGCATACTGGCATCACAGCTAATATTATTAACTCAGATAATATTTCAGGTGTTGTGCTCAATACTGTATATCCTCTCCCCTCTCCTAGCCTGGAAGGATCCCTCCTTTCTTTTCTACTATCCATCCTTCAAGGCTCCTTTCTGATCCCACCTCCTCCAGGAAGCCTTCTCTGACACCATGGCTCTCTGAAGCTTCCTGACTTCTTACTCATTTGGGGGAAAAGCCATCAGAGTTTGTCTTAGAGGCCATAGAGTATACAGCAGAGTTCATTCTCAAACTCGAGGCCCAAAAGACAGTTTTGTTTGGCACACATAGTGTTGGTTAATTCAGTGTTTTGAGAATTTTTAAAGAGGAGGTTAATCAGGAGATTTTAAATTAGAATTCAGATTTAGGGCATCTCTGAGAAATTAGATCTGTTATCACTGGGGCTTTCCCTTCTTTATGGGCACAACCAGCTGTAGCCAAGTAACAGTGCCCTCTTCAGATGGAAGTTTCAGTCTCTGGTTCATCACAAACCCACTGCTCCCTATTGCCTTACAACATGCTTTACTCATATATTCTGCCTTCCTGGCCCCTGTATGCAGTTGATTTTGTGACTTCTGGTACAAAAGAAACTGCAAGACACAAAGTACCACACTGTGGCTTTGTCACTTACTGGTATAATCTTAGGCAAGTCACTAACTCTTTGAGCCTTTTCACGGTTTCCTCGCCATGAAAATGAGCTAATGGCATGTTCCTCAGCTAATTCATAGCGGTAGGAAATTCAAATGAGATAGCTCATTGGAAACCAAAAGGTGCTTTAGAAATGACAGCTGGGGCCGGACATGGTGGCTCACGCCTGTAATCCCAGCACTTTGGGAGTCCAAGGCAGGTGAATCATGAGGTCAGGAGATGGACAACATCCTGGCTAACTCGGTGAAATGCCGTCTCTACTAAAAATACAAAAAATCAGCCGGGCGTGGTGGCATGCGCCTGTAATCCTAACTACTTGGGAGGCTGAGGCAGGGGAATTGCTCGAACCAGGAAGGTGGAGGTTGCAGTGAACTGAGATTGAGCCACTGCACTCCAGCCTGGGTGACAGAGCGAGACTCCGTCTCAAAAAAAAGAAAGAAAAGAAATGACAGCTGTATAGCCTACTCAACACAGGGAGAACCCCATCTCTACAAAAAAGTTTTTAAAAAATTAGCTGGGTGTGGTGGGCGCCTGCAGTGCCAGCTACTGGGGAGGCTGAGGTGGGAGGATCACTCGAGTTCAGCAGTTCAAGGTTACAGTGGGCGATCATGTCACTGAACTCTAGCCTGAGTGACAGAGCAAGTCCCTGTCTCTAAAAAATAAAAAAAAGAAATGATAGCGGTATTTTCTTCTACTTACTCTCATATACGAAAGTCAGCTCCTCAATTAAGTTGTAAGCTCCTTGCGAGCAAGACCCATCATGTAAAATCCTGTGTTAGCAGAGTCCTGAACACAGAGAAACAAAGATGTTGTCAAAAGACCATGGATTGCAAGTCAGGCCAACTGTGTTCAGATTCCAGGTCTAACTATGCGATACCTGGCAAGTGACTTAATCTTCTAGAACATTAGTTTTATGATCCATAATAAAACATGTCAAATAAATAGTATATATCATGTGAATTAAGATTTTGTAACTACTTTTTTTTAAAAGTCATAAACAGATTAGCTCTCTCTTGCCAAACTTCAAGCACGGAATACTGTCTGGTGAGGGGCAGCTGGCACATGAACATATTTCCAGGTTCTTTAGTGGTTTTCCTTATAATCCTACCAGCAGCCTCCAGATAGTTTTCCTATCTCCTTCACTCACAACCAGAGTCTGAATCAATATCTCTTCTACCATCTCCATATGGTTGAGGGAATACATTAAATAATGAGGGATACATAAAATAATGTGCACTTTTATTCAAAGAATAATTTTCTAAAATATTTATTCGGATTCTCACAATCTAATCGAACACAGAAGGCATTTATGTATTCTAATAAAGCCTTATTTCCCTAACTCTCATGTTTTCATTTAACTTTACTCTGAACTGGCACTTCCTTGTAATTCCTATCATACATAAAGACAAAATATACAACTTTTCTAGATTTCACCCAACCTATATTAAAATTTACTTGAACACTACAAAAATAAATCAGCTAGTAATAGTTTAATGGTATTAACAGTTGAAGGATTTCAAGATTTTAAGAGTAAGGGCAGTATCACATTGGTCCTTAACCTATTTAGGAGCAAGATATCTGAGGGTTTTAGGTAAAACTTTGAAAACAAAATTTATGACTCTAACACATTAATTCTTATGAAGACAAAAAATTGAAGAAAAATTTCAAATTCAGAGAAGTAAACAGCTGTGTGTCTGAAAGAATGTAGATGATCTTACCTTTTGTAGATTCAAACATTAAGAAGGTGCCCAATAAAACTGATGGTTAAATGCCAGGCACCTTAAATTGTTTCATTTTAGTCCTCAAAGCAACTTTGTAATGGATTGGGTCAGTATAGTTACTTTAGACAGAAAAAGGAATTTAACAGCTGTTAGCTAACCCCAAATTAAGCAAAGCAGCCACAAGTAGGACGCCACTGCACCTCACCTTTCCACCTTTAAAGCAGAAGAAACCAAGTTTCAGAGGGCCTGAGAGATCTGCCCATGCTCACAGCTGAGAGGCTATCAGGCCGGGCTGGAGCCCACATCTATCTGCCCTTTCTAGCAGACAAGTGCACCTGGACAACACGCTACAGCAAACTTGTCCAACCTGCGGCCATTGGGCTGCCTACAGCCCAGGATGGCTTCAAATGCAGCCCAACACAAATTCGTAAGCTTTTTAAAAACATGAGTTTTTTTGCACCGTTTTTTTTCAGCTCATCAACTACCGTCAGTGTTAGCGTATTTTACATGTGGCCCAAGACAATTTTTCTTCTTCCTGTGTGGCCCAGGAAAGCCAAAAGAATGGACAGCCCTGCTCTACAGCAAGCTGCCTAGAGCTGAGAACACGTGTGTTACACCTTCCTATGGGAAATGGTGCCAATTGTACAAAACCTCCCATGTAAAATGCATGCTGGGTTTATTTGGGCCACAGGAGCAGCCTTCATCCCAGCCCAGAGAGAAACTCATTGCACAGACATGCTTTTGTGGGGAACATTAACTTTGCCACCAAATTATATAGTTTCCACAGCTTCTTTGTGTACCCCAGTGGCCAGCAGTGTGGAGAAGGAGTTGGCCAAAAGTGACAGTGCACAAACTGTGGACCTGAGACCACATCTAGCCTACCACCTATAAGCTAAGAGAGACTTTTATACATTGAAATGGTTGGAAAGAATTCAAATTTCAGATTCATAAAAAGCATTATTTTTGATTTGCAATTTAAAAGATTTTAAGTTGCATTTTTAAATGCACCTCACTCATTCATACACCAATTGTCTCTGGCTGCATTTATGCTACAGTGGCCGAGGTGGACCGCTACAAAAGAGACCACATGCTCTGCAAAGCCCGAGCCACTACTATCTGACCCTTGACAGGAAAAGTCTGCCACCTCCTGGAGTTGAGTGTTTGCTTGCAGAAGGTCCTAAGCTTTAGCTACATTGTACACATTTAATTCTCCCATTGTCCTGAGAGGGAGGTAGTGACCTAACTGCAGACCGCCTGAGAGAATTTAAGTCACCTGTGTCCACAATTACTCTTTCATCCAAACATCTGACTTCAAAACATAGGTGCCACACACTGTGCTAGGAGACAGAGAATTTAGCAGTGAACAAAACAGACTCAGCTTCTGCTTTTTCCTGGGGGAGAAAGGCAAAGAACAAAGAGGTAGTTAAGAATTTCGTTAAATGCTAGGAGAAAAAAGTCACCTCTCAGCTGGGGTAATGGGAGATTCAATCCAACTCTGTTGCCAGTGCCCTGCTTTTTAATTTTGAATTACAGACTCATAAACAGTGTAGACAGGTCTTATATATCCATCACCCAATTTGTCTAATTAGTGGCACCTTATGTAACTACAGTACTTTATCACAACCAGGAAACCGAAATGAGCGCAATACGCTTCACATAGATTTCACCCATGTTTACACGTACTATTACTATTATTATTTATTTTATTTTTTTTTTTTGAGAAAGAATCTTGCACTGTCACCCAGGCTGGAGTGTAGTGGCATCATCTTGGCTCACTGAAACCTGCCTCCCAGGTTCAAGCAATTCTCATGTGTCGGCCTTCTGAGTAGCTGAAATTACAGGTGTGTGCCAACACGCCCAGTTGATTTTCGTATTTTTAGTAGAGACCAGGTTTCACCATGTTGCCCAGGCTGGTCTCAAACTCCTGGCCTCAAGTGATCCAACCGTCTTGGCCTCCCAAAGTGCTGAGACTACAGGCAAGAGCCACTGCACCCAGCTGTACTATTATTTTTTGTGGTATATTTTTGTGTATAATTCTATGCAAGGTCCCTGCTTTTTACTACTATATTACATAATCCCAAATTGAATCACCTCTAGCATGTACCCAAAGTGGCCCTGAAAGCAGTTAACATTTAGGTACCGTTCTCTACCCTCCCTGAGGAGTCTCCGCTTGCTCTTGAACCAGGTCATATGACAAAAAGGTGTGTCCCTTCATCACCTTCGCTGGGGCCTCTCAGATTCTGCAGTAAACTGCTCATCAAAGTCAGGACTTCAGTTTTCCCCTTTACAAGGAAAGCCACATGAATCCTGTGTCTGTATTTCTCCCAATTTTCTTGAGAACTAGACCTAGGACACCACTCAAAATTCCTAATATAACCGCCCACATGAGAGAACGCTCAAAATAGAACCAGGAAAAAACAAAAACAAAGACCTTTCCCTCACACAACTGACAGGCTTCTTCCTTTCTTGTAAGAAGAACTGTAATGCCATTCATTTATACAGTAAAATATTTATTGAGTTCCTCCTGGCTTCCAGGTACTGGAGTACAAAGATGAATAGATGCAGTTCACGCCCCCTGCGAGCTGTGGTCACAGGCCGGGCTGGAGACAGGCACCAATCACCTAGAATGTCTACTCAAAGTCCTATGTCCACTTTGAAATGATACTATATAGTTGGCTACTAGGATTTTTCAATAGATAACCCAATGTGATGACTAAAGGGGAAAAATTATGAGATATAATGCACAGGCTGGTAGAAGGTGAGGACAAGGTGAGGCAGCCCCACCCTGCTCCCCTGGGCACTGGGCTGGCAGAGGGCATCCAGCTGCATGTGGGATCACAGGTCCCAACTTAACCCTCAAGACTCCCTCATTGCTTCCTTCTGTTCTTTCAGGCCAGGTTTCTTGTTTTCCACTCCTGTTTTGTTAAATCTAAGTGTGTATACATATATATCTATTTTTTGTTGTTTATTTTTGAGACGGAGTCTTGCTCTGTTGCCCAGGCCGGAGTGCAGTGGCACAATCTCGGCTCATTGAAACCTCTGCCTCCCGGGCTCAAGTGATTCTCCTGCCTCAGCCTCCCAAGTAGCTGGGACTACAGGCATGTGCCACCATGCCCAGCTAATTTTTTGTACTTTTAGTAGAGACAGGGTTTCACCATGTTGGCCAGGCTGGTCTCGAACTCCTGACCTCAGGTGATCCACCCACCTCGGCTCTCCCAAAGTGCTGGGATTACAGGCGTGAGCCACTGCGCCCAGCCCGAAGTGTATATTTGTGTGTGGGTTTATGTATACTCATAAAGCTACTTCAAATCCTTTGTGGAAATAAGTGTGCTATAAATATTTACAAATGGAGTTTCAGAAAAGGTGCTACAGTCATCTGAACACACCTAGAGCACTATTTTCTGGCCATAAACTAAGGGCACATCTGAGTGCCTGCCTGGACTGCCTCATTTCTTGCTTATTCCTCCTCGGGGCCTCCCTGACATCTTAGTTCTCCAAGCGTGGAGGGTGGGACGGAGGGGAGGGGAGGGGATGTGTGTGGGCGTGTATAAAACAAGTTTTTTTGTGTGTCAAGATAAATCATGAAAGGCAGACACAGTAAACATCCTGCTGTGTAGGAGAGACCCATATGATGGTCAACTGCCCGGCCTGAAACGCCTAGATATGTCCCGGGATCAATGGCACCTCAGTAAACTGCCCCCATCCTGTTCCGCAGGCTCCAGCTCATGCATGGGGAAGGAAGCTAACTCCCCTGGGATGTGCTGCTCACGTTACATGAGCCTGCGACGTGCAGTTCCCCGACTGCAGTACAGAAGCCAGACAGAAAGCGCTCAGTCTGAAGAAACTCAAATGGCTTTTCCCCCAATTAGAGCTAATTCACAAAGTTTTGCTGTATGACACGTTATAACATGATAAAACAGACTATCCCAAGGTGTAAAAGAGAGAAAAATGTAAGTACAGTAACAACAGTAAGAGCAGGTACAAGATGACCACATGCTTCCCGAGGCTAAAGCAGGGATTCTCAACTTTTTTCATTATCATGCTCCCCCTAAACATTTATAAACATTTTCTCCCCCTGCATGAAAAATTATTTTTCTTTCAACATTTATTTAGTGCCTGTTATGTGCAATTTAAGTCCTAAGGATAGAGCCATGAAAAATACAGTTTCTACTCTCACAGAACTCATGTTCTAGTGGAAGCATCAGACTAAAAAACAGTACATATGTCAGATGGTGACAAACGCTATGGAAAAAAATATTAGGTAGGCTAAGGAGATAAGGGTTAACTTATTACATAGAGTGTTCAGGGAAAGGAGGTGCTGAAATAAGACCTGGAGAAAGTGGGTTCTACGCAGGGGGAAGAGAAAATACAAACGCCTAGAGCTGGGGCATGCTTGCTGTGTCACAAAAGCAGCAAGGGGGCCAGAGCCGCTCACCCAGGAGTGGAGCGTGGGATATGAGGTCAGAGAAGTAAGGGAGGAACCCATGGGGTCTTGCAGACTGAAACTGAACAGACTGGCTCTCTCACTCCAAATGCAATGGGAAGTGGAATACCATGACACATCTTACTAGGATATCTCTGGCTGTTGTGCTGAGAGCAGACTGGTGTAGGGGGTCGGTTACAGGCAGGGAAATCAGCTAAGAGGCAATATAAAAATAAGACAAGAGAGAATGTTAGTTTGGCTGAGGGTGATTATACTGCAGGTGGTAAGAACTGATAACATTCTGGGTATATTTTTTTGAATTTCTTTCTAATATCGCCAAATCACCATTTTCATAGCTAAAAATAATTAACGATAATATCCAATACCCAGTCAATATTCAAAAAACCCTGATCATCTCATAATTATTTTATGGTTGCTTGGATCAATATCCAAACATGGTACATATATTGCAACTGATTGACACTTCTCTCTTAAATCTCTCTTAATCTATAGGCATCTCCTCTATTACTTTTTTTGCTTTTTGAAAAAACGGGGTCATTTGTCCTGTACATACAATCTGGATTTTGCTGACTGTGTCCTCATGGGTTCTTTTAATATGTTTCTCTGTTCTCTGTATTAACCCAAAATTGATACTTAGCCTGAGTTCCCTATGAGACATATTAGAAAAGATGGTGAGTGGGCATATACAAATCTGGGATCCAGGGGAGAAGTCTAGGCTGAGGCTAGAAATGAGGACCTAGAGAGAGAGTTGAAAGCCATGATTCTGAGGGAATGAATGTAGATGGAGAAGAGGAATGTTCTAAGGCCTGAGCCCTGGCACTCTTGTGTTTACAGCTGGGGAGATAAGGAGGCACCAGGAAAGAAGATGAGGTGCACATCCAGTGAGATAAGAAAAAAAAATTAGGACAGTGACCTTTGAAGCCACGAAAATAAGATTTTTTTTTTTTTTTTTTTTTGAGACGGAGTCTTGCTCTGTCGCCCATGCTGGAGTGCAGTGACCGGATCTCAGCTCACTGCAAGCTCCGCCTCCCGGGTTTTACACCATTCTCCTGCCTCAGCCTCCCGAGTAGCTGGGACTACAGGCGCCCGCCACCTCGCCCGGCTAGTTTTTTGTATTTTTAGTAGAGACGGGGTTTCACCGTGTTAGCCAGGATGGTCTCCATCTCCTGACCTAGTGATCCACCCGTCTTGGCCTCCCAAAGTCCTGGGATTACAGGCGTGAGCCACCGCGCCCGGCAAAAATAAGATATTTAAAGGATTGAGGGGAGGGGTCAACTGTGCTGATGTGGCCTGCAGGCTCAACGTGTTAAGTGCTGAAAGTTGACCACTTGGCTTGGCAAAACAGACATCACTGGTGCCCTCGGTAAGAGCTGTTTGGGTAGACCAGTGACAAGGCTGATTGGAGAGGGTTCAGGAGCAGATGGGATTAGAGGAATTAGGAAATAAAGACAACTCTTTCAAGAAGTTTTGCTGCAAAGGTGGAGCAGAGAAAAAAGGTGACGACCGTTGAAGAATGAGACCTGGAGGGATGATTTGTTAGTTTTCAAGATGGCATTCATCACAGCATATTATCGCCAGGAAATTTTAACATCACAGATAAACTGTCTATTTACATACTACATGTATATATGTACTTTATTCATTTAAAAAAAGGTAAGATTTCCCTCCCTACCGCCAAGAACCTGTTTTTGCTCCCTTGCAAGCAACATCACCCCTTTATAAGAAAGCATGTGCTAAATTAACAAAAAATGTTCCAAGAGAAGAGACAAATCCAGCTGCCTGACTCTTCCAACTTTTATTAATGTAAAGAGTTCTTTTGATGGGTAGGAGAAATATTTTCAGGTACAGTGTAGCCACTAGAGAGGTGCCAGGGAAAACAGAGGTTACAGCTAAACATGGGCTCCTACACAAAATCCTGCCATGATGGGCCTACAAGGTATCTTTATATTCTAACAGTCATACACAGGAGCATCAAACCTCAGGATTGTTCCCATGCAGAGATGGGGGTTGGGGAGTTCCAGGATAACTCCCTTCAGAAATAGTTGGGTACAGTGAATTAACAGTCTACCATTTAGAGTCAGGAAGATCTGATGTGAACTCCACCTCTGCCGCTTCCTGGTTGTGACCTTAGGTTACTATAATCATTCAGCCTCAACTGCTTTATTTATAAAATGAGACAAAGGTAGTTCCAAATATAATTGTCACCTTTTTTTCTTTTTTGCCTGTTTTCTCTTGTCTTGGAGACCTATCTTTGGAGTAGGATTGACTCCATGCCAGGTACCAGAAGTAGACAGATGACCCAGGTGTGGCCAGAGCACTTATATTACCAGTGAGGGGTCTTCACTGTGAGTCATCCAGGTTCTTGGCATTTTGAGCAAAGAATTGGACAAAACACACAAATGAAGCAATGAAAGCACAGATTTTTGAAACGAAAGCATACTCTACAGTGCGGGAGTGGGCTCAAGTGTGCTGGTTATGGAATTTTCTGGAGTTTAAATACCTTCTAGAGATTTCTCATTGGTTACTTGGTTACATCCTATGTAAATAAAGTTGTGGCCCATGACCAGTCTGATTGATTGCAGAAGGTGACCAATCAAAGGCTGAAGTGAAGTTACAAAGTTATACCCCTATGCAAATGAAGACTAGGCCCATGACCAGTCTGATTGGTTGCAGGAGGGGACCAATCAGAGTACTTTCCATTTTCATCTGCCACGAAGAAAAAGTGGGTGGGCATGCAAAGGAAGTAGCCTCTGATCCTTTCGTTACCTGGGCATGGAAAGTTGGGGTTTTCCTTTTGATTCCGTTCTAGGAAGTCAGTGTGAATCAGCCTTAGGCTCCCTGCTTCCAGACCCTGTTCTCCCTCCTCACTTATGCCTGGCCACATTGACTGGACTGAGAATGACCATGTGACCTGAGCTAAGTCAATCAGGGACTTCCTCCTGATTGGTGGCCACTACGAAGTGCTTGGTTACCACTGTGAAGAAACAGCCTGATGGTTTCTTTAAAAGCCACTAACTATAAGAAAAATACAGAACTGTGGGTGGCATCTTTGTCATCATGCAAGGGAAGTCTTTCTAAGAATGAAGTTTATTCAGAAGAAAGCACAGCCAAGACACTGAGGAGAGAGACTGAGTCCTGCTATCTATTGAACTCCTGGTTCCAGCCATACCTGAAGCTTGATACATAGCTCAGCTTGTCAGATACATGAGCCAGTAAGTCCTCCTCCTTTTCGTTGTCATGGAAGCCAATTTAGCCAAGTTTCCATCATCTACAGCTGTACAGGGTGTGACTAATACACTATTTCACTGTTAGGTATTAAAAATGCTTTGAAGTTCTAGGAAGTATCTTTCTCTGAATGAACACTCAGTAAACGGGACTGACCCTTAGTCTTTTATGTACCCAGTGCTGTTCTGGGCATCAAGTATATAAAGGTAAGTAAACTAAAAGGTATTATGTAACATTAGCAGCTTATGTATTAGGATATGTCAACAGAGATAACTCAGTTTGGGAAGGGAGGCATGGGGCTGCGTTATCCAGAGAAGGAGTTTGCCAGGCCTGAAAGGGAAGCCAGGTAATTCTAAACAGAGGCAGCAACACATATAAAAGCATGGAGGTGGGTTGAAAGAGATGATTGGGATTCGCTGAGAAGGCAAACTCAAATGTCTACAAGGACCAAGTAGGTAACATAAATGAGTGAAACGCATCAGTTATAAGGCAACAAATAACAATGCCTCTTGGCCTCAGTTACGGGAAGACTGGAGAGAGCTGAGGGTAGTAGCAAATAGGGGACTGCAAGGCCCCTCACATCACAGAATATAGTTTGTCCATACCATCCACTCTCACCTTCTGCCTTTAGCAAGAAGTGGGTTTTAGCTATTCACATGGCCACGTGGATGAGGACATTTCCCCAGCTTCATCTGCAGTCAGATGTGGCCATGCTGTACATTCTGACCAATAGGATGCCAGAGGAAATGATACATGTAACTTCCAGGTTGGATCTTGAAGAAAGGGACCTACTTCTCCAGCCTGCTGAAGGCTGGAGCAGGCAGGAGGTGGGAAATGAAGCAGTATCTTGGACCAGAAGATGGAACTCACTGCAGAGAACAGGGAAAAACAAGACAGAGGTAGATAGTGTCTCTGACACCATGGAGCTATCATATCTGCCCTGGGCAATTAGTGCTTTGACTGTCACATGAGAGAAAAACAAGCTTCTACTTTGTTTAAGCCACTTGTTTTGGTCTTTGGTACAACAGTCAAACATGCATCTTGACCAACAGTCTTATATGCAGAGGGCAGCCACTTCTTGGCTCCAAAGGATTACTGCCATGAGGAACTGTAGGCTCAGTATTGTGCATTTGTCCAATTTGCCAAGAGATCATGGAAATCTAGATTTTCTTATGATATCTGATATTTACATACTGGCAACTAATTCTGATTTTCAGCACTGTATAGGCCAACACAACTGGTTTGGGGCCCGGTATCATCCTGGTCCACAGGTCTCTCCAAAACAACGACTTCATTGGAACAAGTAACATAACTTAGGGTAATAGAGTCCTTTGAGTTTGGGTAACACAACACAGTGCCTGCAAACTCTCATTACCCTCAAATGCAGTCCCATTCCCTGGAGAATAAGCCAGATGTGTTGGCACACACCTGTAATCCCAGCTACTTGGGAGGTTGAGGCAGGAGGATCACCTGAGCTCAGGAGTTTTAGTCTAGCCTGGGTAAACACAGTGAGACTCTGTCTCAAAAAAAAAAAAAGAAAGAAAGAAAGAAAAAGGGAGAATCTTTGGAAAATGGAAAGACAAAGCCTCTAAGTCAGCAGCAGCAACCACGGTGGGGCCTTACTTGCCCACAGCCTCACCATGTAGGGCCTCCCTGGATACCAGCGGCCTTTACCAGGATTAAACTCTGTTCCTTTCTCTTCTCCCTTTCTCTCCTTTTTTCAAGACTAAATAATTTCTCAGGGCTGGGTGCGTTGGAGCACACCTGTAGTTCCAGCTACTCGGGAGGCTGAGGTGGGAGGATTGCTTGAGCCCAGGAGCTCAAGACTGTCCTGGGCAACATGGTGAGACCCCAATCTCTACAAAAAAATTAATAAGTTAGCCGGGGATGGTGGGATGTGCCTGTAGTCCCAGCTTCTCGGGAGGTCGAGGCAAGAGGATTCCTTGAGCCAAGTTCAAGGATGCAGGGCACTATGATTGTGCCACTGCACTCTAGCCTGGGCGACAGAGTGAGACCCCATCTCAAAAAAACAAATTTTTTTTTTCTCAGGAGACAGGGCTAGATATTAGAATCATGAAGCAAAAAATAGCAGGTGAAAAAGGCAGCCCTCAGTTGGATATGGAAGGTCTGGTAGCCTCACCAAACAAGTTCATCCAGACAAACAGCTTCGTGAAGGAGGAGTGGGAGGTGGCATAAAGGAAGACGCAGAAGGTGCAACATCCAATGCTCATTTTGTGGGAACCACTGACGACACGGGTTGTAAGAAAACAACCAAAGTGGCATCAGCATTGCACGGGGCCCCAGCTAATCCTCCCCTCCAAAGAACAAAGATATTGTGGGCACAATTTCAGCTGACCCCAGCTTTCTCCTCTGGATTCAGGTAAAGCACCCATGCAAAGGTCCATGGTTAGCCACAGGCAATTACTCTAATTGCCAGCCAAGCAGTGCCAGCATGAAGGTATTGCTCATACAGGTTCAAACCACTTGCTGTGCTCTCAAGTCAAAATAAACATCAGGGAAATATCCACGGCATTGCTGTTGCACAATAAGAAGAATAAAAACAATCATGTTGCAGGAAAAGAACTTCCTGTTTATAAGAGCCCACTGCCCTCTAAGGAGTTGCTTCCGGTTTGGCGAGAAGTCTTTTCTCTGCAGTGCCCTCACTGAATTAAGATACACAGTTTGGAGGTAGGAGCTGGAGAGAGTTTCCCTGCACAACAGAAGGAGAAGGATTTGGAGAGGAGAAGGATGAGTAATCCAGGAGGGAAGGGAGATCAAACAGAAGTGGGAGGAGAATGGAACAGGAGGTAGGTCTTTGCATTCTCCAAGAGCCTCTGTACCGGTCATCGGTCAACACCTAAAACCAACCCACCACTGGGACCAGTGAGCTTTTTACAGACACCAGAGATGGATGACAGCAAAGGATATAGGAGGTGGGGGAGAAGGCAGAAAAGGGCAAGAGAATACGGGCTCTTTGGGAATTAACTGAAGTACATAGGAGTGGTGACTCACGCCTGTAATCCCAGACTTTGGGAGGCTGAGGCAGGCAGATCACTTGAGGCCAGGGGTTCAAGACCAGCCTGGTCAACATAGCGAAACCCCACCTCTACTAAAAATACAAAAATTGGCTGGGCGTGGTGGTGCACACCTGTAATCCCAGTTACTCTGGAGGCTGAGGCACGAGAATTGCTTGAACCCTGGAGGCAGAGGTTGCAGTGAGCTGTGGTCGTACTATCACACTCCAGCCTGGGTGACAGAGCAAGACTCTATCTCAAAAAAAAAAAAGAAATACATGGGAGGCCTTTGTGCTCGTCACACAGAGATTCTGAGCAATTTCACCAATAGCTTTGAGGGACGGAGAGGTCCCCATGCCATTTGGATACTATCATCTCCCCCAGAACAGGAGTTATGAGTTCTTATAATGTGCTAGTGCTAAACAATTTCCATGAATTTCTATTTGACTCTTTCAATAATCGTAAGAAGTGGGTATTATTAGACAAATTTTACAGATGCTTTAACATATTAAATATTTTGCTTAAGATCTCAGAGCTAACAGCAGCAGGGCCAAGACTCAAAGCCAAGTCTGTTTGGCTCCCAATTCTGTGTCATTTTGTTTAGAAAAAGATCACATTTAGCTTGCAGAAAAGTGATTTTGGCCAGGTGTGATGGTTCACACCTGTAACCCCAGCACTTTGGGAGGCTGAGATGGGTAGACTGCTTGAGTTCAGGAGTTCGAGACCAGCCTGAGCAACATGGCGAAACCCTGTCTCCACAAAAAAACACCCAAGTTAGCCAGGTGTGGTGGTGTACACCTGTAGTCCCAGCTACTTGGGAGGCTGAGGTGGCAGGATTGCTTGAGCCTGGGAGGTTGAGGTTCCAGCGAGCCGTGACTGCACCACTGCATTCAAGTCTGGGTGACAGAGTGAGACTCTGTCTTTTAAAAAAGAAAAGAAAAGAAAAGTGATTCTGGTTACATTCACTAATCATGGGATACACTGACATCCCAAGCCCCTTGATGTACGGTACTAAGAAGGACAAACATTGCTTCAGTGAGATTTCTGCCAACAATACATAACCTGAATCTACTCACGAGGAAACACCACACACACCTAATTTGCAGAGCATTCCCCAAACAGCTCACTTGGATTCTTCAAAATTGTCAAGGTCCTGAAAGACAAAGACTGAATACTCTAGACTAAAGGACACTAAAGAGACATGATGACGAAATATAATGTGTGATCTTACACTCTATCTTGGATAGGGAAAAAAAATATAAAGAACATTATTAGGACAATTTGGTAAAATTTGAGAATGACAGTTACACTGTGGTTATGCAGGAGAATATTCTTGTCCTTTAGAGATACATGCTGGAATAGCTAGGGTATTCAGGGGTGTGATGTCTGCAACCTACTCTCAAATGGTTCCATAAAATATGAAGCAGACAGACAGGAAGGAGGGAGGATGAAGCAGGATATTTACATTTGAGAAATTACAGTGAATGTATGAGGAAGTTCACTACACTGTCCTTACAACTTTTCTTAGCGCCTTGAACTTTTTTAAAACAAAAAAAACCAAAGGAATTCTGACTTCAATTTCTGACACTGTGACAGACTGGGTATCCTCCCAAATGAAACAAGTATGGATAAAACATGAATTTTTTTTTTTTTTTTTTGGAGACAGGGTCTCACCCTGTCACCCAGGCTGGAGTGCAGTGGCACAATCACTACTCACTGCAGCCTTAACCTCCTGGGCTCCAGCAATCCTCCCACTTCAGCTTCCCAAGTAGCTGGGACTGCAGGCATGCACCACCATGCCTGGCTAATTTTTGTAATTTTTTGTAGAGACAGGGTCTCGCCACGTTGCCCAGGCTGGTCTCAAACATGATTCGCCTATCTCAGCCTCCCAAAGTGCTGGGATTACAGATGTGAGCCACCGTGCCCAGCTAAAACATTTTTAAGCATGTTGCTGAGCTGGCATGAAAAGAAAATATCCCAAGAAGCCAAACATTAAATAAAACAAGTATCCTGGGAGTCATCAATGCCAAAACCAGTTTCCACCCTGAAAGTCTGTTAAACTTTGAGGACTCTTGAGCTTCTATCCTTTTTTTAAACCACTTCAAGATATAATGCATACATCACAGGATTCACCTTTTAAAAGTGTAGAATTCAGTAATTTTTAGACTATTCAAAGAGGTGTGCAACTACCACAATTATCTGATTTCAGATGATAACATTTTTATCATCTGCAAAAGAAACTCCACACCTATCAGCAATCGCTCTCCATTCCTCCCTCTCCCAGCACACACTAACGCACTCACCTACTTGCTGTTTCTACGGATGCGCCTATTCTGGACATTTCCCATAAATGGAATTTGACAATATGTGGCCTTTTGTATCTAACTTCTTTCACTTAGCGTAATGTTTTCAAGGGTCATCAATACTATAGCATGTATTAATATTTTATTTCTTTTTATTGCCAAATAAGATTCCATTGTATGGGTATTCTGTTTATCCATTCATCAGTTAGTGGACAATTGAGTTGTTTCTACCTTTTGGCTATTACGAATAACGCTGCGATGAACATTCATGACCTTGAAAAAGCATGTATGTGTGTATATGTGTGTGTGTGTGTGTGTGTGTACAGATATACATATAACTTGGGATACTTTCTTTTCATGCCAGCTCAGCAACATGTTTAAAAATGTTTTAGCTGGGCACGGTGGTACACATCTGTAATCCCAGCACTTTGGGAGGCTGAGATGGGTAAATCACTTGACCCCAGGCATTTGAGACCAGCCTGGGCATGTACACACACACACACACACACACACACACATACATACATATATTTGTTCCAATTTCTCCACACCCTTGCCAATACTTGTTACTCTCTTTTTAATTATAGCCACCTTATAGGTGTGAAGCAGCATCTCATTGTGATTTTGGAATGTATTTCTCTAAAGACTAATGACTTTTAGCATCTTTTCATGTGCTTATTGGCTGTATATCTTTGGAGAAATATCTACTCAAATCCTTTGTCAAGCTTTCATCTAGGTACAGGGTGGCGGGAGACAAAGCAAAGGGCCCATTTAAGGAGAAAGTCTAACAGGAAACCACCCATGTACAGTTGGGATCTTAAAAGGCCATCCCTTCAATGTGAGGATGGACAAGAAATTAACTCAGTGTCCAGAGGGAGCAGCAAGATAACTTGAGTATCTCAATCTCGGCAATGAGTGGAGGGTTAAAAGATCTCCCTTTCAATTTATAGCCACACTTATTCTCTCATTTGGGTTGGGTCTGAGTCTATGTAGGACATAAAGGACACAGTAGATCTGGAAAAGTTCAAGAATTTCTAGAAATGTAAGAGAATTGAAATTCAAAATCCAATGATAGATTAAACAGCTAAAAAAAAAGAATTATTAAAATTAAAGTTATATAAATAACTAAAATGCAGCCCAGGAACCCAGAGTTGAAAATTATCAGTTTAAAAGACATGGAAGATAGAGTCTAAGGATCTAATACATATTTAGAGTTTTAGAAGTAGATGAAATAAAATGGGAAAGACAATATTCCCAATATTTTAAGAGATAATGGCTGAAAATTTTCCATTATTGTTGAAAGAGTAGTAATTAGATCTAAGAATCTCAACCAAACCCAAGGATAAATAAAAAGAAAACCTGAGCTAGACATATCATAATGAAGCTGCTGTATACAAAGACAAAAAAAAATTTAAGCTAAAGTAGCTAAATTTAAAAAAAGAATGGCAATCTGCAATTCTGACTGCCAGCATCAACAACAACCATGGAGACCAGTAAGATAGAAGAATGATACTTTCAAATACACTGAGACAAAAATAACTGCCAACTTAGAATTCTATAACTTGTATAATTATCTTTCAAGAATGAGGAAGAAAAAGATTTCCAGAGAAAAATAGATGTGAGGTGTAAGAAGGAACAATGAGCAAAGATATAAGGCAACTATGTGGGTTGTGAGTAAAGCTAAATTGTTGACTATGTAAAACAACTAGAATGCTTAATTTGTAGGTGGAAAAGTAGCTAACACTAAATAACAAGAAAATACTATAAATTGTGAAGAATGTTATCTGATTTAGAGTTCTGAGGTCTTTGTATTTGTTTAGGAGCAGGATAAAAATACTGTTTAATTTTAGCCTGTATAATAGATTAAATACGCATGTTAAGACAGCTAGAGATCCACTAAAAGAATACAGCATAACTTCCAAACAAACAGAAGAAAGGGAATGAGAAACACACACAAACAAAGTTAATCAGTTCAAAAGATGGCGATCCAGGAGGCCATCAACCTAGAAGGGGCAAAAAATTACGGTGCATTCATAAAATATGGTAAAACTTTAAAAGTTAAGGAACAACAGCTACCTATGTCAATATGGAAAACACTCAATGATGAATGGAAGAAGCAAGTGAGAGAAGGAAATCCCATGTGATTCTGTATTCCGTAAGATGCAAAATGAGGCAAGGTAAACAATACTTGGAAAATTTTGAAATTTATAGAATACAGAATGAGGCCGGGCGCGGTGACTTATGCCTATAATCCCAGCATTTTGGGAGGCCGAGGCATGCGGATCACCCAAGGTCGCAAGTTTGAGACCAGCCTGACCAACATGGAGAAATCCCATCTCCACTACAAATACGAAATTAGCTGGGAGTGGTGGCGCATGCCTGTAATCCCAGCTACTCAGGAGGCTGAGGCAGGAGAATCACTTGAATCCAGGAGCAAAGGTTGCGGTAAGCTGAGATCGCGCCATTGCTCTCCAGCCTGGGCAACAAGAGTGAAACTCTGTCTCAAAAAAATAATATAAAATGAAAAATAAATAAATAAAAAGGATACAGAATGCATACATGCTTAAAGAAAAACAAAACAAAACAAAACAAAACAGGATAGTGGTTATCTCTGCAGAAGAGGGCAGGGGCTACAAGAGGTCTCTAAAATATCGTAATGTTCTATTTCTTAACCTCAGTGGCTGCGTATGGTTACTTGTTTGATCATGATTTAAAGTCTAGGCCAGTCCCAGTGGCTTACATCTATAATCTCAGAGCTTTGGGAGGCCAAGGCAGGAAGATCACTTAAGGCCCGGAGTCTGAGACCAGCCTGGACAACATAGTGAGACCCTTATCCCCAGACACAAAAATTGTTTTTTAATTAGCCAGGTAGCTTGGTACAGCGGCTCATGCCTGCAGTCCCAACACTTTGAGAGGCCGAGGCAGGGAGATTACTTGAGTATAAGAGTTTGAGACCAGACTGGGTAACACAGTGAGACCCCTTTCTCAAAAAAAAAAAAAAATTAGCTAGGCATGGTAGTGCAAGCCTGTAATCCTAGCTACTCAGGAGGCTGGGACAGGAGGATTGCTTGAGTCCAAGAGTTCAAGTTTAGAGTGAACTATGATCATGCCACTGCACTGCAGCCTGGGCAACAGAGCAAGACCCCATCTCTTAAAAAAAATAAATTGTATATGGGTTTTAGTACTGTATGATATTTTACACAAAAAAAGTTTTAGTGAAACAAAGAAGGAATCTTAGTTCTGGGGGCATGCAGAAGACATCTCCCCACTTCTCAGTTATGTAAATCTGCAACCTAACTCTTGTGGACTGACCTTTTTCATACCTTCGGAGACTGGAAACATAAGCGTCAGCTCCCACCTGAGCTCTTGTTCCACAGGCTAGCCGCTAAACCAGCCTGGTAGTAACCAGTGACCTAGTTAACTGAGCTTTGGCCTTCCACCTGTCACAAAAACAACCTAATCACATAAAGGGAAGTTTAAAAATCTCACATTAGCTTCCCAGGGAGGTATGAACATTAGTTCATGATCTGAAATGTGAATAAAAAGGAAAACTTCTCAATATTCATGTCACAATTAAAAGGAATCTTAGACATAATTTCCAAAGCATAAGCTAGAATATTAAGTACACCTGTTATAGATCTCTTCAGACATCTCTCTCCCTGAGGAAACTCCCTGAGACCAAAAGAAGGTCAGAGCTTCAAAGAACACAGACATTTCTCCCCTCTGAAACTAAAGTTGCAGGGAGATTAGCTGACAAGCTCTCAATATTGTTTACTCCGAGACTGCTGTGAACAGTGTCAGGCAACATGACTGCTTTTTGTCTCTAAAGGTGACTTATCTGAGACTATCCCTTCAGGCCTGCTCGGTGTTTAGTGCTTCAAACAAAGTGATCTTTGTGCTTTTCGGTTTTTGATTGATGTAGATTACTTGTTGCATCCTTTAAAACCTAAATGTAAAGATTTCTGTCCTACCTGAAGCTCTTTCTGGAAACAAGGCAGGTTAAAATAAACAATAAAGATCCCCATTTTCCCCACAGAAAGCGGCACCTGTTATAATTAGAGTTTGAATAGATGAAGGAAAGGGCAAGGCAAGATAAGGAATGAGATCAGAGCTTTGCATGTTTTCCAACACAGGTCATTAAACTCAGACCTCTGGAAAATTGACTACCCCACGGCTTTTTAGGACTTCTTTGAATAAAGTCTATAGGAACACACATCAGTGAAATCTTCCCACTCTACCTATAAAGCTGGCATCACTCATGACGGTGTCTAGATCATTCTACTAATCATTTACATAGTCTAAATGAACTCGTGTTCAAAGTTCAAATAAGCAGGTCTCTGTGGTTTTTAACACAGCTTTTAAGCTTTCTTTAGTTACAGGTATGATCCTAATTCTAACCCTAGTATGTACCAGAGAGGCTAAATTCTATGTTCCCGCTCATTGCTGAGTGTGTGAAAACTCGCTAGAAGCTGATATGACCACTCATTCCAAACACAGCCCAGTCCAAGCAGAATTAATCTACGATATCTAGACTGGCTGATAAAAAAAGGGAAGAAATAAGCCTATAGTAACCCAAGAAATAAGCTAATATTTACCTCTGAAACAGAGCTTCGATGTATTTTTGCTCACTTTATCTTCTACTAACATGTGACATCGTCATTATCTTTCTCATTATTACAGATGGAAGTTCAGGAAGTATCAGGTCAGTTGTAAAGGTTACATAGCTAGAAATCAAATGTGTGTCTTAACTGAAATAGGGCAAGTCCTTAGGATGTTTTAGAAGCAACACAAATCACAGGTGGCCTTCCACCTCCAACACAGTGACCCAGGTAGAATCCAATGAAGTGGATGTAGTAAATACTCCACGTGGATCCACTCACCTCTGCCACATTCCCCTTGCAGTGTGCCTTACTGCTCACTAGAGGCTGGAAAGCTGGACCACAGCTCAGGTTCCACACAATGATGTAGCTTCGGCAGGCACACCCAACCTAGACTTAGAAGGAAAAAGACAACAGCATGGCCCAAAGGACATGCTTTGGATGCCTCTATGTTCCTGCTGGCAGACATAGCCATGGAGGTACTTGTTTTTCTGCGTCAGTCCACAGAAAACTGAAATCCCAGCGTCCCATTCCTTGCTTCATAGTGTTGAGAGGCAAGTCAGGGGGCAGCCATTTGGTATCATGACCCGCAATGGGGACAATAGACATCCAGGACCCAGAAGACATGAGAGTAGATCCTGCTTCCTCGCCTTCCTTCTGATGGCAGGCCAGTTCCGTGGTATGATTCCAGTAGGTGCTCCTGTAACCTCAGCCTAGAGCCTGCTCCACCAACCCTACTAAAAATTTTGGAAGCCAACTAATGATGCATAATAAATCCCTTGCAGCTTCAACCAGCTACAGTAGACTGACATCTTCAGTTGAACTCTAAGACAATGAATATTCTACTTTCCCATGAACAGGGCATATTACTAGGCTGGTACCATGAATCTCATGGGTGTGTACAGAGGATGGACAAGCAATCAGATGGCATTTGTTCACGCTGAACTCCACAAGGGTGTGATTGACTCATTCATGTGTTATTTAAGAACTGTTTCCTCAAATCATGGCTCAACTAGAAAAGGAAATGAAAGAAAGAAGGGATTCCCCACAACCTGGGACTGGTTTATTATCAAGTGAGATAATGAACGTGAAAACCCTTTAAATGGTAGAGTGCTTCTCTAAAAGTACAGGCACCTTCCTAGAAACAGTGCTACTCAATCTTAGCAAAAACAAACAAATGGTATTTTCCTGCCAAATTTTAGATTTAACTCTCTCTATGGGGTGAATAAAGGACCAAATACCTATAAGGAATAAATGTCTCTTGAATTTCACCTCAAATTTGAAAACTTGAGTTTTTCCTACTATAATTTAATATCTTTTTAAGCATATTTTTCTTTACATGTCTTAAATCCTGTAATTGATCATTTGTTTCAACAAACATAGAAAAGTGCTATTTACCACTATATTCTAAGGGCTAGACACAGATTCTGGCACACAGTAAATATTCAACACATTTTTATGACAACAGACAAGATATGCATTATTAATCTGCACTGTAAAACTCATAGCGTTTTGTTTTGTTAGTTTTTATTCTTTTTTTAAAGAGACAGACACAGTCTCACTCTGTCGCCCAGGCAATCCTTCTGCTTCAGCCTCCCAAGTGTCTGGTACTACAGCCATGCACCACCACACCTGGTTCATTTTTAAATTTTTTGTAGAGACATGGTCTCACTATGTTGCTCAGGGTGGTCTCAAACTCCCGGCCTCAAGCAATCCTCTGGCTTTGGCCTCTCAAAGGCTGGGGTTATAGGCGTGAGCCACTGTATCCAACCTTCATAGCATTTAGACTGGGAAAGACCTTGAGGAGCTTAAGAATCAGTACTAAGACATAACCTGAGACAAAGAAATAGCTGAAAAGTTTCCCTCTTAGGAACTAGAGTAGTATAAAATGATTTTCCCAAAATTAATCTATGTGTCATATAAAAATCCAATATAATCTGACAAAGGAAAGGAGGCACCAGCAGTGACTGTGAAAAAAGTTATAAAGGTCAACTTGAAGAAGAAACATATAAACATGTGAAAATAGGGAAAAAGATTTTTTAAAAAATCACAGCTGGGATAGATTATCCTATCAGATATTAACATGTAATCTAGAACTAACATGGAAACAAAGAATAGAACAGACTAGAAAGTGTACAGTTGAACCCAAGCAGGTACAAGTAGTAAATGAAAAACAGAAAGCAATCCAGGTAAGGGAATGTACAATGAATTCACCAATATGAAATGTTGGGACAACTGAGTAGACATTTGAAAATAAAATTAGAGCCCAACTTTATATTTCTGCTGAAATGCAGCTCAATATTAAAGTCAAATATTTTAAAGCACAAGAAAAATATAGGCAAAATATTAATGTATGGATCATTATATTTAGCTTTGTTAGTGAGATACTACTTTCTTTTTTTTTTTCCAATGACCTCTGAACTTTTTACTGGAGTCCTGCTCCCCAAAGGGCACTCTGCTTCTGCTGGCTTAATGTCTCAGAACTTTGGTGTCATTGGTCAGATACCACTTTGCCATCCACTGTCTGGCGGGTGGTGGTCTTTTGGATGGTTTGCATGGAGCTGCTGCTGTAAAGGGCATCACCAAGATTGAAGTCCTCGCCATCTTCCAGCAGGCAGTGGTAGGTGGTAATCTCAGCCTCCAGCAGACCTTCATGTTCAGCACAGCCTCGTACACCTGGGCCTGGTGCTGTCCCTCTGCCCGGGTCGGTGCCAGCTCTGACTCCAGGTGCAGCAGGATCCCGTTGAGCTGCTCCATCTGCAGGGTGTAGTGGGCCTCCACCTCCCTCAGGCTGTTCTCCAAGCTGGCCTTCAGATTCCTCATGAAGTCCAGGTCGATCTCCAAGGACTAGACTGTACATCTCAGATCCGTGAGCAGCATCTCAGCAGCTCCAACCTCAGTGGACTGTGTGGTAACCACTGTGGTGCTCTCCTCAGTCTGCTGAGACCAGTACTTGTCCAGCTCCTCTCGGTTCTTCCGAGCCAGCTTGTCATATTGGGCCCGGGTGTCTTCCATGATCTTGGCAAGGTCCTGAGATTTGGGGGCGTCTACCTCCACGATCAACCCAGGGCTGACAATCTGAGCTTGTAGGCCTTTTACTTCCTCTTTGTGGTTCTTCTTCATGAAGAGCAGCTCCTCCTTGAGAGGCCTCGATCTTTGTCTTCAGCTGCAGCCGAGTGACATTGGTGTCATCAATGACCTTGCAGAGCCCATGAATGTCATTTTCCACAGACTGGCGCATGGTCAGCTCTATCTCATACTTGACTCTAAAGTCATCAGCAGCAAGACGGGCACTGTCAATCTGCAGAACAATGTGGGCATCGTCCACAGTATTTGAGAAGATCTGAGCCCTCAGGTCTTCGATGGTCTTGAAGTAATGGCTCCAGTCTCTGACCTGGGGTGCCTTCTTCTCTAGGTGCTCCCGGATTTTGCTCTCCAGCCTCCGGTTCATGGTCTCTAGGTTCCTCACTCTGTCCAGGTAGGAAGCCAGGTGGTTGTTCAGGCTTTGCATGGTCTCCTTCTCATTCTGGATGCCTCTCATTCCTGCCAGACCCCTGGCCGCCCCCGTGGCCATGTCTCTGGACTCCATGCCACCCTGGAAGCCGGTGGAGCGGGACACAGTGATTTGGGAACCAGAGCCCCCCAGCACCTGCAGAGATGCTGGCTGCGCTGCTGACTGGCCGGATGCCATAGCTGGGTGCCTGGACAGAGCCCAGGGACCGGCAGTTGGTGGAGAAGGTGGAACAAGTGGTGAAGCACATGCTGTCCGGGGGCGGGGGTGTGGGGAAGCGAGGGGACAGAACCCAGGCTTTGCTGACATGTTAGTGAGACAGTACTTTCTAAGGATGATGCCCAACATGGGGAAGACAGTAAGACTGAGAGATGTGAAGATAAACTTTAGATTTTGTAAATAAAATCACTATGGCACTTTGGGAGGCCAAAGCGGGAGGACTGCTTGAGCCCAGGAGTTTGGGAACTGGGCAACAAACAAAAAAATCAGCCAGGCATGGTGGCATGTAACTGTAGTCCCAGCTACTCAGGAGGCTAAAGTGAGAGGCTCACTTGAGCCTAGGAGGTCGAGGCTGCAGTGAGCTGTGATCGTGCCACTGCACTTCAGCCTGGGTGACAGAGCAAGACTATCTCAAAAAAAAAAAAAAAAAAAAGCACTATAAATAAATAAATAAATAAATAAATAAATAAATAAATAAATAAAACTAAGAGATAAGCTAGAAAAAATATTCACAACAAAGAAGGTCAATATTCCTAATAGATGCTAAAAATATCCATAAGTGAATAACAAAACTACTGAACGTCTTTGTAGCTAGACCTGTATGTTGACCTCTTTATCCTTCCCAAATTCCACTGAAACGTCTCGCACCCCCAAATTAAAAAAATACGTAGTAGTGCTGAAAAGCTAGAAAAAGCAGCAACAGCAGTCTGGAGCAGAGAGAACTTCCCGGGAGGCACTTCAGAACAAAACAATGATAACCAAGGGAGTTTCTCGTCTGCAGCTCTGGAGCGGAAAACAGAGGACCTACTAAAAACAGCAAGCCTCCAAACACCTTCAGATAAGCCAAGGATTCGAAGCAATAACCAAAGTTGGAGAAGGAATGAGTCAAGGGTAATCTGCTAAGGAGTACATTTAAAGACTTAGAAACTACTGAGTAAATTATCTTCCCCCTCCCTGCAGCAGCTACTTCTGGAAATAGCCCCCAGGATAAAGATTTGAGATTTCCAGATGCTTCAACAAGCTATTTGCACACATCATAAGAAAGCCTATGCATCTCTACTACCCCTAGTTTCCCCCTCCCAGGCCTGTCAATATTTCCTTTCCTTTGAAAAACCACCAGATGCAGATTACATGATGAAAACCCGTATTCACTGCCGGGGTACAGGGATTCTCACTTAAGCTGAGCAAACAGGCTCCAGTCATTTCATCTATGATTACAAACATGGACAACCATTAATCACCAAATGACTGAAGAAAACAGCACAGGAGAAGTAACAGATTCAACAAGAAGTGGTCCCTTAGTAACAAAGAAAATACACTCAAGATCCTTACAGTGATTCAATAAAAAAGAGATCAGACTAAAAGTAAACATTTTAGAATGACTAATTTTTGGGAATTAAAACTATCAAAGCCATAATAAAGCAACAGATGGGTTGAAAGGCAGCGCATACTTAACTGGAAATCTGAATTTGGGCTTAAAGTGTAATTTTTCTAGAAAATTACACTCTTTGCAAAGTACAAAGAGAAACATGAAAGAAAAATTAGGAGATATTGAAAATAGTTTAATCTGTCCTGGAACTCCTGGATTGAATTAAGATTCCTTTAAAAGAGGAAACAAAGAACCAATGCAGAAAATAAGAGAAATTTCCCTATGCTGAAGCTAGATTTGTATAGTTCTTATAAAGAGCCCAAAAAATGACGAGGAGGACAAATAAAGAATGCCTTTCCAGGCCAGGTGTGATGGCTCACTCCTGTAATCCCAGCACTTTGGGAGGCTGAGGTGGGTGGATCATTTGAGGTCAGGAGTTTGAGACCAGCTGCGTCAACATGGCAAAAACTCGTCTCTACTAAAAACACACAAATTAGCCAGGCATAGTGGCCGCGCCTGTAATCCCACCTACTGGGACATAGAATTGCTTGAACCCAGGAAGCAGAGGTTGCGGTGATCCGAGATCGTGCCTCTTCCAGACATACAGTGGTATCTAGGGAGATATCGCCATAGATCCCTAAAGTTAGGGAAACAATTTCAAAAGCTTCTAGGGAGGGGAAAAGACCATTTAGTTACTTAAAAGGAAAAGAGAACCTGATTCCCACAGAGGAGTGGATTTGAAGCCCAGCGAAAGCTAGCCCTCTGACAAACATTATAGAAGTTACAGTTTACTGCAACAGATGCAAGGAACATATTCTCAGCAGGTAACACCAGGAAATATCAGGCTAGAGCTGTCCTGAGAGAAGGGCCTTGTCTCCCTGAGTCCTCCCAGATTAGAGTGAGGGCAGGGAGAGATCCCACCAGGACTTGGGAAACTCCAAGGAAGGCCTTAACAATCTTTTATTCCAAACCACATCAACCTGAAGAAACTTCCCTATAATTATCTTACATGGTTACAAAACTGCCTTTCATAAGCCATTTCTCCTGTATATAACACCGCCATTTCACCTACAATTTATTGCTACACCACCAGTGTACATTTGCATGGGTAGTAGTGCAAGACATCATTCACACAAGACTCTGCTGCAACAAAGTCTGTGGGAATGTACATTCATGAATGGTCAAGGCCTGGGAGATACTGAGACTAACAGGCCTGTTTAGATACTACCAGACCATCGAGTCTCTTATTAACAACACTGAATGCAGCCAGGTACAGTGACTCACACCTGTAATCCCAGCACTCTGGGAAGCTGAGGCAGAAGGATTGCTTGAGCCCAGGAATTGGAGACCCGCCCGCGCAACAAAGTGAGACTCCTATCTCTACAAAAAAACAAAAAACACTATCCAGGCATGGTAGTGCACACCTGTGGTCCCACCTACACAGGAGGCTGAGATTGCAGTGAGCCATGTTTGAGCCATAGCATTCCAGCCTAGGCGACAGAGTGACACCCTGTGTAACAACAACAAAACAAACCAAAAAACAAAAAACACTGGATCTTAGAAGCCAATGGAACAATATCCTCAAAGAATTAATTTAAAAAAATTGTCTTGGCTGGGCATGCTGGCTCATACCTGTAATCCCAGCACTTTGGGAGGCCAACACAGGTGTATCACTAGAGCCCAGGAGTTTGAGACCAGACTGGGCAACATGGCGAGATCCTGTCTCTACAAAAAAATTAGCTGGCCATGGTGGCAAGTGCCTGTGGTCCCAGCTACTCAGGAGCCTGAAGTGGGAGGATCACCTGAGCCTGGGGATGTTGAGGCTGCAGTGAGCCAAGATCATGCCACTGCACTCCAGCCTGGGTGGCAGGGTTAGATCCTGTCCTCACCCCTCCAAAAAAAGAACTGAGTAAAAATTAATGAAATTTTGAGATCTATAGTTTTATACTAACCAAATTATTATTCAAATATGAAGGTAAAAGAAGATGTGATGGATGTGCAATGATTCAAAAAGTTTACCACTTTCAAACCCTTTCTAAAACAATTATGCAAAAAGGTATCTCCAGCAAAATGAAAAATCAAGAAAGTAAGTGACACAAAAAATAACATGAAAAATAATATCGTGAACAAATTTAAACTTGTGGTTAAGTCTAAATAGTTGTTCAGTAATATGGGTGGGAATCTTAAGATGACTGCCAAGCAATGATTCCTAAGAAATCATTTTTTAAAAAGTAGTGCAGGGATTATAAAATGGCACACAGACTTTGAAAAATAGTCTGGCAGTTCCTCAAAAAGTTAAATGGAGAGTTACCATGTGATGATAGCAATTCCACTCTTAACAGCATGAAATATATTCAAGAGAAATAAAAATATATATCCACACAAAACCTTCAACATAAATATTCTTAACAGCATTATTAATAATAGTTAAAAGGCAGAAACAACCAAATGTCAATGAACAGATGAATAAAATGTGATATTTCTACACAATGGACTATTAGTTTGTTAAAAAAAAGAAATGAAATACTGATACATGCCACAACATGGATAAATCTTGAAAATACTATGCTAAGTGAAAGAAGCCACAAAAAGAAGGCAAAGAAGACCATATATTATAGGACTCCCTTTATAGGAAATGTCCAAAATAGGCAAATTTATGGAGACAGACAGTAGATTAGTAGCTGACTAGGGCTGGTGGAGGGAGGATTTGGGAAGAGATGGAGAATATATGTTAGTGGGTATGGGGTTTCTTTTTAGGGTAGTGAAAATGTTCTAAAAGTAGTTGTAGTGATGATTGTACAACGCTGTGAATATTCTAAAAGCAACTTAGTTATATACTTCAAATGGGTGAACTTTACAGTATGTAAATTATATCTCAATAAAGCTGTCATTTTTTTTTTAATCCAGAGAAAGTTGGCTGACATAAAGTACATGGCCAGGAATAGGTAAGGAAGAAAGTGTTGTCCTTTGAATGGAATCATATAATTATATATCTTGATTAATTATCTGGATATTTAGAAAACTATTAGCTTAAAATGTGGGTAAAAATTTTAAAGTAACTCCAAACAAATAGAATTTATAACTTTAAATCACTAGAGGAAAAAATAAGGAAAACTAAGAATTCTAAATAATCACAATAAATATAAATGTGTTAAATTCCTATATTGGAAGACAAGTTCTCAGACTGGGTATAGAAATAAAATCTAACTATATGATACATATAGAAGATGTACTTATAACAAGATGACAAGGAAAGGTAAAAAATAAAAGGGGTGTCTCCTTTTGGAGGATATGAAGTGTTTTGGAATTAGAAGTGGCAATTGTACAACATTGTAAATGTAGTAAATGCCACTCAATTGTTCATTTTAAACTGGTTAATTTTATGTTATACAAATCCCACTCAATTAAAAAATAAAGGGACAAGGCCGGGTGCAGTGTCTCACGCCTGTAATTCCAACACTTTGGGAGACTGAGGCGGGTGCATCACCCGAGGTCAGGAGTTCGAGACCAGCCTGGCCAACATGATAAAACTCTGTTTCTACTAAAAATACAAAAATTAGCTGGGCGTGATGGTGTGCTCCTGTAATCCCAGCTACTCGGGAGGCTGAGGCAGAAGAATCACTTGAACCTGGGAGGCAGAGGTTGCAGTGAGCTGAGATCGTGCCACTGCACTCCAGCCTGGGCAACAAGAGTGACACTCCGTCCTCCCCCCCAAAAAATAAAAAATAAAAACATAAAGGGACAAGCTTGGCATATTAGTGCTCATCTGCAGTCCCGGCTACTTGGGAGGCTGAGGTGGAAGGATTGTCTGAGGTCATTAGTTCAAGGCTGAAGTGTACTATGATTTCACCTGTGAAGAGCCACTGCACTCCAGCTTGGGCAACACAGCAAGGACTGGTCTCTTAAAAAAGAAATTGGAGAAATGCATGGTGAAAATAAATTACCATGATTAGTTTAAAAAGATAAAGAGGCCGGGCACAGTGGCTCACGCCTGTAATCCCAGCACTTTGGGAGGCCAAGGCAGATGGATCACCTGAGGTCAGGAGTTTCAGACCAGCCTGGCTAACATGGTGAAACCCTGTCTCTACTAAAATAAAAATACAAAAATAGTTAGCCGGGCGAGATGGCGGGCAACTGTAATCCTAACTACTAGGGAGGCTGAGGCAGGAGAATCACTTGAACCTTAGAGGCAAAGGTTGCAGTGGGCCAATCAGCATGATCTTGCTGCCACTTCACTCCAGCCTGGGCGACAGAGTGAGACTGTCTCAAAAAAAAAAAAAAAGATAAAGGGACAAGAAAATAAATAAATGCTACAAAAAAAGCTCGTCTGACAGGATTAGAATCAGACAAAATGGAACACATCAAAGGAAACTAAGGCTGATTTTACATATGCACATAGCCACAATATCCCTAGATATGATATTAATAAATCAAATACAAGAGTAAAAACATTTAAATTCAATAGCTTATTAAAATCGTATAACTAAGTAGAGGTTATCCCAAGAGTACAAGAATAATTCAACATTAGGTTTCCTAATATAGTTCACTACATTAGCCAACTGAAATAAACAAAACTCAAATGATCACCTCAATAAAAAGCACTTCCCCACCAAAACAATCCTATCTCCTAGCTCCATTCTCATTCATACTGCTCAAATCATTCCTAATTAAAAAGGGGACACAGTTAAACTTCCCTTCCTTAACTCAATAAAGACTAACAGATCCTACAGTTAAAACAGTACTATCATTATAATACTGGAAATATCCAATTAAAGTTATGAGCAAGCCAAGGATATCTACATCATCCCAATTATTTGACATTACACTGGCAATCTTAGTCTATGCAGTAATGGAAAAAAGTATAAAAAGAAAATGAAAACCACCCATATTCAAAAAGTCTGAGAATAATTCAAGATAGCTACACACAAGACAAAAATTTAAAAATTAACAGCTTTCTTATAAATCACAAATAATCAGAAATGAGTGAAATCTAATTTATTTTTGACAAATCTCATTTATCAAAAATTGAAAATACTTAAAACTGAGTAAGAAATGCCTAAGATTAATCTGGAAAAAACTCAGCACTTTGAGAACATAAAATAGCCGGGCACGGTGGCTCAAGCCTGTAATCCCAGCACTTTGGGAGGCCGAGACGGGCGGATCACGAGGTCAGGAGATAGCGACCATCCTGGCTAACATGGTGAAACCCCGTCTCTACTAAAAATACAAAAAACTAGCCGGGCGAGGTGGCGGGCGTCTGTAGTCCCAGCTACTCGGGAGGCTGAGGCAGGAGAATGGCGTAAACCCGGGAGGCGGAGCTTGCAGTGAGCTGAGATCGGGCCACTGCACTCCAGCCTGGGCGACAGAGCCAGACTCCGTCTCAAAAAAAAAAAAAAAAAAAAGAACGTAAAATAACCTGAATAAATGAAGAGATACAACATTCCTAGATGGTAAGATTTGGTAACAGAAAGTCAACTCCTCGAATTAGTTTATAAATATAATGAAATCACAATCCAAGTTGAAATGGAATTGAAGAAACATTGATTCTAAAAATCACCTTAAATGTTAGTATAAGTATACAGTGACAGCAAAGAAACAGAAAATTTTGTATGGCTTACCCTATTGAATATTAAAATACATAACACTATAGTAATTAAAAGGGCCTGGGAATTCACACAGGAATAGAACAAAATAGGGTTAAGAAATAGTTCTGCATATAAGGAAATAAAATATGATTAATAGTGATGCAATTGGATATCCACTTGGGTAAAAAAGTAAAATTCTTACATTATACATACAAGAAGATCTTCTTAAAATTTAAGATGGTAAATATTTTTATTGTATTTTTTCTGAGATAGGGTCTCGCTCTATTGCCCAGGCTAGAGTGCAGTGGCAGCACGATCATGGCTCACTGCAACCTCCACCTCCTTGGCTCAAGCCATCCTCCCACCTCAGCCTCCCAAGTAGATGGGACTACAGGCACACACCACCACGCCCAGCTAATTTTTGTGTTTTTTGTAGAGACAGGGTTTCATGATGTTGCCCACGCTAGTCTCAAACTCCTGAGCTCAAGCCATCCACCTGCCTCAGCCTCCCAAAATGCTAGGATTACAGGTGTGAGCCACTACATCCAACCAAAAAAGCAAATATTAAAAAAAAAAAAAATTCTCCTATATTTTCTTCAAGTATTTGTGTAACCTTGGGGCTAGGGAAGCCCTGTTTAGCTAAGTAAGGCCCAGAAGGCTAAAGGAAGTTAACAGTTTAAATTTCATACAAATTAGAATTTCTGACAAAAAAAGTGGCATGAATAGTAATAAAAAGTAACATGTGGCTGGGCATGGTGGCTTAGGCATGTAACCCTGGCATTTTGGGAGGCTGAGGCAGGTGGACTGCTTGAGCCCAGGAGTTCAAGACCAATCTGGGCAAAATGGCAAAACCCTGTCTCCACCAAAAATACAAAAAATTAGCCAGGTGTGGTGGTGTGTGCCTGTAGTTCCAGTTACTTGGGAGGCTGAGGTGGGAGGATCACCTGAGCCCAGGAGGTTGAGGCTGCAGTAAGCAATGATCACACCACTGCACTCCAGCCTGGGCAACAGAGTGAGACCCTGTCTCAAAAAAACATAAATTAATTAATTAAAAATAGATGTCTAATAAGCATATTTAAAATGTTCGACTTTAATGATCACAGAAATGCAAATAAAAACAATTTGCTCTTTTTCACATGTCCAGGCTCCCCTGAATATTATTTATAGCTGATGTTCTCTCTGACCAGTTGGTGCCCATGCCAAATTGGTTTTTATTATTCCAAATATCTCCTACCCCAAACAAGTTGGCAAATATCTAAAGAAAATTTGAGTATTTGCAGAAACAAATCTTGTTATATGCTGAAACACCATTCGAATGCAAGCTGCTATGAACTTTTTTGTATAACTTGGCAGCAACACCAAAAGCCTTAAAAACATATGTCGAACCACAAAATAATTATTAGAACTAGTAAATTAGGTCAACAAAGTTATAGAATACAAGAGAAAGGATATAGAACTCATTTGGAGGCTGGGCATGGTGGCTGACGCCTGTAATCCCAGCAATTTGGGAGGCCGAGACAGGTGGATCATTTGAGCTCAGGGGTTTGAGACCAGCCTGGGTAACATGGTGAAACCTTGTAATTTTTTTGTATAAATTTTTTATATAAAATAAGAGAAATAAAAACTCAATTGGAGTTCTATAATCTGGCACTGAACAATCCAAACATGAACTTAAGAAAATACTTCCAATTGCAATAGCCTCAAAAAGAATAAAATACTTAGAAATAAATTTAACAAAAGAAGCGCAAGACATGTATACTGAAAATTACAAAATATTGTTGAAAGAAATTAGAGAAGACCTAAATAGATATAAAGACATCCCATGTTCATAAATTATAAGACTTGATTTTGTTATGATGGCAGTACTCACCAAATTGATCTATAGATTCAACAGAATCCAGACTGAAATCCCAGCCACCAGGCTTTCAGTAGTTTGTTTTGGCACTGTAGGACAAGCTGATCCTAAAATTCATTTGGAAATGCAAGGGGCCCAGAATAGCCAAAACAACTTGGAAAAAGAACCAAGTTGGAGGACTCACATTTTGAATTTCAAAACTTACTACAAAGTTACAGTAATCAATACAGCATGGTACTGGCATAAGAGTAGAGATGTGCATCAATCAAATATAACTGAGAATCCAGAAATAAACCATCATATTTATGATCATTTGATTTTCAACAAGAGTGCCACGATAATTCAATGGGAGAAAAACAGTCTTTTAATAAATGGTGCTGGGACAACTGATATCCATATGTGAAAGATTGAGGTGAAACCCTTCCCTCACATCATAGACAAAAATGAACTCAAAATGAATCGTAGACCTAAATATAAGACCTACAACTTTTAGAAGAAAATAGAGAATATCTTTGTGACCTTGGATTAGTCAAAGCCTTCTCAGATATGACATCAAAAGCACAAATGACAAAAGAAAAACTATAAAAATTAGACTTTTTCAAAATTAAGAACCTGTGCACTTCTAAGGACATCTTCAAGAAAAGTGAAAAGATAACAGACAGAATGCGAGAAAAGTATTTCAAATCATATATCTGACAAGGGATTTATCCCAGAGTGTGTAAAGAACTTGTACAACTCAACAATAGATGACAAATTAACCCATTTTTAAAATGGACAAAAGCTTCCTGAAGAAAATGTACAAATGACCATTAAGCACATGAAGATTGCTCAATATTGTTAGTCATTATAAAAATGCAAACCAAACCCACAATGAGATACGATCTCACATTCACTAGGATGGCCAGAATCAAAGAAAATAAGTCTTGACGAGGAAGTGAAGAATTAGAACCCTCATGTTGCAGCATGGATTATAAAGCAGTACAGTCCCTTTGGAAACAGTCTAGCAGTGCTTTAATTTTTTTTTTTTTTTTTTTTTTTTTTCTGAGGCAGGATCTTACTCTGTCACCCAGGCTGGAGTGTAGTGGCAAAATCTCAGCTCACTGCAGCTTCAACTTTCCTAGCTCAAGTGATCCTCCCACTTCAGCCTCCCGAGTAGCTGGGACTACAGGCACGCACCACCATGCCCAGCTAATTTTTTGTATTTTTTGTAGAAATGGGGTTTCGCCATGTTGCCTAGGCTGGTCTCTAACTCCTGGGCTCAAGTGATCTGCCTGCCTTGACCTCCCAAAGTGCTGGGATTACAGGCGTGAGCCACTTCAATATTAAACATAAAGATATGACATTACCCAGTAACTCCATTCCTTGCTAAATGCTCAAGAGGACTGAAAACATATGTACACATAAAAGCTTGTACATAGGCTGGGCAGAGTGGGTCATGACTGTAATCCAGCACTGTGCAAGGCCAAGGTGGGAGGATCACTTTAGGCCAGGAGTTCAAGACCCTGTCTCTACAAAAAATTAAACAATTAGCCAGGCATGGTGGCCCACACTTGGAGTCCTAGCTACTTGGAGGCTGAGGGGGAGAATTGCTCAAGCCCAGGAGTTTGTGGTTACAATGAGTTATGATGATGCCACTGCACTCTAGGCTGGCAAAAGAGTGAGACCCTGTCTCTAAAAAAAAAAAACAAAACTGTTAATTAAAAAAAAGAAAACTTGGGCCAGCTGCAGGGTGGCTCTTGCCTGTAATCCCAGCACTTTGGGAGGCTCAGGCAGGTGGATCACCTGAGGTCAGGGAATTCCAGACCAGCCCGGCCAATGTGTGAAATCCAGTCTCTACTAAAAAAATACAAAAATTAGCCAGGCGTGCTGGCAGGCATCTGTAATCCCAGCTACTCAGGGGGCTAATCAGGAGAATCATCTAAACTGGGGAGGCGGAGGTTGCAGTGAGCCGAGATTGCGCTACTGCACCCCAGCCTGGGCAACAAAGTGAGACTGCGTGAAAGAAAGAAAGAGAAAGAAAGAAAAGAAAAGAAAAGAAAAGAAAAGAGAAGAAAAGAAAGGAAAGAAAGAAAGAAAGAAAGAAAAGAAAGGGAAGAAGGAAGGAAGGAAGGAAGGAAGGAAGGAAGGAAGGAAGGAAGGAAGGAAGAAAAAAAGAAAGAGCTTGTACATGAAAGTTCACAGCAGCACTATTCGTAATAGGCAATAGGAACATCCCAAGTCATAGGTTCTAAGACTTTATTTTGTTATGATGGTAGTACTCACCAAATTGATCTATAGATTCAACAGAATCCAGACTGAAATCCCAGCTGCCAGGTTTCTGTTTGTTTTAGCAGTATATGAATTTGGCATCGATTATAAGCTGCACCCTGATTCAGATATTAAAACATGAACACGAAGTACCTATTACAACTCCATCAACTGATGAGTAAACAAAATAATGTATACATCAGTGAAATATCTGACAATTAAAAAAAAAAAGAAGTACTGATACATACTACAACATAGATGACCCTAAAAAACATGATGCTAAGTGAATGAAGTTAGACCAAAAGGGCCACATAGGATTCCACTTATGTGAAATGTCCAGAATAGGCAAATTCATAAAGATAGAAAGTTAACTTGGTTGTTACCAAAGGTTGAGGGAAGGGAGGAATGGGGAGTGACTGCTAATAAGGATGAAGTTGTTTTTGAGGGGTGAAAACTTTCTTTGAATAAGAGTAGTGACAGTAGGAAGACATTTTTTAAAATTTTTAAAAGAGGAAATATTCGGCTGGGCATGGTAGCGCATGCCTATAATCCCATCACTTTGGGAGGCCTAGATGAGTGGATCACTTGAGGCCAGGAGTTCGAAACCAGCCTGGCCAACATCTCTACTAAACCCCATCTCTACTAAACCCCATCTCTACTAAAAATACAAAAATTAGCTGGGCGTGGTGGTGCGCATCTGTAATCCCAGCACTTTGGGAGGCCGAGGTGGGTGGATCACTTGAGGTCAGGAGTTTGACACCAGCCTGGCCAACATGGTAAAACCCCATCTCTACTAAAAATTCAGGAAAAAAAAAAAAAAAAAAATTAGCCAGGTATGGTGGCCTGTAATCCCAGCTACTCAGAACACTGATGCAGGTGAACTGCTTGAACCTGGGAGGCGGAAGTTGCAGTGAGCTGAGACTGTGCCACCGCCCTCCAGCCTGGGCGAAAGAGCGAGACGCCATCCCAGGGGGGGAAAAAATTGTAAAATAAGACAGTGGTGGTAGCTATACAACTCTGTGAATATCCTAAAAACCCCCGAGTTGCAGGCTTTAAAAAGGTCAATTTTATATGTAATTATATCTCAATAAAGCTATTTTTCAAAAACACAAATGCCAGAACTCATAGAACTCTACACTAAACAATGTGGATTTACTGCATACCTTAATAATCTTTTTTGTTTGTTCGTTTTGGGACGTAGTCTCACTCTGTCATGCAGGCTGGAGTGCAGTGGTGCGATCTCGGCTCACTGCAACCTCTGCCTCCCAGGTTCAAGCGATTCTCCTGCCTCAGCCTCCAGAGTAGCTGGGATTACAGGTGTCCGCCACTACACCCGGCTGATTTTTGTATTTTTAGTAGAAATGGGGTTTCGCTATGTTGGCCAGACTGGTCTTGAACTCCTGACCTCAGGTGATCCTCCCGCCTCGGCCTTCCAAAGTGCTGGGATTACAGGTGTGAACCACCTTGCCTGGCCAATAAACTTATTTTTAAAGAAGATTCACATACCCTCTTATCAATTCTAAGTAATCATCCTCAGAAAACACTAAAGAACATCCAGAAAGATTTAGCTTAAAAGATGTTTAAAAGAAGGAAATAAACATACGTTGAACAGTAGGAGCCTGGATATTTATGGAATACTATGTGGCCATTATGAATGTCATGAGAAATTAATCATTGATGAAAACAGGTAATATATCAGGTCTCAGCAGGAGAGCAGGCACATTCAGATTGGGTAATCTGAGTAGGGTTTAATAAGGATGTTGTTTATACCGCAGGGTGCAGGAAAACCACAAGCTATAGGGCAGTACTTGGCAATCAGAAGCGGGGGTGAGCGAACAGTTATCAAAGTCGGGGAAAAGAGCAGTGTGCAGAGAGCTGCTAGGTAGCCTGTCTTCTGTACAGGGACACAGACAACCAGCAGAGACCCAGCAGGGAGGAACCCTGGGGAATGAAGGTCCAGAACCTGCTCTCCTCTCACCCGAGAGTCTCGTGTTGATGATACCAGTAGATACGGTCAGTGGGACATCAGAGGGCAGGGAGGACCTTAAGAAGTCCATACAGGATCACGGTGGAGAGGGAATGTGAAGGACAAATGGAAGGTATCCAGCACAGATGGTCACAGGAGGAAACAGAGTAGTTTACAAGAAACTACGCTTTAAAAAAAATTACAGATAATATATAACTTAAATTCTGGAACAATTGTGAGGCCAAGGTGGGTGGATCACTTGAGGCCAGGAGTTCGAGGCCAGCCTGGCTAACTTGGTGAAACGCTGTCTCTACTAAAAAGACGAAAATTGGCCGGGCGTGGTGGCGGGCATACCTGTAATCCCAATTACTCAGGAGACTGAGGCACAAGCATCGCTTGAATCTGAGAGGCAGAGGTTGCAGTGAGCTAAGGCTGCAGTGAACTAAGATCACGCCACTGCACTCCAGCCTGGGGGACAAAGCAAGACTCTATCTAAAAATAATAACAACAATGATAAAATTAATAAATAAAAGTTTTTTCTACAAATGTCGGGTATTGCTCTTAAGAAATGGAAACCATGTTCACTATTTTTTAAAGGAACTCAACAGGGCAATAGAATAATTAAAATTCCAACTCTCAGTAAACCCTATTTATCCTTCCCAACTAAGTTTGCTCATGACAGTAAATAAATAAAAGGTGACCTAGGCCGGGCGCGGTGGCTCAAGCCTGTATCCCAGCACTTTGGGAGGCCGAGAGGGGCGGATCACGAGGTCAGGAGATAGAGCCCATCCTGGCTAACACGGTGAAACCCCGTCTCTAGTAAAAAATACAAAAAACTAGCCGGGATTGGTGGCGGCGCCTGTAGTCCCAGCTACTCCGGAGGCTGAGGCAGGAGAATGGCGGGAACCCGGGAGGCGGAGCTGCCAGTGAGCTGAGATCCGGCCACTGCACTCCAGTCCGGGCGACTGAGCGAGACCCCGCCTCAAAAAAAAAAGGTGACCTAACATTATTACATGGATACTATAATTCATTTTGAAGTCATCAATAACAGGAAGGGCACAATTTACTCAGCTTCTTACAAATCACTTTCATTCTTCAAGTACTTGTAATAGTTACGAGATCACAGCATCCTACAATTCACAGGTCAAGTACTGGATTGCTTCTAGCTTGTTACAGAACTTTAAAAGGAAGGAAACTACCATGGTTTGGTTTCCACATGATGTTACATTGGCACAGCCTTGAGTGTTTTAACAGGGACAGCTACTACCACTCACCTTCAAAGCCAGAGCAAGCGATTTTGGCAAGGGATTTGAAAAAACACTGTTTTGTCCTCTGTATAATTTCATTTCCCCAGGTTCAGGCAGGAAGTCAGGTTCTTAGTAATTCTTTGTCTCAGTATTTTGTTTTCACAAGGCAGAAAGTAGCATTTTTCTTGGGGGGGGAGGCGGGTAGGTATATCTTAGTCTCAGGAATGGGACTGCAAAGTTTTGAAACAGACACTCTCCTCTATCCCCAGATAAAGAATCAACGGGTCCACATTTCATGAGATCCAAGAAACCCTCAATTATAAGCTGTACCCTGATTCAGATATTAAAACATGAATAAGAAGTACCCATTATAATCAATAAAACACAGTATGTTATTTAAGGTGATCCTTAACATTTGGAATTTTTTAAAAGCATTTTTAGTTTAAAAGGCTCATACTATTGATGACAGTTTCAACCAGTAGAACTTTGGGGAAGATAACTTCAGACTATGTCACAAAATCCTTAAATTTATATACCCTTTAGCCCAACAATTTAACTCAAGGAACTTTTCCTCAAGAAAAGCACTGGACAAATGTGGACAGACAGACAAAGAAAAAAGATTGCTACAGCACTTGTTATGCTAGTAAACCCTAGAAACACATTAGTTTTAAAATAGAAAACTGGGGAAACCAGGTACGGTACTTCTTTAAGATAGAAAATGGTAATAATTCAAAAGATCCAAGACCATGAAAAATCTTCACGGAATAGTAAAGGCAATCAGCAGGTCACAGATCAGTTAGAAAAACAATCATGAGAAAACATATGCAAAGAAAAAAAGCATAAAAGGAGTTTTAGAAAGAACTGAGAAAATGGAAAGAGAAAATTCAAATTAAACAAAAATCTTCTGGCTGCAACGGCTTATGCCTGCAATCTCAGTGTTTTTGGAGGCCTAAGTAGAACTGCTTGAGGCCAGGAGTTCGAGGCTAGCCTAGGCAACATAGTGAGAACCCTGTCTCTAAAAAAATTAGCTGGGCATTGGCAGTGCATGTCTGTAGTCCCAGTTCCTCAGGAGACTGTGGCAGGAGGATTGCTTGAGCCCAGGAGTTCCAGGTTGCAGTGAGCTATGATTGAGCCACTGCACTCTCCAGCCTGGGTGACACAGTGAGACAGTCTCAAAAAAACTCCTTAGGTAAGGTCTTGCTTTATGTGCAGGATAAGGGCAGGTGGTTCTGCAGCCAGAAACCATCAAACCTTCTAGCTCCCTGGACTTGACCTTCCACAGCTCCCTCTCCTCATATACTTGTCTGGAGGCTGGGCTATGTTGATCAGGAGTGAATTCAAAGTTGGTCTACCATGAACTGGAAGACGCTTGAATACTCATCCCTGCTGCTATAATATCTTGGCAGAGAAACCACTAATTCTCTGTCTGGCATTTGCTGGAGTTAAAATATACCAAAGGAAAAGGCTGGAAGCAAAGCAGCAAAAACTGGAAGCTGAAGAGAAGGCAATGAGACAAGGAGATAACTGAAGAGCAATCCAGGGTATTTTGCTAAGCATTTCATGCACAGCTGTGTGGTTCGGGTCCTGACAACTCTATGAGATACTTTCCAACTGAAAGAATGGCTCACACTGTACATGGTGAAGAGCAGAACCAGAAACTGAACACAAGTGAAATGCATTCAACCACAGTGAGCTATACTGCCTTCCTGAATTTGTAATGTAAAAGTCAGTCTGAGTGAACTGCAGCTGAGAAGACAGTTATCCGAAAATGTGTCCAAGGATACACTCCCAACCTATACCTTTAACTTAAAAGAATGTGATTTTTTTTTTTTTTTTTTTTGAGACAGGGTCTCACAATGTCACCGAGGTTGGAATGCAGTGGCGCAATCCCAGCTCACTGCAACCTCGACCTCCTGGGCTTAAGTGATCCTTCTGCCTCAGCCTCCTGAGTAGCTGAGATGACAGATGCCTACCACCATGCTGGGCTAATTTTTGTATTTTCAGTAGAGATGGGGTTTCACCATGTTGGCTGGGCTGGTCTCAAACTCCTGGGCTTAGGCAATCTGCCGGCCTCAGCCTCCCAAAGTACTGGGACTACAGGCGTGAACCACCATGCCCGACCAACAATGTATAAATGTTTATTTTTTATAAACTTTTAAAAGAGCCATTATTTTATTTTGGTTGGGTGAGGTGGCTCACACCTGTAATCCCAGCACTTTGGGAGGCTGAGGTGGGTGGATCACTTAAGGTCAGGAATTGGAGACCAGCCCAGCCAACATGGCGAAACCCTGTCTCTATGAAAAATAAAAAAATGAGGCAGGCGTTGTGGTGCACGCCTATAATCCCAGCTACTTGGGAGGCTGAAGCACCAGAATTGCTTGAACCCAGGAGGCAGAGGTTGCAGTGAGCTGGGATTGCGCCACTCAATTCCAGCCTGAGTGACATTATGAGACCCACTGCACTCCAGCCTGGGCAACTGAACCAGATTCTGTCTCAAAAAAAAAAAAAAAAAATTGTATTTTGTTTACTAAAAATATGTTTGTAAAACGGGGGAGGAGTCTCCTAAAGCTTACGTAAATTTCCCTTACTTGAGAGAACACACCAGGTGCCCAGTACACTGGGAGAAAACACACTCAAATGAAGGTACATCATTGTGATATTTTAGATCTCTGGGAAAAAGAAGGTTCAACACATTTCCAGAAGTCAGGGTTAGAGGGAGATAAATAATTGAAATAAAAACTTTTACAGCCAGGTGCAGTGGCCCATGCCTATAATCCCAGCACTTTGGGAGGCTGAGGCAGGCAGATCACTTGAGTTCAGGAGTTTGAGACCAGCCTGGGCAATATGGCGAAACCCTGTCTCTACCAAAAATACACAAAAAATCAGCCAGACATGGTGGCCCATGCCTGTGGTCACAGCTACTTGGGAGGCTGAGGTGGGAGGATCACTTGAGCCCAGGAGGGGTCGGTTGCAGTGAGCTGTGATCACACCACTGCACTTCAGCCTGGTGACAAAGTAAGATACCATCTCAAACAAAACAAAACAAAACAACACTAGATCAGAATACCTAAAGGACAATAAAAGAATACATTTTAAATTCTGAAGAAAAACATTTTCAATCTAACACTCTTTACCTAGTCGAACTAGGAATTGTGTATAGAATCAAGATATTCTGAAAGGTGCAAATTTCCATTTCCACATGCATGCTTTCTTAGAAAACTACAAGAGACTTTGTGTCCCCCCAGTGGAAGCAAGGCAAGACAGAGGACACTGGACATGGGAAGCAGAGGATCCAACCCAGGAAAGAAAGGAAGAGAATCTTCAGGGTGATGGTGCAGGAGAGCCCACTTGGCCAGCTGTGCGCAGGCCACCAGGCCAGAGGCTCCCAGAGAGGCCAGTCATGAGGATGATTCTGACAGAATACCCGAAGTCTCTCAGCTTCTTGACAGGAGACTTAAATAACTAGGGTTAAATTAGTGACTAAATAGCTGGAGAAATGTGAAACGAGAAAACAGAATTACTAACACCAGGGCAAACAAGAAATTGGGCAGGAAAGGAAAAGCATTCATAGTTCACTCAGTGGGTCAGTTGTAAGTGGTATGTACAGTGTCATAGGTCAACACTGGCTGATCTAACCCAAATCACCTGAAGACTACACAGCTGTCCCCTGACTTAACAATGAGGTTACATCCTGAAAAACCCACCCTAGTGGAAAGTATCCAAAGTCAAAAATGCATTTAATACCCCTAGCCTACCAAACACCATAGCTGAGCCTAGCCTACCTTAAACGTGCTCAGAACACTTAGGTTAGCTTACGGCTGGCAGAATCACCCGGCAGCACAGCACGCTGGAGAGGATGGGTGGTTTGCGCTGGTGATGGTGTGGGTGACTGAGAGCTGACCAGCATCATGAAAAAATATCTACCGCGTATCACTAGCACAGGAAAAGAACAAAATTCAAAATTCAAAGTATGATATCTACTGAATGCATACTGCTTTTACAACATCTGTAAAGCTGAAAAATCCTAAGTTGAACCATCATAAGTGGGGACCTAATTGGGAGACAGGAAGAGGGTATGTATAATTGGAGGCGGGGAAGAGGGCATCCCAGCTAAAGCCTCACCTTTCAGAGTAGAAAGGCAACGGATAATGTCTACCACTGGGTGGGTGAGGGAACACCAGAAACCAGCATTATAAACATGCTGTTTAGAGCTCTAAGAGATGAAGACAGAGAAACGTACATTTCTGCCTGTAGGACCGACTCTTTAAAATATGGGCATAAGGTGGAGCACAGTGGTTCATGCCTATAATCCCAGCACCTTAGGAGGCCAAGGTGGGAGGATTGTTTGAGCCTAGGAATTTCAGACCAGCCTGGGCAACACAGACAGACCCTGTCCTCAGAAAAAAAATTAAAAATTATCCAACTGTGGTGGTGCATGCCTGTGGTCTCAGCTACTCGGGAGGCTGAGATGGGAAGATCGCTTGAGCCGGAGAGGTCAAGGCGGCATGACGGTGCCAACTGCACCCCAGGCTGAGAGTGCAAAACCTTGTCTCAAAACAAAGCAAACAAACAAAAAAGTGCATAATTATCTGTCAAAAATAAAAACTATAGTGGTAATAAGGGTGATTTTGCTTACATGTTTTCCCATCTTTTTCAAAAAACTTATATGAAATCTAAAAGGACACATGCTAACATGTCAACAGTGACTATTTCTAGTAATGGGATTGTGGGCCATTTACATTTCTTTCACTTTGTATTTCCTGAAAAGTGCAGTACACAGAGCATATTGATCATAAATCAGAAAAAAAAAAAAAAAGGCATTATGCTTCATGCCTGGCCCAAATCCACCCCAAGGTAGAAGGCCCATCTCCCTCATTTTAGCTTTTGTTTGCGCTGCTGAAGCAGAGGAGCCTGCCAACTCCTCCATTTGCACAGCAAATATTTGTTGAAGTCCTAAAAGCCAGGCCCTGCAAGGCGATTCTAATACCTTCGGCTTTTGAGTCTCCTGAAGTCCTCAATACCCGCTGAGACAACCAGCTGGGAGACGAGCTAAGCCAACACTTCTCATACCTTATGTGCACTATGACCACCAGGAGCTTCACAGAGCAGGTCCGGGTGGGATCTGAGACTGGGGGAGCAAGCAAGCTACTTGAGGTACACAGGATTTACTTCAGGTTTCTCAAAGGAACCGGCCAGGTCTTCAGTCACTTCTGCACGGTGATGGCGTGCCCATTCTCTAACTCCCACACAGGCTCGATTTGAATTCCCAAATATTTAACAGAAGTCTATGAGAGATGGCAGAAGGGCATTGCTGAGGCAGCTGGAAGCTGTCTCAACTGTTCGCAGTTATTAGCAGGGCCCTGCAGAAAGGCAGGCCTGGGTTTGAATCCACGCTTCACCATCCACCGGTGTGATTTACGTCCCCTCTCTAGGCCTTCACAGGGGAGGGTGGTCGTGTGGATTACACGAGGGTATGAGGACATCTGAAGGGCTTGACAAGGCTCTGGTACACGAAGAAGACTCAAACAGTGACCACCTCTAGCTGCTGACAGGGCTCCAGTTCTTTCTCAGCCCATGAAGGACTGACTGGGACTTCTGGGGAGATCACGTGAGTTTCCAGCCTCTATGCCCTCCAATGGAGAGAAGAACGCCCATGCCCTGCCTCCTTCCCAGGAATGTTCTGAGCCTAAACCAGGATGTGCACAGCACCTTGCAAAAGACCTCTTTGGTCCTAAAACAGGTTGCGGCACTTGGATTTTATTCAGTAAAATTTTCCTGACTCACCTCAATGTTACTACCGGGGAGATAAATTAGGAAAAGAAAGAAGCCCTTTCCTCTTCCCCTGATCTTAGGAAAGCTTTATTTTCAGGGAGGAAGCCATCCACGTGGAGATCAAGTGAGAAAGGCACCAGGTGTCTCTGACACTCAACACAAACTCAATAGCCACTAACCCAAGTATCCTGCTCCCAGGATCTGCTGCCGCACCGAGAGGGCCCAACAAGCTGCATTTCTCCCACAGCAAGACATCCTGAGGATCACAACCCTTTCTTCCCAGGACAGCCAGAGTTTGTTGGACCTTGTTTAGACAGTCTTGCACTTTGGGAAGAAGGCAAGGCTGAGCAAAACCGTTCCCTAAAGCCCGCGGGAAGATCTGAGCAGGCTCCATCCCGAGAAGCACGGCGGAAGCACGCGCCGGGGTCCAGCTGAGCCCCCCGCCACCCCCGGCCCTTCGGCACTCACGATCTCGGCCACGATGAGGAGGCCGGGCAGGGTGCGGAGGAACTCCCGGTCGTAGGCGAAGCTGCTGCTGCTGGTGGAGAAGTTCTCTGCGAAGGAGCTGGCGGTGGTGGTGACCGTGTGCGAGCGGGCGCGCTGCGGATCCTCCATCGTCTAGCCACTGCCGGGCTGGCGCGTCCCCGGGGACCCCCGGCGGGTCTGCGGCTGGACGCGCGGCCCTGCGCCCCTGGGACACAGGCGCGGGGGAGGGGAGCGCGGCCGGCGCGGGGCAGGGGGTGCGAGGGAGCGCCCGCCGGGGGCTGTCCAGGCGCGGCGCGTGTCCCTCGAGTGCGCGGCGCCCCTAGCGCCTCGGTGCGCGGGCTCCCGAGCTGCGCCAGGGCCCTAAAGGAAGAGGAGAGCGAGCGACGGGAGGCTGCCGGGCAGCCGGGAAGGCGGTGGAGGCCCGGAGGAGGGGAGGGGGCGTGGAGAGGGGCGGGCGGGAGGCGGGCAGGAGAGGGACCGCCCCGCGGAGGCGCAGCGGACGCCCGGCCTCTTCACCTGTTGCCCGACTCCCGGCGGCCGAGAAGGCGCCGCGTGGCACCCAGGGTGGCTGGGTTGGCAGCCCGGCGGGCGGCGCGGAGGAGAGGGCGCAGGGGTCTTCCCGGCCGTCTTCCGCTCCCCCTCCCGGCTTTTGCCTCTGTCAGGCCCCGCCTGGCCCAGGCCTGCGGCCGCCAGTGACCTGTTTCCTTCCACCTGGGCGGGTCGGGGGCTGCTGGCCTTGGGGCCCCTTAGGGAAACCCAGGCCTCCAGGAACCCCGCCGCTCCAGGACTCGGCGCGGAGGGAGTGACTGAGCGACGACCGAGGCAGGGAGTGATGTGGTACCGCGAATGCTGGGGAAACGGCAGGAATGATGACCCGGCCGGACCTTAGACCCGAGATCGATGAGAGGCCGCCAGCACTGCCCGGGAGTCGGCCCGCGCTTCTCCCCCTCCTGCTTCGGCCGCCGCCAGACCCCGGTGTTATTTCCTGCCCCTCCTGTCGGGAACAATTTGAGGAACCAACTTAATCGCTTGGCTTTGAGGGCGCGACGCTTCCAGGCGCTCTCCTCCGCTGTGTCCCGCGAACCCGTGGAGCCTGGGTGACGGCGCCTGGGCCGGAGGAGGGGAGATGTTTGGGGTCCCTGGCCAAGATGAATCAGCGTGACCGTCCCGTCACCCTTGAGGGGAAAAAAAAAGTTTCAAGAAGGCTTGAAAGGTGTGATTTGTGTAAAGTTAACTTTAGGACAAATGAGCTGTGCTTTCCTGACATGGGAAGCAGATGGGTGTCCTCATTTAGTGAGGCAGTTTGTAACAGGGTCAGGAAGAACTGAGCTCGGGTGCTTGCGTTTATCGGCTGTATGACCCAGGGCCAGTGGCTCTACTTTTCGGGCCTCAGTAATGCAGTCTCTAAAATGCAGGCTTTGACAGATGGACCTCTAAACAAAAAGATTATCTTCCTATTGGTCCCTCCTTCTATTTTGTGAAACGGTAGCAAGAAACATCTGGAAGCCACCAAAAGAAAAGGAAATAAGAAAAGGAAGAAAAGGCTATAAATCGAGGGTAACTTTGATTCACAGTGAAGGCATTTCTCCTGATGTGTTCCAAGACAGGTTAAAAAAGAGATCACAAGGGACATTTTCTTCACAGTGTCTTATCGAATGTGCTGAGAAGAAAGCAAAAGCGACAATCTAATAAGACAAGGAATTAATGTCATTTAAGTCTAGGACCTAGCCAGGAAGACCTCTGGGAGTAAAAGTGGAGGCTTTAAAAGCATGGCAAAGATGGAAGATGCGGAGAAATTCCATCCATGTGTATTTGGTAAGCACTTTGGGCTGGTGGGTAAATTCTTAAAATTTAAAATATAACACTTTTCCCTGGAGCAGTAGTTCTCAAAGTGGTCCTTGAACCAACAGCAGGTAAGTTCCCTGGGAGCTTATCAAAAATGCAAGTTCTCAAGCCCCACCCCCAGACCCACTGAATCAGAAACTCTGAGGGTGGAGCCAGGAAGCTGTGTTTGAACAAGCCTTCCAAAAGACACTGATGCATGCTGAAGTTAGCTGCTGGTTTAGAGAAACTGTTAATGAGTATGGGGAAATAGATACATACATGAAATGGCTGGAGGAGATTCAACCATCATGCATGACATTTAGTGAACGCAAAAGACAGGGAGTCTAGACAACTCTATTTCCATAATACAAAGGACAATCCTCTCTTAAAATTCTTGGGGTCAGATGAATTTCTAAATTCAGATTTTGTTTTTCAATTTAGAAAGGTAAAATGTGCATGTATCGTATATTACATAGTACCTTCGGTAAGGTCTGGGGTGACTACTAATTTTCTGCAAAGAAAATCATGAATTACATAAGTATATGCTTGGATTATCTATTGCAATGTAACAAATGTTCACAAAACATTAGTGGCTTAAAATCACCATTTTATTTGCTCAGAAATCTATTGTGTCAGGAATTTGGGAAGGGTTTGGCTGGCAGGTTCTTCTGCTTTGCATGGTGTGATTGGAGTCATTTACTCAGCTACTTTCAGTTGGTGACTTGGCAGGGCTAGAAAATCCAAAAAGTCTTCATTCCCATTTGAGCATTTCAGTGCTCTTTCAACTTGCCTCTCCGTGCAACTTTGGGCTTTCTAACGGTATGGATAAGCTCATGGTGGTTGGGCTTCTACCTGGCAGCTGGCTACTGGAAGAGACTTTCTAAGATGGGCAAATGCAGAAGCAGATCTCTTAAGGCCCAGCCCTGAAGGCTACATAGACTCATTTCCACCACATTCTATTGGTCTAAGCCAATGAATGACAAGGCCAGCCAGATTCACGCAGAGGGGAAACAGACACCACCTGTGGATAGGAGGAGCAGTAAAGAATTATGGCTGTCTTTTAATCTAGGTGAGATAAAGACAAAGATAATAAATAGCTTTGCATCAGTTTAGGTTATGTTTTTCTACCAAATATGTTTTATGCAAGCTCAGGAAAAAATGTTTGGTTTTCAGCTTTTGAGATTTCAGAATTGGAGAGAAAAAAGTATACACTGGTTGCTTGAAAACTATCTGCCCCTTTTTAACTACTGCCTACATTTGGGTGATTATCTTCCACCTGAAACTCTACTGATTGGTGCCCATTCTTCCAATAACACCCTTATCCTGTCCACCTTCCATCTTCCTGCAAGAATTATTGTCCTGAAACCCCAGGTTAAGGTACCACTCTGCACAGCATAAAGGCCTATATAAGATAGTTCAGCCTATCTCTTATGATCCCTTTTCTCAACCACTCTAGAATGCATACTGTTTCAGCCCCAGATACACTTTGCATATATCTCTGTAAGTGTGATCACTTTATGCCCATAGCCAGCTTTCCTCTTTGCCTAAAAGCCTCCTACCTTCACACAGAGCTCAGAATCTGCAGTCTTCATGGTCCATTTTAAATGCCTTTTCTGTGATTTCTTTGGATTTCCATGAGCTTTGTTCTTTTCTTTTTTGTTTTATAATTCATTGATTTTATGCACTTCTTTTTACTACTTCTCAAGAGATATGAATTACCCTTCCTTGTCTGCCCCCTGCTATAGGAGGTATTGAACGAATGCTGAGGCCCAAACTTTTTTTTTTTTTTTTTTGAGACAGGGTCTTGTTCTGTCACCCAGACTGGAGTACAGTGACATAATCACAGCTCACTGCAGCCTTGGCCTCCTAGGTTTAAGCAGTCCTCCCCACTCAGCCACCTGAGTAGCTGGGACTACAGGCAGGCACAACTACATCCAGCTAATTCGTTTTTTATTTTTTTGTAGAGATAAGGTCTCACTTTGTTGCCCAGGCTGGTCTTAAATTCCTAAACTCCAGTGATCTTCCCACCTCAGCCTCCCAAAGTGCTGGGATTACAGGTGTGAGCCACCATGCTGGCTCCAAACTTCATTCTTAAGTACAGAAAAATGTCAAAAGAAAAGCTAAGCCCTGTACCCCTATAATGCCTTAATGCAGAAGAGAGCTTCAAGCTGAGACTTCTGGGAAGTATTTGATTTGTAAAAATGGTGAAGAAAATGGAAACAGGTACAGCCCAAGTGACACCGCATGTGCCAAGATGAGCAGGTCCTGTGCAAATAGATACAGAAAAATCTAAGATCTGTTAGCATGGAGTGTAGGGTAAAGGATTTATGCAGAGTCTAAAATATGGATGCCACAAGGCCATATTACCCAATGAGCCAAAGTTATGAGACACAGCACTCTCAAAGGTCTGTGGGGTCAAGGCCATTCAGTGGAAGCCCAGGACTCATTAATAATTGAAAGAAAACAATGGACAGCTTATAACTTCCACCTGCTCTCTGAGAGAGGACCAGGGACATTCCCGTTTTTTAGGTAATTTTCATAGGTTTATGTTTCTCCTCACTGTTATTCTAGTTTTAAATTCTGGTAGTTTAGGCCAGGCGTGGTAGTTCACACTTGTAATCCCAGCACTTTGGAAGGCCGAGGCGGGCGGATCACGAGGTCAGGAGATGGAGACCATCCTGACTAACATGGTGAAACCCCGTCTCTACTAAAACTACAAAAAATTAGCCAGGTGTGGTGGCGGGCGCCTGTAGTCCCAGCTGCTCGGGAGGCTGAGGCAGGAGAATGGTGTGAACCTGGGAGGTGGAGCTTACAGTGAGCTGAGATAGCGCCACTGCACTCCAGCCTGGGCAACAGAGCGAGACTCCATCTCAAAAAAAAAAAAAAATTATGGTAGTTTCATGCAAGAATCATCAATGGATGTTGGGCGAAAGTGTGATGAGAAAAAGGATATTTACATCATCTCTTAAAAAATAGAAGTAACAAAGAAAATAACAAAAAGATATCATTTCAAAGTCTTCAGAAGATACTATTCTCCCTTTGAAATTCATAACTGTACAGGGGAGAAACCTTTGGGATGTCACCAAACATTATATATCTCCTAATATGATATAGTGAGAAGGATATAACATCACTTCTGTGATATTCTTACCAAATGCATAACTTGAATTTAATCCTGAGGAGGGTGCAGACAGACTGAAATTGAGAGATGGTTTATTAAGTGTCAAGTTCATGAAAGACAAACACTGAGGAACTGGTCCATACTAAAACAGACTAAGGAGACCTGACGGTGAAATGCAATGTGAAATCCTGGATTAGAGCCTGGGCTGGAAAAAGAGCAATAGTGGGACAATTGGTGAAATCAGAATAAATTGTATAGACCAGATAAACATTGTGTGTTACATTGATACAATGATAACATTGTATTAGTGTTAATTTCATGATTTTGAGTCCTTTTTTTTTTTTTTGAGATGGATTCTCACTCTGTCACCATGCTGGAGTGTAGTGGCACAATCTTGGCTCACTGCAACCTCCAACTCCCTGGTTCAAGCGATTCTCCTACCTCAGCCTCCTGAGTAGCTGGGATTACAGGCTCGCACCACCATGCCGGGCTGATTTTTGTATTTTTAGTAGAGACAGTTTCACCATATTGGCCAGGGTGGTCTCAATCTCCTGACCTTGTGATCCACCTGCCTCGGCCTCCCAAAGTGCTGAGATTACAGGCGTGAGCCACCGCGCCTGGTGATTTTAATTCTTGTACTCAGGTAAGTATTAACATTTTGAGTATCTGGGTAAAAGTTTATATGAAATCTTTTTACTATTTTTGCAACTTTTTTTTTTTTTTTTGAGATGGAATCTCACTCTGTCGCCCAGGCTGCAACCTCCACCTCCCGGGTTCAAGTGACTCTCCTGCCTCAGCCTTCCAAGTAGCCGGGACTACAGGTGCCCACCACCATGCCCAACTAATTTTTTGTATTTTTAGTAGAGACGGGGTTTCACCATGTTGCGCAGGCTGGTCTTGAACTCCTGAGCTCAGGCAATCTACCCGCCTCGGTCTCCCAAAGTGCTAGAATTACAGGCCTGAGCCACCATGCCCAGCCTATTTTTGCAACTTTTTAAAGACTGAAATTGTTTCAAAAAGAAAAGTTAAGAAAATAAAAATAATTACTTATGGTTGATTAAAAATAGAGCTCTCTAATCCAAACAGTAGTTCACACTCTCCAGGCAGACTGGATTCTGTGGTTTATCCATCTTAGAACTTCCTGCCTCCCTTCATCGTGCTATTAATACTTGTCTTGTAGGGAAAGAAATCAGGAGCTTGGCTGAGAAGTAAGAGTGTTCTTCCTACTCCAGTCCCCAAAGCCACCAGTCAGCCTAGTCCATCTTCAGTTTGAAAATAGGAAGAGATGGAACCTACATCCATTCACTAATGAACTTTTGGATCTCGGGTGGATTTGAGTTCCAAGAGGCTGTGTCAATTTGACCAGAGGTTTGCAGCCCAAATGACAACAGGGTGAGGCATATAAGGTAAGAAAATAAGTGGATTGAGCCAGATTGTTTTCAGAATGGCCTCTTGAATTGTATTCTTCTGAACCAGACACATTTGGGCTTACATATTAACTTTGTATCAAATTCTTTACTTACACAAAGAGTATGTTCACTGTATTTTTCTCAAAACATATGACCTCCTGGGTCTCACTCACATTTTTCTCTTTAGTTTGAGACACAGGGACAAGAAATACTTCCCTTTCCTCTTCCTATGGGGAAAATAACACTGGGAGAAACTGCGAATGTCGTGAAATCAGCCCCAGCATTTGAACTCCGTTGGGGCAGAATAGGGAGTTGGGGTGGGGGCAGGGAGTCTGTGGTGAACAGGAGCACGAATGCTCTAAAGGGGCCATCTCAGTTTCTGCCCCACCTGATTATTGCCTTAAAAGAATTTGGGCCTAGTGGTCGGGCGCGGCGGCTCACACCTGTAATCCTAGCACTTTGGGAGGCCGAGGCGGGCGGATCACGAGGTCAAGAGATTGAGACCATCCTGGCTAACACGGTGAAACCCCATCTCTACTAAAAATATAAAAAAGTAGCTGGGCATGGTGGCGGGCGCCTGTGGTCCCAGCTACTCAAGAGGCTGAGGCAGGAGAATGGCGTGAACCTGGGAGGCGGAGCTTGCAGTGAGCTGAGATTGCGCCACTGCACTCCAGCCTGGGTGACAGAGCGAGACTCCATCTCAAAAAAAAAAAAAAAAAAAAAAGAATTTTGGTCTCGTGTTGACAGAAATCCCAATTTTTATTAATAAATATTGGCAGCTAGTATCCTTTATTTCAAAACACAGTGTGTCGCCTTTGTGGGCCAAACAAGCATATCTGAGAACCATCATTTGATGCCTTCAGATTCAGACAAAGCAAGGAGACTTTCTCTTCTCTCTCCAGCTGCCTCAGACCCCAACCTCCCTGCAAGGCCCTCCAGAGGCCTCAGAGGACACAAAATTTGGGTCAAGAGGGTGACTCTAAGCGCAGAGTAGCTGGAGGAAATATTTAGAAGAGTGGTGAATAAAACGTGAAACAAATGGGATGCTGCTAATGGCAGAAGAGGGCTTTCTGAGCCAGGGAAGTTTCAGATTGGGAGACTGTGGAGAGATGTTAAGAATTAACTTATTTAGAAGTAGGCATTCTTAGAAGATGTAATAATAGCTAATTTATTGTTGGCCTATTTTGTGCCAAGCACTATCTTAACTCTTTGAATAATTTTATTAGGTCACTAATTATAAAAAAAATTTTCTGTGTGGGGGCAGTGGCTCATGCCTGTAATGTCAGCACTTTGGGAAGCCGAGGTGGGCGGATTGCTTGAACCCAGGAGTTCAAGACCAGCCTAGGCAACATGGTGAAACCCTGTCTCTACAGAAAATACAAAAATTAGCTGGGTATGGTGGCGCATACCTGTAGTCCCAGCTACTCACTTGGGAGGCTGAGGTGGGAGGATCGCTTGAGCCCAGGAGGTTGAGGCCGCAGTGAGCCATGATTGTGGCATTGCACTCCAGCCTGGGAAACAGAGCAATACCCTGTCTCTTTTAAGACAAAATTCTTATGAGTCTTGATCTTAATGAGAAAGATGGGTTTCTCAAAGTTCTTAGCTGCATCCATTGGCTCAACATTTATTTATCTAATATGCCACTCACTATTAAAATATACAACTCAATAAGACACTATCCCTTCCCGTAATGAATAGGTCATCAAGAGAGTGAGAGAGACCAGTACATCAGTGATGGGTGGGACCCCTGCCAGGCCACAGGTGGGCCCAGGGCCACCCCCATGTAAGGGGAGGATGGTGAGGTCAGCCTGGGGCTCAGGCAGTTTCCTCAAGGAGCAGCCATTTAAACTGTTTTCAAGGGCCATTCAAAGTTAGCTAAGGAAAGAACAAGAGGACAGAGGAGGAAATTCTAGAAGGAGGGACACCACCTGTCCCAACAAGATGCATTATGACCAGTGTGTTTGCTGAGAAATGCAGCTACAGGGAGTTTCAACCCTCTGCCCCCGCAGCATAGGAGACAATGGGCCATCCCTGCTCCCTCTCCATTCCTTCAATAAACATTCACTAAATTGTGCTTGGCAAGGGGCAGGACATTCCATCAATGAGCATTTATGAAGCTTGAGGTCAAACCATACTCACATCCTGTTCCAGATAGTGAAAGGGCACAGGGTGTGTGTGTGTGTGTATAATCTTAGAAGGGTGAAATCCTTGAGTCTTTTCCTGGTCTTCAGACTTTTTACTTTTTTTAGCAATTGCTTTGACAAATCAGTAGAAAATTTAAATTTCTATATATACTTAAATGTATACACACATACATTTTTCCACAAAAATCAGTAAGAGGACTGGAGGATGGGGTGGGGGTGGGTGGATACACACAGTTAACTTTGTCCTCTGTAGGGTGGCTTAGTTAACCCCAAATCAGGTTGCAGAGCAGAAAATAACTGAGGTTTGTTGAAGAAAGGGCAGGTTTACCTGAAACATGTCTTGAAGGGGCCCAATTCAAAGAAGGAAACAGCATTAATGACAAGCGGATGGAAACCCATGAATGACTGTGTTTGTGGATGAAGCCCAAGTGAGATGGACATTGGTTTTAGAGAAAAGATCAGCTGAGTTTGGAGGACCTGCTCTAGGAGTTCCGTGGAATCATGGGAAATCGCAAGGCAGTGGCTGCTAAAAATACCTTGTGCATGTTAATAGCACCTTGTTAAAAGTACATGGGCCAAAACTTATAGGCTTTATTTGTATTTTGCTGACAAAAATTCTAGGCCCCCTTAAAAGGTCTTGGAAAAGGTGAATATGAAGGTCCTAATGCCAACGCCTTTCTATGCCCAAGGAGGAGCAGGAGCCTGTCCATCCAAAGCTAAAGAAGTGCCACGATGGTTGCAAAATTAAATCAGAAGCACATCAAAAAACTGGACAGCAGGCCAGGCATGGCAGCTCATGCCTATACTCCCAGCACTTTGGGAGGCTGAGGCGAGCTGATCGCTTGAGCTCAGGAGTTTGAGACCAGCTCAGGCAACATGGTGAAACCCCAATCTCTCTCTCTTTTTTTTTTTTATTATTATTATACTTTAAGTTCTAGGGTACATGTGCATAACGTGCAGGTTTGTTACATATATATACTTGTGCCACATTGGTGTGCTGTACCCATCAACTTGTCATTTACATCAGGTATAACTCCCAATGCAATCCCTCCCCCCTTCCCCCTCCCCATGATAGGCCCCGGTGTGTGATGTTCCCCTTCCCGAGTCCAAGTGATCTCATTGTTCAGTTCCCAACTATGAGTGAGAACATGCGGTGTTTGGTTTTCTGTTCTTACGATAGTTTGCCGAGAATGATGGTTTCCAGCTGCATCCACGTCCCTACAAAGGACACGAACTCATCCTTTTTTATGGTTGCATAGTATTCCATGGTGTATATGTGCCACATTTTCTTAATCCAGTCTGTCACTGATGGACATTTGGGTTGATTCCAAGTCTTTGCTATTGTGAATAGTGCCGCAATAAACATACGTGTGCATGTGTCTTTATAGCAGCATGACTTATAATCCTTTGGGTATATACCCAGTAGTGGGATGGCTGGGTCATATGGGACTTCTAGTTCTAGATCCTTGAGGAATTGCCATACTGTTTTCCATAATGGTTGAACTAGTTTACAATCCCACCAACAGTGTAAAAGTGTTCCTATTTCTCCACATCCTCTCCAGCACCTGTTGTTTCCTGACTTTTTAATGATTGCCATTCTACCTGGTATGAGATGGTATCTCATTGTGGTTTTGATTTGCATTTCTCTGATGGCCAGTGATGATGAGCATTTTGAAACCCCAATCTCTACAAAAACAAACAAAACAAAACAAACCCCTCCCAAAATTAGCTGGACATGGTAGCTCATACCTGTAGTTCCAGCTACTCAGGAGGCTGAGGCAGGAAAATCACTTAAGTCTGGGAGGTTGAGGCTGCTGTGAGCCACATTTTCGCCACTGCACTCCCTGGCAACAGACAGAGACCCTGTCTCAAAAAAAAAAAAAGGCAGAGTAATTACACCCATAACATGCCTCACCAGAAGACTCTCTGAAAGGAACACATTAGGCAAGCAGTTTACAGAGTGGTTATTTGCTTATCAGGTTATTTTGCTTTAGAAAGAATTAATTGGAGGGCTCTTCTGAGCCAAAGGAGCCAACAAACATTTAAGTGTTTGTTTATGGACAATAAACTATTTGAGGAGACATGATGGAGCTGAGAAATTTAAAGGTGGCTAGGGTCTTTAAAGAGTTACCACCAAGAAACATCAGTAAAATTTCAACTTTGTACAAAAGATATATTTAAGTGTGCAATCTTGAAGAGTTACTGGCAAATAAAAGGTAAAATGTATTACAGGATTTTTCTGGAAATTGTATTGCCTATCTTTTATAATGTCAAGAATCACTCCTTTGTTTTTTAATTTCCATGTTCAAATCCACTTTGCTGGAAGGTAAGTAATTGGTCCTTCGGGCCCAGCCTGTGCCTGCCTTGGGAGTTGGGGGAGAGGCTTTGGGCCCGGGTTTCTAGGCCTCCCATTGCACAAGCTGAAGTAATGTTAGCATTAGGTGTATGACTGCATGACACACTGTTCCTCCCCTCCCTTGACCTAGTGAATCTGTAACCAGAAAAGCCAGATCTCGTGACACATTGGGAGGGTGGGGGCTGGTGGGGAAGGAGCAGGGGACGCCTTCATGGGAGCCGTGCTTTCACAGTGGGGAGTCCTGATGCCTTGCCTGTGAGGGCCTTCACAAACTTCAGAGCATGATGGCACTGCCAGAGAGAAGAGAATTCACCATGGACCCCTAGCCTAGTGCCTGGCAGATGGTAAGCATTCAACAAGATCTGGAGAGAGAATGGGGTTAGAAAACATGGTACTTTTCATAAAGTCAGAATATTATGAGGCTTCCAAACATGGCATTGTGGACAGGTAAGATCCAGCTGGGCACTGAGCCTCACATATTGTTATTATTTTTCTTCTCTCCATCTCTAGGAATGGTGCACATTCGCTTTATCACACAAGGAGGAGTTTTATGCAGGGTTCTTTGTTTTGTTTTTTTTTGAGACAGAGTTTCACTCTTGTTGCCCAGGCTGGAGTGCAATGGCAGGATCTCAGCTCACTGCAACCTCTGCTTCCCAGGTTCAAGTGATTCTCCTGCCTCAGCCTCCCGAGTAGCTGAGATTACAGGCATGAGCCACCAAGCCTGGCTAATTTTTGTATTTTTAGTGAAGACAGGGTTTCACCACATTGGTCAGGCTGCTTTCAAACTCCTGACCTCAGGTGATCCACCCTCCTCAGTCTCCCAAAGTGCTGGGATTACAGGTGTGAGCCACCACGCCCGGCTGTGTTTTGTTTTTGTTTGAGACAAGAGTCTCACTTTGTTGCTCGGGCTAGACTGCAGTGGTGCAAACATAATTCACTGTAGCCTTGACCTACTGGGCTTAAGCAATCCTTCCACATCAGCCTCCCAAGCAGCTAGGACTACAGGCATGCACCACCATGCCCAGCTAACTAAAATTTTTGTTTGTTTGTTTTTTATAGAGATAGGGTCTTACTATGTCACCCAGGCTGGTCTCAAATTACTGGCCTAAGTGCTCCTCCTGCCTCAGCCTCCCAAAGCACTGGGATTACTAGCATGAGCCACCATGCCTGGCCTTATGTAGGCTTTTTGTTTTGAGATGGAGTTTCGCTCTTGTCACCCAGGCTGGAGTGCCATGGTGCAAGCTCGGCTCACTACAACTTCCCAGGTTCAAGTGATTCTTATGCCTCAGCCTTCCGAATAGCTGGGATTGCAGGTGCCCGCCACCATGCCTGGCTAATTTTTTGTATTTTTAGTAGAGATGGGATTTCACCATGTTGGCCAGGCTGGTCTCGAACTCCTGACCTCAGGTGATCCACCCGCCTCAGCCTCCCAAAGTGCTGGGATAACAGGCGTGAGCCACCACGCCTAGCCTATGTAGGCTTTTTAAGACCCAAATTAGAGATTACAATCACGTTCCTTCTGTAGTCTTTTCACTTGTTTTAACTACCCAAATATGGCAGAAACTCTGGTTGTTTGCTAGTGTCCACTCTTCCCTCCTAAAGTTATAGAATTCTAAAACTTTAGCTGGACACACAGCCACCTGATTAAAGATATTTCCCAGTCTCCCTCACAGTTAGGGGTGGCCAAGTAGCTACACAAATAAAAATAATAATAGTTTATACTCTTATATGTGCTGAGTAATTATCCTAAATGCTTTAGATATACTAACCCATGTACTTTTCACAATAACTTCATGAAATGTTTAAAAACAGGAGCACCAATATGTTAAGTGACTTGGCCAAGGCCACACAGATAGTAAATGGTAGAGCTGGGGTTTCATCTCAAAAACGGGGCTGCTGCATTTGCCATTAGCTTACATTTAGCCTGTGGATGAGAGCAGAACTTCTAGGCCATGCCCTCAAAGGGGAGAGGATTGCTGTCCATTGCCCCTTCTCTCTTTCCTCCTAGCTAAAAATCACCATCTTCAACTACAAGACGGATGCTCCATACTGAAGTTGGCAGGACCGCACGATAGGAAGTGCCTGGGTGCAGCAGGGTGCAGTGGTCTTTAATCCCAGTGCTTTGAGAGCTGAGGCAGGAGAATCACTTGAGGCCAAGACCAGCCTGGGCAATATGGGGGACCCCATCTCTACCAAAAGCAAACAAAAAATTAGCCAGGTGTGATGGCATGACCATGTAGTCCTAGCTACTTGGAAGGCTGATGCAGGAGGATTGCTTGAGCCTAGGAATTCAAGGCTGCTGTGAGCCATGATCATGCCATTGCACTCCAGCCTGAGTGATGGCGTGAGATCTTGTCTCTCAAAAAAAAAAGCCTAGAGTTCCCAAAGCCACAGAACTATCCATCAGCTTGAATTCCCAATGTTCAGATTGTTACATGAGAAAGAAATAAGAGTTTAGCTGATTTTAGCCATTGTTATTTGGAGAGGAAAGGTAGTCTTTTATCACAGCCATACTGTAACAAGGGGTATATCCTAACTAATCTAGGTCACAGAGGGAAGGAAAACATATCTTTGAACACCTACTGTATATCTGGTGTCTTCATACAAAAGTTCTGTAAAATAGGGATTCAGTTCCTACAAAAGTTCTGTAAAATAGGGATTATTGGCCAGTTCCTACAAAAGTTCTGTAAAATAGGGATTCAGTTCCTACAAAAGTTCTGTAAAATAGGGATTATTGGCCAGTATCTGCAATGAGGAATCTGAGGCCCAGGGCGGTAATTGGTCTAAGGTCACATAATTGGATAGTTGAATAGGCTGGGATTTCAATAAGTCTTCAGCAAAGGCCTCTTTTTCACTACTCTACAGCAATGCCTCCTGGAGATGGTGACTCATTCATAAGAGACATTTCCATGTCTGTATCATGATTCATAACCCTTTTATTATTCTTCAAAGCAATCTGATCAGATTGGTACTCTTAGTTCCAGTTCATAGATGAGAAAACAGGCAAGACATGCAATTATATCCCCAAAGTCAACAGAGAGCCTAGATTTAGAAGTTGCAGCTGCAGAAATTAAAGACTGATGATTCCTTTACAAATAGAACCAGTTTGAGACCCCAAAAGCCCTTATTCTTGAAGCTTGCAAAATAGCTGCTCATTTTTTATAAATTTTAAAGGAGGTGGATGTTGCTATGACACAGAAATGCTGTGTTTAAGCTGATTTTTAGGGCTCTTTCCTAAAAGATTTGACTATTCCAGGTTTGTGGGTCACGTTAGACCTTCTAAGCTGCAGGGACAGTTTCATGAAGCCCCTCAGCCTGGAAACTGGCCCTCTTCCAGAGATAAAGGTGGTAGTTACTGAGATTCTCGCATACACTGCCATGTACAACCTCAAAGTGGGAGACCTGGAAACCTCCCCACCCCCCAGCCCCAAGTCCCAAGTTCCACTGTTTTTCTTCTTTGGATACCTGTGGGAGAGCAGCTTTCTCTGTTACCGGTCTGCTTGGGGGAAATGGTGACCAACTGCTCCCCACTACATATTTCCTGGGTTAATAGGATGATATGGTTTGGCTGTGTCCCCACTCAAATCTCATCTTGAATTGTAACTCCTACAATTACCACGTGTCATAGGAGGAACCCAGTGGGAGGTGATTGAATTATGGGGGTGGTTGTTTCCTGCACTATTCTTGTGAGAGTGATGAATCTCATGAGATCTGATGGTTTTAAAAATGGGAGTTTCCCTGCACAAGTTCTCTCTTGACCTGCTGCCATCCATGTAAGATGTGACTTGCTCCTCCTTGCCTTCCACCATAATTGTGAGGCCTCCCTAGCCATGTAGAAGTGTAAGTCCCATTAAATCTCTTTCTTTTGTAAATTGCCCAGTCTTGGGTATGTCTTTATCAGCAGTGTGAAGATGGACTAATACACAGGAATAGCCAGATCAAGCTGGGTCTCACACCTAATTTCCCAGGGAAGGGGCATAATGTTGTAGCTTAAGCCCACTGCCTGCCTTTCATCCAATCAACAATGCCCAGAGAGAATATAGCCATGGGGATTTGGGAAAAGGGCTGTTCTGATAGAAACTGCAGGATCCAACGACTTAGGACATTGTTACAGGGACTTAGGACAGGATTCTCAACCTCGGCTGCACATCAGCATCACTTGGGGAATCTTAAAAATCTGCCAAAGTCCAAGCCCTACCCCAGCGACTATGATTTTTTGGTGCTTTGTCAAAAGTTGCCCAGGTGATGATTTGTAGGCCATAGTAAGATGTTTGCAATGTATCTTAACAGTGCAGAGGAATCCTCTCAGAAAGGTTTTAAGTGGGGAGCTGTGTGTTCTAAAAAGTGCTTTGCTTTGTTCTGTGACTCTTTAGTGGCTCCATTCCCTTCAGGTGTTAAAGAAACATCCAAAGATTGGCTTATTGAAGGTGGTCCACAGACCAGTGACATCATCATCACCCGGGAGTTTATTAGAAATGCAGTATCTCAGGCCCCACCCCTGACCTGCTGAACTACAATCTGCATTTTAACAAAATCCCCAGGTGCTTTGTGTGTACGTTAGACTTGAGAAATGCCACCTTGAGACCCTCATTCTCAAACTTGGTTGCACATCAGAGTCATTTGGGGAGTTTTTTAAAACACTGAAGCCAGATCCCACCTCCAGGGATTCCGATTTAATTGATCTGAAGTACAGTCTGGGAATTGAGCTTTTTTTTTTTCCCCCCCCTTTTTTTCTTTTTTTGAGATGGAGTCTCACTCTGTTGCCCAGGTTGGAGTGCAGTGGCGTGATCTTGTCTTACTGCAACCTCTGCCTCCAGGGTTCAAGTGGTTCAAGCAATTCTCATGCCTCAGCCTCCCAAGTAACTGGGATTACAGGCACCTGCTGCCATGCCCAGCTAATTTTTTTGTATTTTTAGTAGAGATGGGGTTTCACCATGTTGGCCAGGCTGGTTTCGAACTCCTGACCTCAAGTGATCTGCCCGCCTTGGCATTCCAAAGTGCTAGGATTACCGGCGTGAGCCACTGCACCTGGCCGGAATTGAGCTTTTTAAGAGCTTCCTGGGTGACTGTAAAGGCAGCAAAATTTGAGAACCATGGCCTTAAGGGTCTTCCCTTGCCACACTCTCCACTCCACTTCTCTCCCTGCCCCCAAAGTAACTAAAGAGTCAGTCCTGAAAATCTCCTTTCTGTTAGGACAGTGAATTTCAAGAAAGCAGTTATCCTAGTTATCCTATTGCGCTATTTGATTTAGGTTTAGGGTAAGTAACTCCAGGCAAAAATATAGCCCTAAAGATTCTATTTGAATCTTTTCAAGAATTGATTGAAAAACTTGCCTATTTCTCTACCTCTTCTATCTCCAGAACCACACCCCTAGGCGTCATTTCTCTCTCTTCCAAGCCACTTTTTGAAGGCAGAGAAAGGAAAAAATAAATATTAGGCTTCCTGATGCTCACCTTGGTGTCCACAGTACAGAATGCCATTTGTTATTGATTCAATGTCTCAACCTGGGGAAATTTTCCATTCTGCTTAAGGTCTCAGCCTTCTGGGCTGCTCAATTTATGCTTTGCCCCTGCTGTGAGCAGCTAAACTAAAAAGCTCTCCAGAACCCGTCAAAGCCAGCTCAGGTTTTCTTTAGCTAGATAGCATCAGAGGGAAATAATGGAAAGCTACTGCAGAACAATTGTCCTTTTATGTCAAGGCAGCTTTCACTGAGGGAGGGGACCCCTTTGCTTTATTATTCTCAAAATTAGCCTCACAGGAAAGGGTCTGTGCTCTCTTCCGGAATGTCAATTATCACCCCAGTCCAGGGCTTTTCAATGTCACCTCTCAATCTCCCCAACTCCTTTCTTTTTCTTTTCTTGAGTAATAAGAATCACGTTTCCTAAAATTGATTGAGGGAGATGTTGAAACTCAAAACCAGAGAACTTAAAATCTGCGGGAGGTAGGAGGATTTTCAACAAGCAGTGACTGGTAAAATATGGCAGAGTCAGATATAGAAGACTGAACCAACCAGGACTTTGGTCATCTCCCCAAATCTAGGGAGCCACCAAATCAAACAAGCAGCCACCTGAAACTACGGACACATGCCACGGTTCCTCAGAGCCTCCTAAACCACATCTTGAAGTTGAAAGATGAGTTCATGTATGAAAAGAGGGAATTGATAGCCATTGAGATTTCTTCCCCAACATCTATCAACCCCTCCACTACGGGGGCCATCATGGAAGAATGAGTTTGATCCCACTCCCAGCTCCTTGGCTGGACCATGATTGGTTCAGGGCAATTGGGGCTTATCCCACTTCCGTTTGCCATCGTGATTGGTATGGAGAAAGCTGGTCCGAGGACCAAGCCAATATGTTGGGGAAAGATAGAAAAATGGAGATGCAGCCCTCAGTGATAACTCTCAATGCTCAGGAGTCAGTTCCTACATACCCTAGCTTCGTTATCCTGGAATGAGATAATTCTGAGCCATGTGTTGTACATCAGTTCCTAGAGCTTCCCTGGGGATTAACCTCCAGGAGTCCAGTGTCTGTAAGTAATTTAGCAATGCCCCCTCTATTAGCTGCCTTCTCTACTCCTCATTACTTCACAGTTCTCTTCCCATACTCCCTTCAGATCCCCAAATAAATGATTTATGCCCAGATCCTTGATGCATGTCTGCTTCTAGGGGAAGTCTAAACTAAGACAGTTTTGTTGAAGTTGAATTTTTAGACTAAATGTGTGGCTTTCTCTTTGTGGATGCCAGGATGTTTGCTGGCCCTTTGCCTGTCTCACCCTTTCTTCCTGGTGTCTGCCAGACAAACTCCTACTCATGCTTCAAGACCCAATTCAAGCTTATCCTTCTCTGTGGGTTCGTCCTAGGTCAACTAAGAAAAGTTAGTCATGGCGTCCCTTAGGTTTTCATTGAATGATGCACAACACTCCAGTTTTGAAGTGATCTTATTAGAGTTAGGTGTTTACCTGCTGATGTTTCTTCTGATCTAAGGGCCTTAAGAACAGATACCTCTGTTCTCCTAGCACAGGGGCTTAGCACAGAGCTTGTCACACAGCTGACACTGAACAAATGTTGGTTGAATGGATAAAAGAATAATCTAAGTAACTGGATACCTGACTCGAGTCTAATTAGAGATTGACATCCAACTCTCTAGAATTCAGAGGTTACACTTCCTGCCTTTTGAAACTGGCACTCTAAAGCAGACACTCTTAACTTGCATGGATACAGGAAATCTGGGGACTCCCAGAAATTATCTGCAAAACAAGGCCTGCCCAACTATTGATCTGAGCAGAAGTTCTCTGCTGTCATCAGATTTTTAAGAAAGTGTGTGATTCAATTCATTCAATGACATTTGATAACTATTATATGCCTATTACACACTAAATATTGTGCTAGGTGCTGAGGATAAAGCAGTGAAAAAAAAAAAAACAGACAAAATCCCTTCCATACAAAGGGGGAGACAGAAAATAAATCATAAATGAAGACAAGTGCCATGGAGAAAGACACAACTCAAAAGGAGGGCAGGTTACAGGAAGACTGTGCTGTTTATCTGGGATGGCCAGGAAAGGCCTCTTGGCAGTGGCAGTAGGCAAGGGGGCAGGAAGCAGGGAGACCAGTGAGGAGGTGACCACAATAATCTAGACAAGCAGTGATGATAGCCTGATGTTGGTGGTCACAGGGGAGGAGATGAGAAGTGGTTACATTCTGGATATATTTTCAAGATACAGTCAACAGGATTTGCTGATGGATTGGATGGGGATATGAAAGAAAGGATTGGCAATGACTCCAAAGTTTTTGGTCTGAACATCAGGATGAATGGAATTGCCATAAACTGAGATGGGAAGTCAGTCTGTGGGCAGGCAGTAAAGGGGACTTTATCATTGTCCCAGAGAGACTTCACGACTGGTGACAAACATCTCTCTTTCCCCAGCTGCTTCCTGTCTTTCGTGAACCCCAGAGAGATACAACAGGTTTTTCCAAGACCTTTCTGAAGCTGAGGCCATGGTGGTGGCTGCTCGAGTCTAACTCCACAGCCTGTGGGAGATGTATTTGTTTCCATAATTCATTGTCTTGGGACCAGCCTGACCCAGACAAATCATGAGAGAGACATTGCTTCTCCTTAGCATTCTGCAGACTTTTCATCCAGGTTCTCTCTCCCCCACCAGAAGGAACATGTGGCACTAGAAGCGGCAGAGACTGCCTGCTCTAAAAGATCCAGGCTATAGCCCTAGCTATCAGCTGGCCAGTGCTAGACAAGTTATTTAATTTCTTCTCCCCTGGTTTCCTAATCTGGAAATAATGATTGTCATAAAGATTACAGGAAATGAAGGCGTGCGTTCCATTACACTTGCTGCATGACAAACTACCCCAATGGGTAATGACTTAAGATAACCACTATTTTATTATATCTCACAGATCCTGTGGGTCAGGAATTTGAGCAGGACTTGGCTGGGTCATTTATGTGATCCTTGTAGTGTCAGTTGAGGTTGCACAGCTGGCGGATGGATTGGCTGCAAGAATCCAAGATGGTGTCACCCATGCGTGGCACCTTGGTGGAGATGGCTGGAAGCCTGGGCTCTGCTGGGACAGTTGAGTGGGGTACCTACACGTGACTTTTTTTTTTTTTTTTTTTTTGAGATGGAGTTTCACTCTTGTTGCCCAGGCTGGAGTGCAGTGGCCGGATCTCAGCTCACAACATCCTAGTTATTAAGATATCTGTATCAGTCAGGGACCCGCCCAGAAACTGATGGTACCATCAGATTGGGTGATTTGAGAAGGGTTTAATAAAATAACTATTTGAGAAGTTATGGAAAGGGTAGAAAACCACATGGGGCAGGGGCTGGGCAGTGGCCGAGGCTTAGTGCCAGGTGGGCCCCCACTGGCCAAAGAGGGCTGTCTGGTAGGTACCCAGAGCAGGATGGGAAAGTATAGAGAGGATATCCACAGGAGCAAAGCGAGCTCAGCCAACCCAAAGTCATCATCCTGATTTAATTTACAGAGGAAAAACCATGAAGGTTCAAATAGGTTAGGTACCTTTCCCAAGGATATAAGGAAATGGATGCCACTTCCTGGAGGGATGGCCCAGTTATTCTCCTTAGAGTAGGTATTTGAATCCAAGTTGCCTGATATTATTGCAAGATGTGTGTGTGTGGGTGAGTGGTGGTGGTGGTGGTGATGGTGGTGGTGGTGGTGGTGATGGTGGTGGTGGAGGAAGTGGAATATGACCAAAATACATTTGAATTGGAATCTTTTAAAATTACATTGATGTCAAGTGGCTTCATTGGGAGAAAGATTCACTAGTCTGGGCTAATGGCCACGGGCAGTGAGGAGAGAGAGTGATTAAGGTAACTCCTTCTGAACCCTAGAAATCATCATCTTGAATGGAAAGACATCTAATGTTTTTTTCCTTTTTTCCACTGGGTTCTCAGTGTGACTTCAACTCAATTCTTCCTTTTCTCTTATGTTGCAGTGAAGTCTGGGTTCTAATGTAGACTGAGCTGAGAAGTATTTGCTTCCCATGCTAGTAAGCAGGCAATATTTGTGTTATCTAAGAAGTGTATACCAGCCGGGCACGGTGGCTTATGCCCAGCACTTGGGGAGGCAGAGGAGGGTGGATCACTTGGGGCCAGGAGTTCAAGACCAGCCAGGGCAACATGGCAAAACCCCATTTCTACTAAAAACATATTTAGCTAGGTGTGGTGGCGTGCGCCTGTAATCCCAGCTACTCGGGTGGCTGAGACATGAGAATCAGTTGAAACCTGGAGGCGGAGGTTGGTGAGCCAAGATTGCACCACTGCACTCCATCCTGGGTGACAGAGCAAGACTCTGTCTTAAAAAAAAAAAAAAAAGAACTGTGTAACATAGGCTAATGCAAGAGAGATTTGGGCTGATTTCAGGCATGAACAAAGCTGACTTTTCACTGAATCTCTCTGAGCCTTATCTAGGAGGCTGGAGTGTAGCCAGAAGCATAGATTCTGAAGCCAGACTACCTGGCTTTGAATACCAGCTCTGCCATTTCTAACTATGTGACCATCAGCAATGGACTTAACCTCTCTGTGCCTTGGATTCCTTATCTGGAAACCAGGAATTGTAATAAGAGCGCATGCCTTCTAGTGCTCTTGTCAGAATTATACTGCTAAATATTGTAAAGCACCAAGAGCAGCCACTGCTTGCCATCAAGTAGCAATAACGATTAGCAATTTTGATCTCATAGCATGGTTGTGAGTATCCAATGAGTTTGTAACATGTAAAGTACTCAACATAGTTCTTGAGACCTAGAAGTGTTAGGGTTTGTTTTTACTTTTCATTCATTTATGCAACAAGTATTTATTGAACACATAGTAAGAGGCAGACTTACTGTGAAACTAATTATGCTTAATCTATAAGCCCCTCAATTGCACAGGCCCTTCCAAAGGCCCTAGGAGGACTTCTAAGAATGTCTTTATTTATTTATTTGTTTATTTATTTTGCCTAGTTGTGTATTCTCTTTCTTAAAGAAGACTCTCAAAACTGCAAAACTTTCCGACCCCATAAAACCTGGGTCTGCCTTCTTAAAGTTTATTATTAGGAGTAGTAATTATTATTTGGGTGAAAATCATAATTATTTGTTGGAAAATTAGGTGTTGTTATAGGTGACTTCTGAGGTCTTATTTTATACCCTGAATCTTTATGCATTTAAATATCCCAAAGAAAGCCAGCCATGGTAGACTCACAGGCCAGTGGCAGAGCCCTGTGTATTCAAATAGGGATGACAGCATTTCCTCCTTTGTCACCTCCTGCTTCCCCTTTGGCACATTGTCATCATGGTTGTCCCATCTTATTAAGCCTGAAAGCTTATATGAAACAAAAATGGCTTGCATCAGCTGCTCCCTATGATGCATCATCTCAAGGCTATGGACTGGACTAGGATTCTTTCAGTAGGGAGGAGGCTTAGAGAACGTGGAACCCCAGACCTCACAGATACAAGAACAACCTGGATAGATGAGTGCTCAAAGTTAGGACCTAAGCCCAGCACTCCTTTCCCTACAGACAAGCAACGATCCATATTTGTCCAAATACCACATAATGGGTGTCCAGATGTTTTTTCACAATGTACCAACTGTTCAGGTATCTGCTGCACACATGCAAATATCATTTCCAGCCTGCCCTGGTGGAATGGCCTGTTTGGATAGCAAATAAGACTTTGCTCCCTCTGAAAGCCTCTGTACACAGAATGCATGCAGCCCACCTGACCCTAGGCAGCTGACTTGGGAAAACAAACAAATTTGTCAATAGGCACAGCCATTAAAGACACACAGAGAAAATTTATTTTACATGGTTATAAGTCCCTCTAGAAAAACCTGTGCTTTTGTGGACTAGAAATACCGTCGTGAGTAAACTAAAAATAAGTAGACATTTTAAACCGTAGCAAGGTATAGTTTCACATATATCTAGTGCTATTTATTGTCATTCTGGGGGGGAAAAGTATAAAATAGGATTGCCCATCATATAGGTCATTGTGGGAAATTACATGCAAAATTAATTTATTCCTTATGCCAGATGAGCACATGTAATTATCTGCAGTGGCTCAGATTGAAGTTTTAAAAAGTGCTGGGAATGGCAGTGGGTAAAAAAGGAAAGCTTTGGATGGGAGCTTTCAAATAAATACTCCATTAGAGCTGGTTTATTAACTTTTGATATTAAATGAATATATCTATGACAGACTTGTTCCAGGAATAAATTATCTTTAACCTTCTCCGTGTACCCAAATGTTCATACAACTTTCAGAAATTACACTGGGCAACTTTGCTTTTAATAGTGCCTTTTATACATGGCCATTTGAATAAAGGTTCTTCACAAGTTAAATAATTTAATTGCACATTATTTTTAAAAGCCTAGCTTTAAAAGTACTAGGGGATCGAAATGGATGGTGATTTTTATTTCAGTTGTTTTTTCATCCAGCTCCTTTCTTTTTGTTCCCATAACGTATTATGTAAACTTTCATTAGAGCCAGTGACAATCTGAGTGTACATGTTTTTTCCAGTTGTTGTATCAATAGTTTCTCCTCTGACTCTTAAAACTGTCCCACCTTGGGGACAGTTGCCCGGTTGCTCTAATTATAGCACAGGTCACCCTGAGTTGTGGCATCTCCGTACTGAGATTGTGGGTTCCCTGAGGAAGGGAGCCCTTTATTTTCTTTTTATCTTTGTGTCCTCAGTGCCAAGAACAGAATCTGAGACATGCTAGGTACCCTGGAAATGTTTACTGAGGAACTAAAGTCAACAAAGGATTGATATTTTCCATTGAGATTTTGTGATTAAGCCCAGTCTTAATTATTTCATTCTAGTTATTGTATTGTGCTTGAGTCTGCTCACTAATCACAATAGGCCACTAGTAATGACTGAAAAAGAAAAAATGAATTGACTTGAAATCCCTTTGATTGAGTGATAGAGCTTTAAGAAGATAGGAGGCAGAGGAAAACAAAGGAGGAGGTAAATATCACCCAAGGCATGGGAGTGTTCCACAAACAGCAATGATTTCAAAATTTTCTTACGGAACAGGATCTGCTACTCCAAAACCAAAGTTTGGAGAATGAAATCTCCCTTGCAGTCAACAAGTATTAAGATCTTTCAATATTTATACGGATAATCCCATGCTGAAAAGAAAATTATTTATAGTGCCTGACTTGCGTGTGGCTGTAGAATAATGTGTTTTAATCTTGAAAACATAAAAATGATAGTTTATAGAATTATAATAACTAGTCCTTTCTGAAAAGTCTAGAATCCTTAGGGAAATGCATGTTAAGATTCAGTTTTAATATCATGTAGTTCACTTTTATTTAGTAGAGTAGTAGAAATAGTAGTTTTGGTTCATAAATTTATTCCTCTGCTGAAATTATTCCCAAAACATAAGACTGAAAGGGGAATAAGATTTCCCTCTGATAATAAAGAATATTTAGGAAAATTGTCACTGGATAATTTGAGTCTTACAGCTGTTTAAGTCTACCGTATGCACTTTTTACCACCAAATTGTGAAAGCAGTAAGAACTCATTGTCTAACAATAAAGAAATGCAAGAAATGAAAATTGCTTCTTCTCTGTTCTTCTCTTCAGAAGTAACAATAATTTTATTTTATTTTATTTATTTATTTATTTATTTATTTATTTTTGGAGACAGAGTCTTGCTCACTCACCAGGCTGGAGTGCAGTGATGCGATCTCAGCTTACCACAACTTCTGCCTCCCAGGTTCAAGCAATTATCCTGTCTCAGCCTCCCAAGTAGATGGGATTACAGGCACCTGCCACCATGCCCAGCTAACTTTTGTATTTTTGGTAGAGACAGGGTTTCACCATGTTGGCCAGGCTGGTCTCAAACTCCTGACCCCAGTTGATCTGCCGACATTGGCCTCCCAAAGTGCTGGGATTACAGGCGTGAGCCACCACGCCCGGCCAATAACTGTATTTTTTAATTTAAGCAAGATTTAAAAAGGTTTTTGGCCAGTTGTGGTGGCTCCTGCCTGTGTTCCCACCACTTTGGGAGGCCAAGGAGGCTTTTGAGGCCAGGAGTTTGAGACCAACCTGGGCAACATAGTGAGACCCCATTTCTACAAAAAATAAAAAATTAGCTAGGCATGGTAATGTGTGGCTGTAGTCCTAGCTACTTGGGAGGCTGAGGTAGGAGCATCACCTGAGCCCAGGAGGCTACAGTGAGTCATGATTGGACCACTGCACTCCAGCTTGGGTGACGAAGTGAGATACTGTTTAAAAAAACAAAACAAAACAAAAGAAAAAAAAAACCCAAAACAATCCAGGCATGGTGGCTTATGCCTGTAATCCCAGCACTTTGGGAGGCCAAGATAGGTGGATGGCTTGAGCCTAGGAGTTCGAGAGCAGCCCTGGGCAATATGACGAAACTCAATCTCTATCAAAAATAAAAATAACATTAGCTGGATGTGGTGGCGTATACCTGTAATCCCAACTACTTGGGAGACTGCGGTGGGAGGATCGCTTGAGCCTGGAAGGTTGAGGCTGCAGTGAGCTGTGATCACACCACTGTACTCTAGCTGGGGTGACAGAGAGAGACCCTGTCTCAAAAAAAAAGTATGCTTTGTACACACACACACACACACACGCATACATCAATGCAAAGATACTTTTTCTGGAGGTCAATGTCACTCTACTTGTTAATTGAGTATAAATCAGTTACCAGTTATAATCCTAAAATCCAATGATCCAAAAGAGCATTTCTTTATTTTTAATTTTAAAGAAAAGAAGTTGCAAACACAGTAAAGGTCCTTGGAACCCTGAAGCCAGCTTCCCCCAATGGTTACATCGGATATAACCATAGTATACTATCCAAGCCAGGAAAGTGTTTGTTTGTTTTTCTTTTTCTTTTTCTCACTTCTTTTTGAAACATCAAGTCATCATTTTGGGAAAATCCTACTATAAATATAACAAGAGGCCCTTTGAATTCTTTATACCCACATAAAATTTTTCTACAAGGTTTCTATATAGGAGAAGGACCTATTAACATTTTTTTTTTTTTTGAGACGGAGTCTCGCTCTGTTGCCCGGGCTGGAGTGCAGTGGCCGGATCTCAGCTCACTGCAAGCTCCGCCTCCCAGATTCCCGCCATTCTCCTGCCTCAGCCTCCCGAGTAGCTGGGACTACAGACGCCACCTCGCCCGGCTAGTTTTTTGTATTTTTTAGTAGAGACAGGGTTTCACCGTGTTAGCCAGGATGGTCTTGATCTCCTGACCTCGTGATCCGTCTGTCTCGGCCTCCCATAATTAGTGAAAGTAACAAGATACCAGGTCACAGGCCTGGGTAGATGTCAACAACATAACATGTAATGGGCTTTGACGGACAATAGTGTTTTAAATTCTGCACCCTCCTAGTTTGAATAACTGAATTTAGAGTAACAAATTATATTGATGGCCCAAACATGTTTATATTTAGTGGCAATGAGTTTGAAAATAAATTTTTCTTAAAGTACTAGGTACTTCATAGTACATCATATATACATCACATATACTTTGGAGCATTGCTCCAAACAGCAATCAGCAGCATCTGTAACAAGCATAAGAACGGTGGCACCAGTATATTTTAGTTGGAATTTAAAAACTTGCCCTCAAGGCCTCACCCACATTAGTTCCTCAAAAGCTATGTGTTTTATTTTGGCACCTTCATTTGGTACCTCTTTCCCTTCACTCTTGAGGTTGCATATAGTAAAATCAAAGAGCAAATAACACAGTAATTAAGGGTGTTCCCAAAACACAGTTTCATCGTTATTAAGCAGGTGGTTTGGGGCTTGGCAAACATAATGACAGTGTATTTCATAAGCCAGAACGACAAAACAACAATAGAAAGTCAAAGGAATCTGTAAGATAAAAAATTAATTTATTTAATTAAGAAATACTTACTGAAGGTCACCTGGTGGGCAGGCATAGTCCTGGGCACTGAGTATACAATGCTAGATTAGACTTTTTCCCCCAACAGTTTGACATCTCAAAAGTAGAGAGATAGCTAATGGTGTCTAAAAAGCACTATTGGGCCGGGGGCGGTGACTTACACCTGTAATCCCAGTGCTTTGGGAGGCCAAGGTGGGTGGATCCTGACATCAGGAGTTTGAGACCAGCCTGGCCAAAATGGTGAAATCCCATCTCTACTAAAAATACAAAAACTTAGCCGAGCATGGTGGCACGTGCCTATAATCCCAACTACTCGGGAGGCTGAGGCAGGAGAATCACCTAAACCTGGGAGGCAGAGGTTGCAAAGAGCCGAGACCACACCACTGCACTCCAGTCTGGGGCACAGAGTCAGACTCCATCTCAAAAAAAAAAAAAAAAAAAGAAGAAATGTAAAAGGGCTATTGTCCAGACAGTAGTTGTCACTGCATACACGTTTGTGAATTTAGTTATAATTCCTTTAATGTTTTGGTCAGTCTTAGTCCATTTTGTACAGCTATAACAGAATATGTGAGACTGGGTAATTTATAATGAACAGAAGTTTAGGCCAGGCACAGTGGCTCATCCCTGTAATCCCAGCACTTTGGGAGGCTGAGGCAGGTGGATCACCTGAGGTTAGGAAATCAAGACCAGCCTGGACAAAATGGTGAAACCCCGTCTCTACTAAAAATACAAAAATCAGCTCAGTGTGGTGGCAGGCACCTGTAATCCCAGCTACTCAGGAAGCTGAGGCAGGAGAATCACTTCAACCTGGGAGGCGGAGGCTACAGTGAGCTGAGATCATGCCACTACACTCCAGCCTGGGCAACAGAGGAAGACTCCATTTCAAAAACTAAATAAAATGAAAAATAAAAAGTTTATCATTTCATGGTTCTGGAGGCTGGGAAGTTCAAAATCAAAGGGTCAGCATCTAGTGAGGGCCTTCTTGCCGCATCATCTCATGGTGGAAGGGCAAAGAGAAGATGAGAAAGAGAGAGTGGATAGAACTCAGCCTCAAGCGCCTTTAGAATTGGCTTTAATTCATCCTTTCTCAAGAATCACTTGAACCCATGAGGCAGAGGTTGCAGTGAGCCAAGATCACGTCATTGTACTCCAGCCTGGGTGATAGAGTGAGACTCCGTCTCACAATAAATAAATAAAAATAAAAAATAAAAATAAGTCCAAAAGAGCTTTTTCAAGAAGTACAAAACAAAAAAATTTAGTGATAAGGAGTCATTGTCTCATAGTTTAGTTGATAGAGTTTCTCTCCACTTTATTAATTGTACACAAAATAATGATATATCTTACAGTTGATGAAATTTTAGATTTGAAGAAATATAATGGTTCATAGAGTGGAAGAGAATACAGTCTTCCCTGACCTTTAGGACCTTATAGTAGAGGAGAAAGGAACATGAACCTCACAGTGGGTGGTACTGAGTGCTGTAATGGGACCGTGGGAGTGCACCTACAAAGCAGTCTTTATATTTTAGAGCTTTACAGATTGCACTGGGTTTCCACATTTATATTTGTAGCATCTTCTTAACCATCCTGTAGGTAGGCCACATGATTAGCCCAATATACATTGGTTTAATGAACCCATAAAAAGAAGTTAAATAACTATGATCATTCGGCTAGTAAAGGCTCAGTCTCAGACAAGGTTCTTCCAATAATTCTTCCTCCTAAGCCACATTTGTTTTAGGTTGGGTTCCCTAGAAGCAGAGCCTGAGATGGGGATGCCTTTGTGTAAGGGATTTATTGAGGTCGTGATTTCAGGAAAAACCTGTAAGGGACTAAAGGATGCAGGATAGGGCCAGAGATTGAAGCCAAGTGAAGATGTGGGTTCAGCCCAAGTCCAGCCTCAGTCTGATCTCATGGGCAATCCTGGAGAGGGAGTTTTCCCACTTTGGGGTAAGAGGCTGGGCTTATATACCCCTCTTTCAGTCTGTCAATGGTGTTGGGTGCCACACCTTCTCATGTTGGGAATATGCATCTCTGAACAAGGTGGTTCTGAGTGCAGTTCTCTGGAGAAGGTGGGGAGCTGTGACCTGTTAGCAGCCAACAGTCAGCAGCAGCTAGGGAATGGTTCTGCCAGCCAGGTAAGGCCATCTGGGTGGGGCAGCAACCACATCTACTACACCGCCGCCACTCTCAGTGAGAATTCTATCAGAGACATAGCCTCACCTGTTATCTTAGGGGACGGTCATTGTCCTCGCTGATGACTTCCCTGTGAGATATTGTGAACAGGTAGCATTTAGCCATTAGGCCTGCTCTGAGAGTTAGACAGTGTTTACTGAAAAATAGATATTCCCATGACATTATGTTCTATACTGGTCTAGAGGTCTTAGTTCCAGAGGGAGGAATGCTGCCATCAGGAGACAGAACAACGTTTCCATTAAACTGGAAGTTAAGATTGTCACCTGGTCACTTTGGGCTCCTCCTACCTTTAAGTCAACAGGCTAAGAAGGGAGTTACAGTGTTGGCTGGGGTGATTGACCTGGACTACCAAGATGAAATCAGTCTGCTACTCCACAATGGAGGTATGGAAGAGTATGTGTGGAATACAGGAGATCCATTAGGGTGTCTCTTAGTATTACCATGCCCTGTAATTAAGGTCAATGGGAAACTACAATAGCCCAATCCAGGCAGGACTACAAATGGCCGAGAACCTTCAGGAACGAAGGTTTGGGTCGTTCCACCAGGTAAAAAAATAAATAAATAAATAAACACAACCTGCTGAGGTGCTTTCCGAAGGCAAAGAGAATACAGAATGGATAGCAGAAGAAGTTAGTCATCAATATCAGCTACGGCCATGTGACCAGTTGCAGAAACAAGGACCGTAATTGTGAATATTTCCTCCTTATTTTGTTGAGAATACGTTTGTGCATGTATATACTTGTACTAAGAAAATATCTTCATTCTAAATTTCCTTTCTTTTTCCTTTATCATGTGACTTAAGATTTTTTGACTTTTCTATTTAAGTGGTGTTAACTTTATGTAAAAACATTTAGGTTAAGGATTAGTGCGCTTCCGGTTGTACAAAGGATAGCTGTATTATGTTAGGTATAATTATGACCTTATTATTGTCTTTATTTGGAGATTGTATATGATTTCAGGAAATTGTATGGCTTCAAGTTGACAAGGGGTGGACTTGTGATCGTTAATATTGTCAACTTGATTGAATTGAAGGATGCAAAGTATTTATTGTTCCTGGGTGTGTCTGTGAGGATGTTGCCAAAGGAGATTAGCATGTAAGTCAGTGGACTGGGAGAGGCAGACACACCCTCAATCTGGGTAGGCACCATTCTCATCAGCCACCAGCCTAAAAGCAGGAATGGAAAGGGCAGACTTGCTGAGTCTTCCAGCTTCCATCTTTCTCCTGTGCTGGATACTTCCTACCCGCAAACATCTGACTCCAAGTTCTTCAGCTTTTGGACTCTTGGGCTTGCACCAGTGGTTTGCCAGGGGCTCTTGGGCCTTTGACCACAGACTGAAGGCTGCACTATCAGCTTCCCTACTTCTGAGGTTTTGGGACTCGGACTGGCTTCCTTGCTCCTCAGCTTGCAGATGTCCTATTGTGGGACTTCACTTTGTGATCGTGTGAGTCAATTCTCCTAATAAACTCCCCTTCATATATACATCTATCCTATTAGTCTGGTCCCTGTAGAGAACCCTCTCTAATACAATAGAGTTAAAGACAAACTCCTTGTATTTGTCTTGACAGAGTTTCTCTCCACTTTATTAATTGTACACAAAATAACGATATATCTTACAGTTGATAAAAGTTTAGATTTGAAGAAATATAATGGTTCATAGAGTGGAAGAGAATATAGTCTTCCCTGACCTTTAGGACCTTACAGTAGAGGAGAAAGGGACATGAACCTCAGAGTGGGTGGCGCTGTTCTGTCGCCCAGGCTGGAGGGCAGTGGCACGATATTGGCTCACTGCAACCTCTGCCTCCCGGGTTCAAGTGATTCTCTTGCCTCAGCCTCCCGAGTAGCTGGGATTACAGGTGCGTTTCACCACACTCTGGTAATTTTTTTGTATTTTTAGTAGAGACGGGGTTTTGCCATGCTGGCCAGGCTGGTCTTGAACTCCTGACCTCAGGCGATCTGCCTGCCTCAGCCTCCCAAAGTGCTGGGATTACAGGCATGAGCCTCCATGCCCAGCCCTTTTTATTTTTTGAGACAGAGTCTTGCTTTGTCACCCAGGCTGGAGTGCGGTGGAGTGATCTCGGCTCACTGCAATCTTTGTCTCCCGTGTTCAAGTGATTCTCGTGCCTCAGCCTCCTGAGTACCTGGAATTACAGGCGTGTGCAACCATGCCTGGCTAATCTTTGTATGTTTAGTGGAGACAGGGGTTCGCCATGTTGACCAGGCCAGTCTCAAGTTCCTGGCCTCAAGTGATCCACTCTCCTCGGCCTCCCAAAGTGCTGGGATTACAGATGTGAGCCACAGTGCCAGCAGATTTTGCTACTTACTATTAATTAAGGACTCAGACTTTGTAACATTCCATGTAAACTAGTAGATTTGTGTCTAGCAGAGGTGTAAATAATTTCTGTCTGGTAGAAAAATAATGCCAAAGGTTACAATTTTATTGCCTTGCAGGATATTAACCAGCTTTATGTCTAACCTAGCAAACTTATTCTAACCTTTTTTTAAAGGACCATATAAATCCTAGTTCCCCAAGCAGTCCAGCTCTATTTTCTGATTGGTTCCCTTGCTAATTAATGAATTCAATAAATTTTAACCTTTTTGTTCTATATTTTTATGAAAGTTTAATTTTTTCAGTTTTTGAAATTATACTTTGATGAAGGCCATTGCATACCATGCTAAGAGGTATGGAATTTATCCTTAAAAGAGGGGGAAAACTTTGAAATATTTATGCACAAGAATGACATGATTATATTGGCATTTGGAAAGGTCATTTTTTCAGCAGTGTCTAAAAGGAGTGAGATAGTCATTCATGTGAAATTTAATTCTGAAAACCAGTGGACATTTGGTGGCAACAGTAGCGATAATAATTTCTGAATACCCTGGGAGCAGGTAGTAATTTCTATATGGAAATTTTATCATGTACAGAATCAAGGAAGAATGGTATTTACACTGCAGTTTAGGAGGATGTCCTGCATATTAATATCTATTAACAACCACTATGGTAATCAGAGGTCATAAATATTGTAAGTAGATAAAAGAAGTGCTCTAGGGTTACCATCAGAAGCACATTACCAATGTACCCATGGATATGCAGTTAGAAAAATGAGCCATCACTTGTCTCTTCAGCTGGGAAGAAAGCCAGTTTATCTGATGTGAAGCAATCTCAAATACCTTTTTTCTTCTCCTGGTATTCTCTAAACCCGAGAGGTGACGAAGAATAAGGAAACATCTTGGGAAGCTCAAATTCTCTGGGAACACTGCCTCTGGTCAGTGAAACCAGGGAAAGGAAGGAGACATACTCTTCAAGTGCCTTTGTGTTTTAAACCATTGGAGTGAATGCACTGGTGTTCTGCAAACTGCTGTACCCATTGTGTCACCCTCTGTGGAGGCACCATTCATATTGTAGACATTGTAGATCTGGATAAGTATGCCTGTTTTTGGTAGTTGTCAGTAAAATGTGTTGGATCAGGATTGCGTTTTTGCACCAAATGGGCTAGGAGTAACCTCGTGAATGATCCACTTTTTCACATATATTTTAAAATGATAACAGGTCAGATTCCTAGGATTTGGGGGCTGGCATTCTGAAGTGTTTTTCTCATATTACTCATTATTGTACCACCGTTTCTCCCTTAAGATGGACCTATTTCTCCAAAGTTCTGGAAGGTAAGCAGAAGGCACAAATTCTTCACCCTAATGAAGATGATCTTTGTGTTTGGTATTACTTTCACATTTAGAATCCTTTCTACAGATGGCACTTGTCCATGTATCTATCTATCTATCTAGACAGAGTCTTGCTCTGTTGCCCAGGCTGGAGTGCAGTGGCACAATCTGGGCTCACTGCAACCTCCATCTCCTGGGTTTAAGCAATTCTTGTGCCTCAGCCTCCGGAGTAGCTGGGATTATAGTCAGGTGCTACCATGCTCTACTAAAATTTTGCATTTGTAGTAGAGACAGTTTTACCATGTTGGCCATGCTGGCCTCAAACTCCTGGCCTCAAGTGATCCACTGTCCTTGGCCTCCCAGAGTGCTGGGATTTTAGGAGTGAGCCACCATGCCCAGCTACACTTGTCATTTTAAAAAGCTGCTTAGCATCTACTCTGCAGTTAAGACATGACTTTGAATTTAAGACATAACTTTGAATTTCCTTTGGGAAACCACTGTTTCCTCATTCTCAGCCATGTGGTTTAGATGGGACTGATTCTAAGGCTGAGCCCTGACTGGCCTAAGTCACCATCTTGGCCACTTGACTGGTTCAGCAAAGGGAATATATCCCAATCAGAACTAGTGAGACAGAAAGGTATTTTCTGGGGGTATTTTGCTGCCACGCAGGGGAGAACCTGACACTGCTGGAGGGAGAGCAGCTGGTATAGTATGGGAAGAAATCTAAAAGCATAGAAAAAAAGTCACCCATGGAGACATCATTTGAGGCTTGGATCACACTGATTCTGAAGCCAGCACTGCCTTTGGATATTGTGGTTATGTAAGCCAATGTAGTCCATCTCTTCTTCAAGCAATTTGAGGTTTTTTAGGGAGGTTGGTTTTGTCTTGTTTTGATTTTGGTCACATAAAACACACACACACACATCCTTAACTAATCCATTGTATTTCTTATGTGATTTGGATTTATCCATTTTCAGACTAATGACTTAAAGGATGACTCCAGGCTAAAGCAGATCATTTTAAAAGTAACTATTTGCTATTAAAAGCACCTAAGGTCAGGCGTGGTGGCTGATGCCTGTAATCCCAGCACTTCAGGAGGCCAAGGTGGGAGGATTGCTTGAGCCCAGGAATTCGAGAACAGCCTGGGCAACGTAGGGAGACCTTGTCTCTCCAAAAAATTAAAAAATTAGCTGGGTGTGGTGGTACACACCTGTAGTTCCAGCTACTCAGGAGGTTGAGCTGTGGGAGATCAAGGTTGCAGTGAGCCATGATAGTGCCACTGCGCTCTAGCCTGGGTAACAAGCGAGATCCTGTCAAAAAAAAAAAAAAAAAAAAAAAAAAAAACGGTGGGTAGTGTTGGGGAGGCACTTCAACACTTCACACAAATTGCTGACGTGAGAGCCTCATATTATTTGAAATTTACAATTCCTTTTTTTTTTCTCTTAATCAGAAATGATTACCCTGACTACTCTTTCTTGATGTTTTGCTTTGGATAAATGAACTGTAATATCATGCGTTTCACAGTATGGGTCCATTCAGGAGAAAGAGCCACACCATAGGTGAAGTAGAGGAGGTTTTATATAAAGAAGTATTAACTATGCTAAAAGAGTAACAATAAGATACAAGAAAACGCTATATGGTGCCCTGGGCTGAGGGAAAGTACTAAAGGAAGCACAAACTTGAAAGAGGTTCACATCTCACTGGGGAAGGTATGGTTCAGCCCACTGGGCAGTAGAGTGGTTTCCAATTCTGCTGGACCAAAGCTGGCCTGCAGCTGCTGGAAAACAAAAGGCCACCTGCCAGAGGGCAGCCTGGGAGCTGGGCTTGGGTGAGCGTGGGAGTCTGCATGGGGACAGGAGGCCCTCAGGGCACATGGGCTGCACCGGAGCTTTGGTTTTCATGACAAGAGGGCCATGGAAAGGCTATCGCCAGGCTGAGGCTGTAATGTCACAGAGGGACTGTATCCTGGGCTGGGGCAGGCTCTACTGGATGTCCCGGGACCCATATAACTGACCCCTGGTTCACTCGGGAAATGACAGGAGAGTCTCTTCATCCTGCAGTTTCCTCCAGCGCCCTGTACAGAGAAGTTTAATGAACATCATGCCCTACTTCAAGAAGAAATGCTTAAAAGAATTCTAGGCGGATCCCAGAGCATATACTGAAGGTTATATTCAGAGCTGAGAAGCAAGAAATTGTTTTTTCCAAGAATACAGCTCTGTCCAATTCATTAGGGACTGTTTGTGGGGAAAGAATGACAGAAGTTGCCTCATCTTACATACTCAAATTCTGAGTTGGGTTAAGGGTTTCCTGAAGGGGTGAACTTAGTCTAGGCAGGTGTCCACTAGAGTGTTCTATGTACTAGTATGAAGCAGAAAAAAATGGAGATATGCTGTGCCGAGCAAAGTGATAAGATCGACTTACTGTTGGACACTCCAGAGCTTTAATATGCTAATGTATAATGACTTCTCTTCAAATGAATCAAACTGATAACCCTTTTTCCTTCAGGGTTATGTACCAGTTGCCTATAGCATTTTTTTTTTTCCTCAAAATTCCCACATCTTCCCACATTCTCTTCTTACAATGTGATATTAAAACTCTTCCCATTGAGAATTTGGATCTGTTTTTCTTCCTCTGAAATTTGGGTGAGCATATGACTATGTTGGAAGTGATACTACATGGCTTCCAAGGTTAGATTATAAGAGACAAAACAGCTTCTGCCTGGTTCTCTTGGGACAATTGTTCTTGGAACCTCACCAGCATGCTTTCAGGAAGCCTAAGCAGTCACATGCAGGTTTTATGTCCAAAAGGTCCAGCTGTAGTCCCGACCAACAGCCAGAATCAATCACCATACACGTGAGTGAGTAAGTGTGCAGTTGATTCCAGCTCCCAGCCATTGAGTCGATCCCAACTTCCCGGTCTTCCCAGTCAAGGCCTCCGACACTGTGCAGCCGAGGCAAGCCAGCCGTACGAAGTCCTTCCCAATTCCTGGGCCTGTAGGATCCACGAGTGTAATACAATGGTTGTTCCTTGAAGCTACGAAGGTTAGCCTGGATTGTTACGCAGTAATAATGACTGGACCACACCCTGTAGGAAAGCCTTTCTCACAAATCCCAGCTGTGTTACAGTTTTGTCCCATCCTTCAATCCTTCTTTTCACTAATACCCGGCTGTCCACTGGCTAGACCAGATATCCACTGCTCTACCGAAACGATTGCCAGTGTGCTGTGACTCTGTGAGCAAATTCTTCTCCTCTGTGTGACCCATACTGACCTGGGCACTTTCCAGATTCTTCTCCATAGTGCAAGCTATGTTCTCATTAGGTCTGGAGAGGAGAGGATGCTTGACTTAGCCCAGGTTGTTTACCCTTAGGTTTGTGTTTTGGTCACAAAGTGTAAAGAAGCGAGTCTGAGCATAGCCAGTTCTGTTTCTTCTCTTTCAGAGTGACTGCCCAATGGGGTATTAGCCCTCCCCAGGAGAACTTCTCCTCCTTCTTCCCCTCCTCCTCTTCCCTTTCCCCCTTTGTTCTCCTCTGTCCTTCACCTTCCTCTTCTTCTCCTCCTCCTATTCCTCTTCTTTACTCCCTCCTGCTTCTTAAGCAGTTACCAGAAGCCAGGCACAGCAACATAACTAGGTATGAGCAGTGCTGTCATCCCCTGGTTGGTGCTGTTCGTGTTCCTTATCCCTGTGAATCCCTTTACCATTTCCCTGCTCGCAGGTTCCCCAGCCAGCACCTGAGTCTCTGGTTTCTTTGTCCTAGAATGGTTCTTGGGCTGCCTAGTTGCAAATGCCTGGCAGTTTACATACCTCCTTCCCCCAGTAGCCCTAAACCCTTGTGGAACTAAACCAAAACTTTCCTCTATGGGATCTGGCTTGATATAGCACTTTAGCTTGGCCCTCTTCCCTTCCCTGTCTCCTGGGAATATTTCCTGATACGTCACTTGTGCATGAATCCTATTCTCGGGTCTCTTTCTGAGAAATTTAGCTTAAGACATTTCTATGTAATAGTCAGGGAAACTGAGAAGTAAATTGCACAATCTCTGTAAAAAAAAATAAGTGATTGACATTGAGATTTTAACCTGGCTTCCTTTAGATCTCAAATCTGCTTACCTGCTCATTACTCAATACCGCTTCCTGAAATAAGGCAGCCATTTAACACCTAGGTCTCTCCCCAGTACAGCTATAGGCAAAGCACTGCTAGGAAGAGCCAGCCATGACAAGTCAGCTGCGTGTTTATCCACCATCCCACAGTTCTTTAAAGTGAATCCTTTGAGAGCAGATCGTGCTATGTTGAAGTTTGCAGCCCCACAACACGATTATGCTCATGACTGTGCAATTTGGACAGGGTTTGGTGGGGAAGGAAAGGCTCGTCTCTGTTCCATGTGGTGTCAGCTGCAGGCCTCAACTGGGGAAAATCTGCTTCTAAGATGGCTCAGTCAGGCTGTCAAGTTGGTGCTGTCAACTAGAAATCAGCCGGGGCTGAGGCTGGAGGGATCTCTCTAGGTGGGTCTCTCCATGTGGCTTCTCATAGCAGCAAGGCCAGGTTCCCAGGGCAAGCCATCCCCAGAGAGAGCCAGGAGGAAGCTGGGTGGCTTCCGTGGGCTGGGCTCAGACGTCAGATAGTATCACTTCTGCCCTTCTCTACTGATGGAGGCAGTCACAAAGGCCCACCCAGTGTTTTCAGGGGATGGGGACAGCCGTAGACTCCACTTCTTATTCGGGAGTGGCCAGGTTCTGGAAAAACACGTGTGATGGGAAATATTACTGTGGCCATTTTTTGGAAGCGCAATCTGCCACCCAGGTATCATGTTCATTCCCTAGCTTCTGCCAGGCATGGAAGACACGGGCATCAGTAATTCTCAGGTTCCCAGCTTCTGCTCCATCATCCGAGAGGAATGCCCTGTTTGCCTTTGGCCCAGTGTGGGTTGCATCTTTGTTCCAATTGCTGTGGTACGAGATTGGCTAATGTTATTGGTTTATTTGGAGTTGGGGCCCTACCTCTGCCAATCCCTGTGGCTTAGGGTGTGAGATCTGAAAGCAGATGGCTCTAAACAAGAGGATAAGAACAGGTTGAGGGTGAGGAGTAGAGCCAGAAGAAGGGGGGCTGTCCTGTCCTGAGCAGACACATCAATAACTATCCACCATAGGCAAGAGACCCTGACCTTACGACATGCGGTCTTGGAGGCATTGCTCATAAAGACTGCTCTTCCCTCCCCTCCTCCGGGCAACCAAGAATGTGGCTCCTTGGATAAATGGGCTCCCGGCCTGCCGTCCCAAGGGAGGACTTGTATTACTTTATAGACCCAATTCTGCCAATGTAGCTAGAGGTTTAGGTGGAAGTTGTGGAGATTTATGATTAAAGAAACAAACCCAGCAGGTTTAGCAATAAATGGGATCCATTTCTTCTTGGAAGTTTCTGCTCTGAGAAGGTGTAAAGTTGTAAGTTTTATGATCCTTGATGGCGGCAGTCAACTCACATGTTTCTCAGAACAATCTCTTTGGTTGAACACTTCATATTTTTGTTTTATTTTGTTTGAAATTATTATTTATTTAAATGAACAGATATCATTGTATGTTTTTTATCATGTACAACATGATGTTTTGAAGTGCGTATCTATTGTGGAATGGTTAATCTAGCTAATTAACAAAGGAGCCCTTCAGATTTTGAAGGCCAGCATTGGCCCTAAAAAACAAGAACTGCTTGAGACCACCTGAATAAAATTTAGACTTGGGAAGGCCAAATATTCAAGACCTTTTGTAATCTGGATCCAGCTAAAAAATGATAGCCTTTATTTCCACTACCAATTTAAGCTTCAACAAGTAGAATTTAACATAAGGTTTTAAAAGCCAGGCACAGTGGCTTATGCCTGTAGTCCTAGCTACTCAGAAGACTGAAGTGGGGTGAATCCCATGAGCCTAGGAGTTCAAGGCCAGACGAGGCAACAAGTGACATCCCATCTCCCAAAACCAAATAAATAAAAATAAAATAATGTCTTAAATATTCCTTTTCTTTTTCTTTTCTTTTTTTTTGAGACAGAGTCTCACTCTGTCACCCAGGCTGGAGTGCAGTGGCACGATCTCGGCTCCACCTCCTGTGTTCAAGCAATTCTTCTGCCTCAGCCTCCTGAGTAGCTGGGATTACAGACATGCGCCACCACGCCTGGCTAATTTTTGTATTTTAGTAGAGACGGGGTTTCACCATGTTGGCCAGTCTGGTCTCAAACTCCTGACCTCAAGTGATCTGCCTGTCTCAGTCGCCCAAAGTGCTGGAATTATAGGCCTGAGCCACCACCTCCGGCCTAAATGTTTCTTAATACTTTTATTTTCACCTGGGGTGGTTTCCTCGGAAATGGATTATAGATACTTTTTTTTGTTTGTTTGTTTTCTTCCTTTTTTTATATAATTGAGGAAACCCAAGAAACATAATTCTGGGGGACATAAAATTTCTAACTCAACAGGATCCCCTCAAAGTCATCAGGTGCTGCTGGAACATGTCTGTGGGAGAGAACACGCTGCTGTAAGAGGCTGTCCATCTTCCAACACCCGACGGTCCTCACTGTGAAAAGGGTATTACACTAAAGCCAGATCTGCCTCTCTCTCATCCAGCAGTGCATTTCTGGGCTCTGGACCAAGAAGCACAATTCTACTTCTTCCCATGACCGCCTTCTGGATACTTTAAGATGTTATCAGGTTCATTACACATGTTCAGCCCAAACTGTCTGTGGCCTAAGTTAGTCGTACCCAGAATCCAAACCCCACACCATTCTGACCGTCCTCCTCAAGATCGATCTTCATTTTGAATGTTCCCTCTGAAAGGGGAGTGCTGTACTGAATATGGTATTTCTTCATTCTTTCATCAACTAGGCATTGAGCACCTAAGTGGGGGGCAGGCACTGCTTGTCATCCAGGGATCTAGAAGAGCACAGGACAGATGCAATCCCTGCCTCACGAAGTGTGTCATATCTCGAAGGAGCTGGACATGCAGAGTGTCAGGTGTTGGGGAGCTGGGTATGCAGAGTGCCAGGTGCTGCTTTGATTCTTCCTGACCACCACTCTTTCGTCCTATTCATGCTGCCTAAAACTGTATTATCTTATTTGATTTCCACAACAAACCATGTGCCATACAAACTGGGACAATGCCAGGCACCTGTCATCCCATACCTGTGCAGTTGTGTTTATTTTATACATAAATACAGCTGTCATTTCCCTTTTATCTTGTTGGCTACCCCTCAGGATTCTGATCTGTTGAAATCATTTAAATATTGATTATACCATCTCTTTTATTTGCCATTTCTTTGAGTTTGGGATCATTTGCAAAGTTGATAAGCATGGATTTTAAGGTTTTTGCTTTTAAATTAATTGTTGATTTTTTTCAAAATGTGAAGGACAGAGGAATAAACAGTACTACGCTAGTTCAGAAAGTCTCAATAAAATACTTGAATGAACAGCTAGCTATGAAGAATAAGTTCTAACGTTCTATACCAGTGTAGGATGACTACAGTTAACAATAATATATTATACAGGCCAGGCGAGGTGGCGCACGCCTAAAATCCCAGCACTTTGGGAGGCCGAGGCAGGGCGAATCACTTAAGGTCAGGAGTCTGAGACCAGCCTGGCCAACATGGTGAAACCCCATCTCTACTGAAAATACAAAAATTAGCCAGGTGTGGTGGTGCATGACTGTAATCTCAACTACTCAGGAGGCCAAGACATGAGAATTGCTTGAACCCAGGAGGCGGAGGCTGCAGTGAGCCGAGATCATGCCATTGCACTCCAGCCTGGGCAACAGAGTGAGACTCTGTCTCAAAAAAAAAAAAAAGAAAACAAAACAAAACAAACAAAAAGCCCCCACAAACCCAATAATATTTTATACAGTTTCAAATGGCTAGATAACTAGAAGGAGGATATCAAATGATTCCAACACAAAGGAATCATAACTATTTGAGCTGATGGATACACTAATTATGCTGATCTCATCATTGTACATTAAATGTATTGAAACATCTCTATGCACCCCGTGAATATGTACAGTTATTTGTCAATTAAAAAAAATACTTGAAAGAATGAATATGTACTTTTCCCTGAAATTTTTAAAATCTGCTTTTCTAAAGTCACATTTACTATTCTCCAAATCAATTGGTCACTTTTTTCCAAAGGGTTCCTGACATTTCAGTGTAACCAGACTGGTTGTAGTTACCTGTTATTTAGAGGATTGTTCAAATTACCATACGCCCACTAATCCTCCCCTTACCCCTCTAGAAAGGAAAACTGGGTTATTTGAATGCAATATTCAATTTACCTTAGGTTGTGCCAAAGAGGAGAGCCTTTAAAAAATGATCTGAAGTCCAAAAAGACATCTGCTGCACCCTTTTGTTGGTAATTTTGAAACCCTGGGCTAGTCAGGAAGATTCTATTTTTATGCTCATTGTTGAGAGAATCAGGTAACAACAGGAAAACAACCCTATAGAGTGAAATCAGATAATCCCAGACAATGGGTTGTCTGGCCACTGCCGCAGAGCTTCTGGTCCAGCCTGCAGGGAGGTAATGGTCTTCTCACAACCCTGGAGCAAGTTCCGGTTCCAAAGGCTTCACGGAGCAGAAGTTGGAGCCATATCAAGTAGGCCTCTGATTTATGAGGGTAAGACAGACAGGAAAATAAACATGGCTCCTGCCTGTGCTGAGCCAGGCTGTGTCGTGGGGTGGAGGCGTGTGTGCCTCTGTGTGTGTGGGCATTCCTCACGGGCACAGACGTGGCTGCCCAGGATTTTTGCAGCATGCAGTGTTGGTGAGGTAAAATTCTGAAACCAAAGATTGTTTATAATCTTGCTGTTACAGGGACTGACAGTTTTTTTTAATTATCAAAATTAAAACTTCTTTATGTCTCCCAGGAACTGTATGGACTCCTCATGCACCATGGTGTGTGGGAGTGGATTCGGCTTTGTCAGCCTGGAGAACAAGCAGTCTGGAAATACTTAGAGAAATTAGATGTGCAAATACGAACCTGAGAGCCCAGTATTCTCCTCTCCTGGATATATGTCCCAGAAAATCTCATTCCTAGGTACATGAGGACACCTGGAAAACAACATTCACTGCAGCATCCTGTGGGATAGAGGAGTTGCAGGCACCCTAAGGTGTCCCTCACTGGGAGTAGGAAAGTACACTGTTGAAGAGAGGCAGACACTTGGACCAGATGGAAGCAATGAACTAAAGGTACGTCAATAATATAGACAGATTTTGAAAACATGATGTTGAATGATAATACTTTTTATTATTATCATTTTATTTCTTTTATTTTTTATTTATTTTATAGTAGAGGGAGATCTAGAATTGTGCAGCTTGATGTGTGGTCCACTGTCCACAGCCTCAGAATCCCCAGGCAACCTGTTACAAATGTTAACTCTCAGGCCCCATGCAGACCTGCTGAATCAGAGTCTCTGGTCCAGGAATCTGTGTTTTCTCCAGATCATCCCCATGCAGCAAAAGTTGGATTACATTTATATGCACTTAAAATGCATACATATACTAAGTTGTGCTCTGTATTTTTCAAAGGTAGGGTCATAGCTAAGGAAATACTACACATTATAATGAGTGCTGTTGGGGAGAAGAGTGGAACAGAAATGCAGGACAGAGACCAGGTGCGGTGGCTCACACCTGTAATCCCAGCACTTTGGGAGATTGAGGTGGGCGGATCACCTGAGGCCAGGAGTTCAAGACCAGCATGACCAACATGGCGAAAATTCGTCTCTATTAAAAGTACAAAAATTAGCCAGGCATGGTGGTGTGCACCTGTAATCTCAGGTACTTGGGAATCCTGGAGGCAGAGGTTGCAGTGAGCCAAGATCGCACCACTGCACTCCAGCCTGGGCGACAGACTGAGACCCTTTCTTAAAAAAAAATAGAAAAAGAAAAAAAGAAACACAGAACAGAGATGAAGGGGGAAAATCCAATAAAATAAAATACATAGAAAAATGAGGCACAGCACAGCATCATCGTTTGTTTGGAGCTAAGAACGACTCCAACACCAATGAGTACTGCTGGGTCTCCTCTCACACTCAGCAGGTGGCCACCCAGACTCTGATCTGAAATCAGCTTGTTCACTCCTTCGTCCTAAGGGTAGTTCCTGTGGCTGTCTTTTTTGTCTTAGTAGCTTCAGGGCTGAGCACAGAACACAGCCAGGGGTACTCAATACATGGTTTGAAAGAACACCCACATGAATGAATGAACCCAGCCCCTTTCCCTCTTCTTAGTGTCCAAACCTCCCAAAAGAAATTTAAGAACTAGCACTGGACCTGACACAGTATTGTGTAAGCATTCAAGATGAATGCTATGTAGAGAATTACAGCAAGTAAAGAGATTGAATTAGTAATCAAATAACTACTCACAAAGAAAGCCCCAGACTCAGATGGCTTCACTCGGTGAATTCTATCAAACATTTGAAAAAGAATGAATACCATTATTTTCACAAACTCTTTCAAAAAGTAGAAGAGGAGGGAACATTTCCCAGCTCATTCCATGATGCCAGTATTATCCCTGATACCTGAGACAACTCAATAAAGGAAAACTCTAGATCAATATCCCTTATAAATGTAGTCAAAAACCTTTAACAAAATACCAGTAAAATAGAAGAATTACACCCCCTGGCCAAGTGGTATTTATGCCAGGAATACAAGGTTGGCAATATATGAAAATAAATCATGTAATATACCACATGAATAGAAAAAAGGACAAAAGCTACACGGTCATCTCAGTAGTCACAGGAAAAGCATTTGACAAAATTGAACATACATTCATGACAAAAACACTCAACTAACCAGGACGAGAAGGGAACTTCTTAAACCTGATAAGGCATCTACAAAAAGAAAGCTCATAGGTAATATCATACATAATGGTGGAAGACAAATGCCTTTTTCCTAAAATCAGGAACAAGATAAGAATGTCTATGCTCACCACTTCTACTCAACATTCAACTAACTGACAAATTAATTAGGAAAGAAAGTAAAATAAAAAGCATCCAGATTTGAAAGGAAGAAACTATATGTTATCTAATGGCAGACATAGGTCTTGTACATATGAAATTATGAAGTATCCACTAAAAATTATTAGAACTATTAAACAAGTTCAGCAAGGAGGTAAAATCAATATACAAAAATCAATTGTATTTCTATATGCTGGAAGTAAACAATCAGAAAATGAAATTAATCTAAAAATTCCATTTCCATTTATAATAGTATCAAAAAGAGTTACCTACTTGGGAATAAGTTTAACATAAGAAGTATAAGACTAGTACACTCAAATTACAAAACATTGCTGAAAGAAATCAATGAAGACTTACACAGATGAAAAGACATCCCATGTCCATGGACTGAAAGACTTAACATTGTTCAGATGGGAATATGCCCTGGAGTGATCTATAGTTTCAGTGCAGTCCTTATCAAAATCTCACCTGGATTTTTTTGTAGAAATAGACAAACTGATCTTGAAAATCATATGGATTTGTTAATTAGCTCAATTTAGCCATTTTATAATGTATACATATTTCAAAACATGTTGCACGTGATAAATATATACTATTTTTGTCAATTAATTAATTAAAAAATAAAATAAATCCAACAGTAATGAGAAAAACTAAAAAGAAAAATCAAATGGAAATTCAAGGTATCCAGAATAACCACAATCATCTTAAAAAGGAAGAACTAAGTTGGAGGACTTATATTCCTCTGTTTCACAACTTACTGCAAATCTGTAGTAGTCCAGACAGTATGGTACTGGTGTAAGGATAGATATATAGGTCAATGGAATAGAAGTGAGAGTCCTGACAGAAATTTATACATCTATGGTCAATGTGTTTTCTAAAAGGGTGCCAAGACCATTCAGTGGAGAAGGAAGTTTCTTCAAAAATGGTGGTGAAACAACTGGATAGCCATATGCAAAAGAACGAAACTGAACTCCCACTTCATGCCATACACAAAACTTCATTGAAATGGAGCAAAGACTTAAATAAATGTGAGAGCTAAACTATAAAACTCTTAAAAGAATGCATAGGCTTAAATCTTCATGATCTTGGATTAGGTAATGGTTTCTTAGCTATAACACCAACAGCACAAGCAACAAAAGGAAAAATAGATAAATGGGACTTCATCAAAATTAAAAACTATTATGCTTCAAGGACACCTTCCAGAAAATGAAGAAGAAAACCACTGAAAGGAAGAAAATATTTGTAAATCATGTATCTGACAAGGGGCTTGTATCTAGAATAGATAAGAACTCTTACAATTCAGTAATAAAAAGATAAATAACCCAGTTTTAAAATGAGCAAAGGATCTGAATACACATTTCTTTAAGAAGATACACAAATGGCCAATAAGCACATGAAAAGATGTTAAACATTATTAATCATCAGGGAAACACAAATCAAAACCACAATGACATACTACTTCACACTTACTAGGATGGGTAGAATCAAAAGGTAGATAATAACAGGTGCTAGTGAGGCTATGGAGGAATTAGAATCTTCATATTTGTGCTGGTACAAACATAAAATGATAGAGACACTTTAATAAAGTCTGGCAGGTCTTCAAAATGTTAAACATAGAGTTATCATATGACCCAGCAATCCCACTCTTAGGTGTATACCCAAGAAAACTAAAGACATGTCCACACAAAAACCCGCATACACATGTTCACAGGAGCTATTATTCATAATAGCCCAAAAGTGGAAATGACCTAAATGTCCATCAACAGATGAATGTGGTAAAGCCATATAAGGGAGTGTTATTTAGCCATAAAGAGAAATGAAGTATGTGCACCTGCTACTTCATGAATGAACCTTAAAAACATGCTAAGTGAAATAAGCCAGAAACAAAAGGCCACATATTGTGGGATTCCAGTTATATGAACTGCCCAGAATATGCAAATACATATAGACAGAAAGTAGATAAATGGTTGCCAGCAGCTGGGGGCAGGGAGGACAAGGAGTGACTGCTAATGGGTTGGAGTTTCTATATAAGGTACAGCCTTTTCGGTTTGCCTGGGACTGAGGGATTTCCCTGGGATGTGGCAGTACTTCCAATGCTAAAGTTGGGGCAGTCCCAGCTAAACCAGGATGAATTGGTTGCCCTATTCCATACCTGGAAATGAATGTGTTGCATTAGATTGTCTCTAAGGTCTCTTCGAGTTCACAATTTCTTTGAGATTTGTGAAAAAAACAACAAAAGCAACAACACATGCTAAAAAGCAAGAAAAGCCTGTTTTTCTTTCCCTGTCTGATAAATGATACTCCCTGGGCTAGCTTGCTGTCCACACCTGCCGGCTATTCCCCGGTCATCACAGCCAGCAGCGAAGTTCCCTGGTTTCGGGAGAAGCATGGGTACCACGCATCTAAAACAACACATATGCGCTTAGTCTCTAACCCCAGATCAATTGAATCAGAATCTCTGAGGGTGGGACAAAGGCCGTGGGTCTGTTTTTAAAGCTGCGTGGGTGATCCAAATATGCAGCCAGGTGTGAGAACCAGTGCAGGGTGATCTGAGAGCCGCCCAGCTCCTCTTTCCCTTTACTCCCAGCCTGTGCCAGTTCCTCCATTTGATTGGACCAAGTGTTGCTGAGACATATGAGATGAGCCAGTCAGAGCCTCTCTCCGGAATTTGAACTAACACATTCGGGGAAGCTTGAGAAAGGCTGGAGAGGCCATAGTGGGTCAAAGGCCAATGTGCTGGGGAGGAGCAGAGGCTGAGGAAAACCAAACAAGACCAAGAGAAACTGAGTAGAGAGAGGGCAAAGCAGACATGCAGAGGTCAGAGACAGAGCAACTGGTCCATTCCAGGGTTTTCCTAATTCTAGTCTTTTGTATTTTTATAAGAAATCCTCTTTTTCTTAGCAGTGGAGGAGATTTTAGTTTTCAAAGATGGCTACAACAGTATCTCCATCCCACACGCTCTCCTCGATGTGACCTTGCCACTCCCCCACCAGGACGGGGCCTACGATTCCTTTCCCCTTGAATCTGAGCTGACATTACCATAGTCAACAGAATGCAGTGGAAGTAACACGATGTGTCTTCCAAGGGCAGGTCAAAAAAACCATGGAGCGTCCATGTAGTTGTGACAAATAATAAAATGGTTTTGCTTAATCAACGAAGTTTTAGGGTAGTTTGTTATACAGTGATAGTAAGTGGGACAGGTAGTCTAAGAAAATCCGTGCTCCTTGTCATCAAAAGAGCCTGAGGAGCACGCCTGACTCCATCTCTCAAGGTCTGTCCTCATTTCTAACTCAGCCTGGATTTCGTTTTCACCAGGCACGCAACCACCACCTGTCACCACCAATGGGTAAACTTGAAGTGTAGATAGGAATTGCTGATGCTTTCACAGCCAGAATAGTTCTGAAAAGTACACAATGCAAATTTAAAGTATTAAGAGGAAATGTAAGCAAAATATCTTTTAAATGTGGTACAATATACATAAAACTTGCCATTTTAATCATTTTAAGTGTATAGTTCAGTGGCATTAAGCACATGAACACTGTTACACAGTCATCACCACCATCCACCTCCAAAACTTTTTCATCTTCCTACAATGAAACTCTGTACTCATTAAACAACTCCCCACCCTCCCCTCCCCCACGTCCCTGGAACCACCACTATACTTTATGTCTCCATGAATTTGGCTACTCTGTGTACCTCATATAGGTGGAGCTATACAGTGTTTATTCTTTTGTATCTGGCTTAGTTCACTTAACATAATATCTCCAAAATTCATCTATGTGGTAGCAGGTGTCGGAATTTCTTTCCTTTTTAAGGTTAAACAATAGCTCATTGTATGGGCAAGGCGCGGTGGCTCACACCCATAATCCCAGCACTTTGGGAGGCTGAGGCAGGCGCATCATGAGGTCAGGCATTCGAGACCAGCCTGGCCAATATGGCAAAACCCCATCTCTACTAAAAATACACAAATTACCCAGGCGTGGTGGCACGTGCCTGTAATCCCAGCTACTCAGGAGGCTGAGGCAGGAGAATCACTTGAACCCGGGAAGCCGAGGTTGCAGTGAACCGAGATTGCACCACTGCACTCCAGCCTGGGTGACAGAGCGAGACTCCGTCTCAAAAAAAAAAGAAAAAGAAAAAGAATAGTCCATTGTATGTGTAGAACACATTTTGTTTCTCCATTCATCTCAGTGGACAATTGGATTCCTGCTACTTTTTGGCTATTGTGATTAATATTGCTATGAATGTCAGCATACAAATATCTGAGTCCTTGCTTTCAATTCTTGTGGGTATATACCCAGAAGTGGAACTACTAGATCATATGCTAATTCTATTTTTAAGGTTTTGAGGAACCACTATACTATTTTCCATTGCGGCTGCACCATGTTATGTTCCCACCAGCAATGCAAAGCGGTTCCAATGTTCAATTCTCCCACATCCTTACTGACTCTTGTTACTAACTACATATCATGAAAAAAAATAAGCTTCCTAATGAGTGTGAGGGGGTATCTCATTGTGGTTTTGGTTTGCATTTCTCTAGTGATTAGTGATGTTGGTCATCCTTTCATGTGCTTATTGCCATTGTATATCTTTGGAGGAATGCCTATTTAAGCCCTTTGTCAGTTTTTTAATTGAGTGTTTTTGTTGTTGTTGAGTTGTAGGAATTCTTTGTATATTCTGGAAATCAATCCTTTATCAGTTATATGATTTGCAAATATTTTCTCTCATTCTGTGAGATGCTTATAAACAATATTTAAAAAGCCAAAAAAGACTTTCTTCCCCTCCCCCCCCCCCTTTTTTTTTAAATGAAGTGTTGCTCTGTCACCCAGGCTGGAGTGCAGTGGCACAATCTTGGCTCACTGCAGCCTCCGCCTCCCAGGTTCAAGGGATTCTTCTGCCTCAGCCTCCTGAGTAGCTGGGATTACAGATGTGCACCACCACGCCCAGCTAATTTTTGTCATTTTAGCAGTGATGGGGTTTCACCATGTTGGCCAAGCTGGTCTTGAACTCCTGCCCTCTAGTGATTCGCCCACCTTGGCCTCCCAAAGTGCTGGGATTACAGGCGTGAGCCACCACACCCAACTGAAAAGGACTTTCTAAGTGTGGTGCCAAAGCAGAAATTATAAGGAAACTAATTGAACAATTTGACTACATAAAGATGAAAGTGTTAGTTATGATAAAAATATCATAAACGAAAAGGCAAATAACACTGAAAGCTATTTTTTTTACATTTTAGGACAATGGAGTTTTAATGTATAGCAAAATTCAATAAGCAAAAGGTAAGTCCCAGTACAATCAAACAGGGCAAAAGACACATATAGTTAAACAAGCAGAAATACACAATCCTGTCTACACCTGAAAAATCTCATGGAAGCAAAACTGGTCTCTTGCCTCCGTCACATCCCATGGTTAGAAGAAAACAAACATTTTGAACCCTCTCTAGTTCTAGCCCCCCAAATAAATGAACTCCAGAGCATTTCCTGTAAGTTGCTGACTATTCAACGCAAACAACTTTATCCCAGACTTTTGCAAAACTGCTGTCTGAAGACTACTCCAGCCTTTGTAGAAATGATAACCCCGTAAGAAAATTGCTGGTTTTCCATCATGAACACACCAACGGTAAATTCAGTAACCTTGGTAATTTTGCAGTGTTTGGTGTTAATGACCTGTTGTGTTTTTTATCTGATGAGCAGTTCCTTCTGAGGTCCCCATATTTCTTGCAAGTAAACTTTTTCCTTTTCTAAATACTGTTATCTCCAGATCTTCAACTTACTGATACTTAAATGCAAATTGAAAATATGAAGATACCATTTTCACCTATTAAATGAGCAAAGTTGTATTTTCCAAGATATTGCTCCATGCCAGATGCATGGGCGCCAACCTGGGCACTCATACACGGCTGGCAGGCAGTGGAGTCATATTTAGTGAAAGCTTTGAAAATCTACCCTTCAAATCCTGTAATTCTACCACTAGCAATAGACCAATGGATATATTAGGTTGTGTATCCCCAAATTAAAACAAAACACTAAAAATGCCATCAACTTATACATGGTTAAGTATATTTCCTAAGGATATTTCATACTATGGGAAAATGCTCTTGGTTTAATACAAACTGAAAAAAAAATGGGATCATATAGGGTGATTGAAATTTTGACATCAAAACCATATATATGGCATTCAAAAAACTCAAGAGGAAAAAGAAAGCATTTTAATTACCACCCTTTTTCTTTCTTTAAGAAGAAAAAGAAATCATTTTATTCTGCTGATGTTTAATAACAGAGAACAGTAAAACTTCTTAAGTTCAATTAATTTAGAATCATATATAATGTTCTGTGTTAAAGTGGATGAAAATGGATGTGATGATTAGGAATGAAGAAAATAAGCAACAGGGGGCAGAGAAAGAAAAGGGAGAAGGTTGGGCACAGTGGCTTACACCTGTAATCCCAGAATTTTGGGAGACTGAGGCGGGCAGATCACCTGAGGTCAGGAGTTCCAGACCAGCCTGGCCAACATGGTGAAACCCCGTCTCTACTAAAAATACACAAAAAGTTAGCTGGGCGTGGTGGCACACGCCTGTAATCCCAGCTACTTGGGATACTGAGGCATGAGAATAGCTTGAACCTGATAGAGGTTGCAGTGAGCCGAGATCATGCCATTGCACTCCAGCCTGGGAGACAGAGTGAGACTCTGTCTCAAAAAAAAAAAAAAAAAAAAAAAATAAAGAAAAGAAAAGAAAAGGGAGTAGAAGAGAGGCATGATAGTACGAGGACGCAGTGGAGTGACAGACTTGCAAACCTAGGCATAATGATCAAATGAAATCAATCCATGGGGCATTGTTTCTCTCTCTCTCCTCCTCTACACACACACACACACACACACACACACACACCCCAGCCTGTTGTTTCAGAAAGCTGTCATAGAAACCAACGAAGAAGTCAGCTCTGTGAACCAACAAGAACACAGATTCTTCTGCAGATACACGTACTAAAGTTGAAAGAAACGACGTTCGCATCAAATCCTTGTCAATAGAGCACATGCAGGAACATGCACGCTGAAGTTTGCAGAGGACATCAGAGATGTCTCAGAAGTTGTGATCAGTTGTTCTGGAGGAAAAATAAATCGCATTGCAAGTGGCTCACCACACTTCTGTGGAAATTGCCAATAAGCGTTGTGTGCAGACTCCCACCTCCAGGAGGCAGGGACCTCAGGCCAGGTTACTCAATTGTTTATTGGAGTTCTGATTTAAAAGAATGAAACCAGTTTAAAAAATAAAAAAGCCAGGGCAGGGGAGCAGGCAAGGACTGGCTGAAAGAAAAGAATAGGCTGTTATTTCCAAAGGACACACACATGCGCACAGACACGCAGGTGCAGACCTGTAATGTGATCAGAAAGGCAGTGTACCAGAAAATGAAGCAAAAGTCTTTATTGAAGAACAAAACCAGAAGTAATTGTCCATGGCAGGCCCAAGGTATTGTATTGCTAAGCAAGCCATGCTTGCTTCTGTGGGCACAGAACTCACCACCCAGGAAAGATCTCTGACTTGCTAGGTCAAAGGAGTTCTGTCCTCTCTCAAACTGAGACTCACACCTTGGATTGCCCAGGTTTGAGAACTCTTTATCAGATTAAAAACCTCTAAGGAATCTGCCTCAAGTAGTAGAAAAATAGCCCAGATTTGGAATTAGTAACGTGTCACAAATACAGGAGAATTAGCACTAGGTATCTGGAAAATAAAGCAGGGTTCGCTGGCCCAGTATGAGAGAAATAGATCAAGTTAACAGCATAGTCATTTAGCTGCTTTTGGAGAGAACCCAAGAAACGATTTGACACCTGTATGTGCCCTGCCTGGTGTGGATTTCAGGAACCCCGGGGCCTTTGATTCTCATGTGGTCACTCCCTTCGGCAAGCCAAGGTGACACAATCTCTGAGGTGGCTGAAAAGACCATAGCCAGAAAGTCCAGAGGACGCACACACGTATCTGTGAGTTGGATAATGGCAGGATGCATGGTACAAATACCACACATCCCTCTCCTGTTTCCTTTAACTCCAAGAAAAGTGGCCTCCATCTGGAGCATTACTGTGCCACTATCTGGAACAGAAATGGGGCAGGGTTGTCAATGACAAGGAAACATAGACAACCCCCCCCCCCCCAGTAAGGTGGCAAAGCCTTTTGTGGATACAAAGGGTGGATACTGAACTCCCCACCCCACCCGTGAGATGGTTACTGTGGTGACTGCTGTGTGAGCCCAGTGACATGACAGGGAACAGAAACACATGCATTCAAGGAAATCCTCAGAGGGATGAGAAGGGAGGGAAATTGATTTGACAGCTTGTTGCTGCCACAGCTTCCTTAGCAAAGATAAGATCAGGATGGGGTTTGTTTAAAAAGAGACATCCTGATGTCTACCCAAGATGTCTGTTCTTATTGTATTTACTCTGTTGGCAGGAGTAAGGAAGAAACATCCTGATGTCTACCCAAGATGTCTGTTCTTATTGTATTTACTCTGTTGGCAGGAGTAAGGAAGAAGTCATTTTTGGGTAAATGCTGCTTAAAGTAGTAGCCATTCCAAATTTGCAGAGCAAATTTGTAAACGGGGAACTGAAAATGAACCAAGAAAAACTATCACATCCTTGGCAACCTACCCTTCACAGGGCTTCAGCTGTGTTTTCTTAGAAACACAAACCGTCTTTGTTAACAGAACTTTGAACACCCTCTCATAAGGTGTAACTGGCCATCATACTCCAGTCCCTTTAAAAAGGGGCCTGCAGCTGCTTCACCGAGAACCAGTGAGTTTTACTTAACAGAATTGCAAATTTGGTGGCTTAAATCATGTAGACTAAACATCCCTAAATGACAGTGGTTTACAGAAAAAAGTTGGGATTGCTCCTCAAAGAGATCTGCATCAGGTCTGGCTGTTCAGTGGGATCCCCTGGGAGCTCTGGAGATACTCTAAGTCTGGTACCCACTCTAGGGCAGTGAAATCAGAATCTCAGAAAGGCGGGCAGGTCCTTGGCATTGTTCTCAAAGGCTTCCAGGTGATTTCAACACGGACCTGGGTAAGAAAGAGTGGTCCAGGGCAGAGCTTGTCAAAGCAAATGGGCACAGGACTCACCTGGGGATCTCCTTCAAGTTCAGAGTCTGATCCGGACAGGTCTGGGAGACTGGAGAGTCGGCGTTTCTAACGAGCTTCAGGTGATGCTGATGCTCTTGATCCCAGGCCACACAGGATAACAAGGGTCCCCAGGCCTACCTCTTTATGGAGATTGGAATGGAGGATTCTCGCCAGTGAAGTAAAGTTCAAAGCCAGTCAGAAACTTTTTGATCATCATGGTAAAAACAAAAACAAAAACAAACTTTTTGTGTGTGTGAGGAGAGGTCGGGGTAAGCAACCAGATCAGATGAGTAGAAATCAGATGCTATTAAAAACAGTTTTGAATTTCAGTTACATTTTTCAGTAAACATTACTTCAACTGATGAATGGGAAAACAAAATGTAGCATATCCCTACGATGAAATATTATTTGGTCGTAAAAAGGAATGGAGTTCTGATACATACTGCAACATGGATAAACCTTGGAAACTGAGGCGAAATGAAAGAAGTCAGTCACAACAGACCACATATTACATGATTCCATTTATATGTCCAGAATAGGCAAATTTATAGAGACAGAAGGTAGGTTGGTGGTTGCTTAGGGTTGGGGATGGGGGAATAGGGAAGTGATAGCCAAAAGGTGAAGATTTTTTTTTTTTAAGCTTGTGAAAATGTTCTAAAATTGTAACAAAAACCCATTGTACACTTTCAATGGTTGAATTGCATGATATATGAACTACATCTCAATAAAATTGTCATAAAATACTGGAAGATCTTTGCAGTGCATATAAGCAACCAAATATACAAATAATATGTATTTTAAATGTATTGCATATACTATATTGTAGTCTTTAATATATTATCTTTATATAATATACAGATATACATGATATAGAATATAAAATATTAAGATCATGTAAAGACAGACTTTCAGGAGCAAAAAAAAAAAAAAAAAAGGAAGAAGAAAAGGAAAATAGAGGATATGCACAGTCAACTCACAGGAGTTCATTGGAAGGCCAATGAACACAAGGAAAGAAGCTCAACATCTTTGGAAATCAGGGAAATGAACATTAAAATATCAACCAGATACCATTTCAGACCTATCAGATTGGCAAAAACCTACACAAGTTAGTATGGCAACACCAGGTGATGCCAAATGTGGAGAAATGAGAATTCTTCTTTACTAATGGTGGGAGAAGAGATTGGTTCAAGGTCTTTGAAAAGCAATTTAGTAATATTTTAGTAAATTTGAAGATGTGAGTATCTCATGGCTTCCTAGTATATACCCATGAGAAAGTCTCACTTAGGTACACAGGAGGCAAGCACCGAAATATTTTCCATTTTGTTTCTTTATCAGTAAAAAAAAAAACAAAAACAAAAACAAAATCTTCAAACAACCTAAATCCCATCAATAGGGAAATGAATAACTAGAATGGGATTTATTCATATAATGGAAAGTAAGACAGCAGATAAAAATAAATGAATTTGAGCTATTGTATGCAATAAAAATATTTAAAATATAATTCATATTTTATCTCCTTAAAAATGAGACTAAATAGAGCAAAAGTATAGGAGAAAGTCCAGTTAATAAATATATATATTGCTTGCATCTGGCGCACCATCACTCCTACCACACTGCATTGGCAAAGCAAGTCACAAGACCAAGCCCAGATTGGAGGGCCTGGGAAGTATACTCTGTCTGTAAAGTCTGTAAAGTCTCGTGGCCAAATGCATGGATTCAGGGAGGGGTGAAGTGGAGCCAAGATCTACTACATCACCATGTCATTTGATCAGCCACATCGCCGTGTCACGGGCCTACTTCCAGACAGGAACCGACTGGAACAGAGCACCCCCTAGTGGTCATCTCTGGGCTAGATACTGAGGACCCACAGTATCAGTAGAACCTCTGGCTTAGGGAGAACTGCCCAGTCACCGGGACAGGATGTATGCACAAAAAGATCAGTAAGATATTCAACTTGAAGACACAATTGACCCATGTGTTGAAGGAAAGGTAGGACTTAGTGTCCAGTGGAGACAAGGATGCTCTGGGAAGGAGAGGTGCCTTGAAGAAAAACTGGTGGTAGCCACACCTCTGTGCCTTTGCAAAATGGGACTACTACCACTTTCCTTGAAATAAGTTATAGGAAAGGGCCTGACATGTAGTAACCGCTCAGAAAAAGTTAATAGGCTCTAGAAACTGAGCTCTAACCCCGATCTGCCTCCACATCCCACTCACTTTTCCAACTACCATCGCACTGTCCCTTCTTCCCCCACTCCCAGGCTTTCTGCCATCACAGAGCCTTTAGCACATGCTGCTACCTTTACCTGGAACACCTCTTCCCTATTTAATTCCACCCCATCCTGCTACATGGGTCGAGGGTCACTTCCTCAGGAAGGCTTTCCTTGACCCTAGTTACAACTTTGCTTAGCACACAACATGTCCTCAATAAGTATCTGTTAAACGAACGATGTTGGTTGAATAACCCTTGCGCAGTGCTGCCCTCAAGTGACTACTCTGGGTATTGCAATAATTAATTTTAAACGGACTCCCAATGGTTGTCACACCTAGGACAGTAGTATCAATGAGAACAGGGTCCTGAATGAATAAGTCCTGAGGAATGGGGTGCAAGATTTATAAATTACCCTCAAGAAATGAAATGTGAACTTCTGAAGTTCAGGCCTCACCCTGGACACTGTGCTGGGCTTAGACTCCCACTTCTTCCTTCCTGCACACAGATACTTCCTTCACCCCACTCTGGCTTCAGTAACTGCCTGGGCACTGGCCTCACCCAACATGTCTGCGCCTCATCCCCTTCTGATATGTTGTCCAGAGTATCCTCTTGCTTCCTGGACATCTCCCTACAAAGGCCCCAAGAAATTCAATCCAAATATGGATTTGTCCTTTTCTCTCTGGGTTCTTTCCATCATGAAGTCCCCTAATATGTTCAGGGAATTGGGAAAAGCAAATGACATGTTTTCTGACTTCTCAAGAAACCCAAGATAAAAGATACTATTTACAGACAAGAAAATTAAGGCCTAGGGAGAACTTACTTCCCCAAGTTCACACAGGTCTAAACACCCACCTGACTCCAAAGTCCTGAAACGAGAGATGGACTAGTTTTAGAGGGTCATGACTTTAAGAAAAATAAAAATCTATGAAAACAAAGCTTGGTACAGGGCCTTAGAAAGGATTTACACAAGTGAGGGTCTTGAAGCTTAAATTTCATTAGCTTCATGATTACACAGCATCCTAGTGAAAATTATGCTATCTCCAAAGATAACGGACAAGCAAACCAGAAAGATTAGGATGCAAACAGGTTTTATCTTTCCTACCACTCTCCTTGCTGAAACTGCCTCCTTTAAAAGTATTTCCCAGGTGTGTTCCTGGAATCTTTCCTAAAATCAAAAAGCAGGAAGCCAGTGTTTTTTGCTTTTGTCAGATGTCAGTGTCCGAATGAGAGACAGAGAGAAGAAAACAGAAATTTAATAAAGATGTTCATAAGTGGATCTCCAACATCAAGGAAGGGAAAGAGATCAAGAAGTAACAAAAGTCCCCCAGACATCTAGGTGGACACAGGCCAGCAGTGAAAGTAAAGCTGCTGTATGTCAAAATTTGTGGTCTGGGAGCTTCCGGATAGCTGAACACATGGAGGCCCCTGGAGACTGGCGTGCCCAGCGAGGGCGTGGAAGCTCCATGCCCCTGGCCCCATACCTGGCCCTATGCATCTCTTCATTTGTATCCTTTGTATTCTGGGGACCAGACCTCTATTTCCCAGGCTGTGTCCCCTTGCAGAGAAAGGCTGCATCAACTCTATTTTTCTTGTTTAAAAAATTTGTCTGCTAACCTAGGGATTGACAGACTTCAAGCCAAATCTGGCCCACTGTCTATATTTGTAAATAAAGTTTTATTGGAACAATAAAAAATTTGTGGTCCATTTTGAGTTTAAAAGTCAAAGTGAAACTTAGACACTGGGCAGCTTCCTAGTACAAATTTAGCTTAGTTCATAAGAAATATGTGTCCTTCTAAAAACATGAGCGAAATGCCATAGGAATAAGGATGTTGTCTTTCACAGGATGCCAACTGCCTAGGGAAAAGTTACGAAGAACGACCTCTAGTGGGCAAGGGTCATAGTTAATTAGAACCTGGAACTCCCCCAGAAAAGCATCTTACCCCCATTTCAGCTTGTTTCGACAACAGCTTGAAGAGGTTTTGCATAAATAGTGAATTTGTGGTTAAAAAAAAAAATGTTTCTTGTTTTAACATTCGTTATAAACATCATTTAAATAAACCTTTCTGTGACTATAAAAACTTTCAAGACCAGGTGCAGTGGCTTATGCCTGTGATCCCAGCACTTTGGGAGGCTGAGGTGGGTGGATCACCTGAGGTCAGGAGTTTGAGACCAGCCTGACCAACATGGCAAAACCGTGTCTCTACTAAAAATACAAAAAACTAGCCGGGTGTGATGGTGGGTGCCTGCAATCCCAGCTACTTGGGAGGCTGAGGCAGGAGAATTGCTTGAACCTGGGAAGTGGAGGTTGCAGTGAGCCGAGATCCTGCCATTGTACTCCAGCCTGGGTGACAGAACAAGACCCTGTCTCAAAAAAAAAAAAAAGAACTTTCAGTACCAACTGTTACAACTATAGTAAGATGGCTGCTTTAACACAACTGTAGTTCTGGATAACAAAAAATTTTATTTTTCACAGTGAAACTGATAGGAGAGACATAAATTATTGATAAGTACACAGGCTCACATTTCTGGGACTTATTGGTTCAATTTAGGTCTCTGGTTATTATAAACAATTCCCTAATAGAGGCTGTAGAGGTAATTAGGAACAGAAAGTGAGGTCAGAAGCATAAATTGCAGCCATCTTTGTGAAGCGGGATTTGGCGGTTTCTATTAAAACATAGAACACACATACCTTTGAGCCAGCAATTCCACTTCTGGGCTTTTATGCCGTAGATTCACTTACATCAATGAGCAGAAATCCATGCGCAAGAATGGTTTCTGCACCAATTATTATAATAAAAGGAAGACAGAAAACAAATAGTTATCTTTAATAAACTAAGGAAGAGTCAGAAAATGATACAGATATGCAGAATGGTGTAGGAGATTATATTGATACAGAAAGTTCAATATTAAAACTATTTAAAAGGTTTAAAACAGTATTGTCTTAAAATATGTCGCATGCATGAACACAGTACGCTGATGAAAGTTTGCCAAAGAATTAAGAGTGATTACACTTTCAACCCTTCACATCATTGTTTGCTTTTGCTTAACTGTGAACACCCATTACTCAAAGCAGTTAATGTAGTCTTATCTAAGAGTTAAGAACACACAGACTTTTAAGCTAAACTCCCCAGGTCCAAAATGTGGCCTCATTAATTACTATCTCTGTTATTTGGACACATTCTTTATCCTCTTTGTGCCTGAGTTTCCCCATCTGTATATGGGAGTGATACATTTTTATTAATAAGTTCATATACGCAGAGCACTTAGAACAGTGCTAAAAGTGGGCCAGGCATGGTGGCTTACACCTATAATCCCAGCATTTTGGGGGCCAAGGTAGGAGAATCATTTGAGGCCAGGAGTTCAAGATCAGCCTTGGTAACATGGTGAGACCCTGATTTTACAAAATATTCAAAAATTAGCTGGGTATGGTGGCTCATGCCTGAAGTCCCAGCTACTGGAAGAGGCTGAGGCAGGAGGAATGCTTCAGCCCAGGAGTTGGAGGCTGCAGTGGGCTAGGATAGAGCCACTGCACTCTAGCCTGGGCAACAGAGGGAAACCCTGACAAGAAAGAAAAGAAAAAAGAGAAGGAAGGAAGGAAGGAAGGGAGGGAGGGAGGGAGGGAGGGAAAAGAGAAGAGAAGGACGGAAGGAAGGAAAGAGAAAGCGAGCAGTGCTGAAAGAGTTTTGCTACTGTTATTTTAACTTACAATTTTAAAAACTAGGTGTTGATATATTAGCGGAAAACTGGGTGAAGGGTACCTTTGCAATTTATTATGAATCTGTAATTATTTCAAAGTAAAAAAGTTAAACATGCAGTTGTTAAAAATAACTGATATAAAAGATTGTCAAGATGTCATGTTAAGTAAAAAAAGCAAGATAAGGAACAATGCGTCTAGTAAGCTAAATTTTGTGTAGAGAAATGGGGAAGGGAATAAGAATATATATATTTTGCTTATGTGTGTGAAATGAAATTCTAGAAGAGATTGTTACAAACTAATAACTACTTGGGAAGCAGGCTTTATTTTTTAACCAAATGACTGTGTTACCTATTGAAAAAGTATTTAAAAATAAGACTAGTTACAAAAAATGCAAATAACACTTCTATCATAGCATAAAAGCATTTTCATTTGTAACGAGTCAAATAATACCAATTTGACAAATAACACGGTGCATTGAGTTCAATGGAAGAGTACTTTCCAATGACTCTATTTCACTCACAATGTGTACAATTCAGATAAGTTTAATTCCTCAGTCTTTGAGGGGGAGCTGAAGAACCACTCCTTCGGGTTTCAGACAAACATGGTTTTAGGAAGTTACAAGTAGCATATGGCCTTATCTAAGATCTAGTGACATTTCTAACTTAAAGCTTTTGAAACGAGGAAGACATCTTAAGGACATCACCACCTGGTGAAGACTTCTCTGATGTTAAGCACATGTTATAAGTCCTGGAACTTGCTGGCATTCATCCTAGAAAAAGGAGGATGAGGCCGAGCAAGGTGGCACACACCTGTAATCCCAGCACTTTGGGAGGCTGAGGCGGATGGATCACGAAGTCAGGGGTTTGAGACCAGCCTGGCCAACATGGTGAAACCTTATCTCTACTAAAAATACAAACATTAGACAGATGTGGTGGCACACCCCTGTAATCCCAGCTACTTTGGAGGCTGAGGCAGAACTGCTGGAACCCTGGAGGCGGAGGTTGCAGTGAGCCTAGACTGTGCCATTGCACTCCAGCCTGGGTGACAAAGCGAGACTCTATCTCAAAAATAAAAAGAAAAAAGAAAAAAAAAAGAGAGAGAGACAGGAGGACGATTGGATATACAAATTTGGATTTAGCCAGAGTTATCCTGGGTAGGGAAGAATCAGACAGACACACCCATGGGCACGCCCACATTCATATATAGCCTCCTGGGTCCAAAAAAGTGATGGCAAAACAGACACTGTGATGCTGCAGTAACCAAGGGATGAAAATGTCCCTAATCTCTCGATGTTTCTGCAAGTTCCATTTTAAAATTCCTGAAACATCTATTGTTTTTCCATATCTGATAATAAGCAGATGTTGTGACAGGTTTGAGTGGGGGCACATCTCACACATGAGCATGAAAACTCAATCATCGCACTTATCAACTACAAAAGGATCTCCTCAAACATCTTTTTAGCAATGAATGAAGTTATGCTAGCTGCTATAACAAGTAACCCCTATGTCTCAGTGGCATAATACAATAATTTTTATACCTATCAATCACAGACCAATGTGATTGGGGGGGTTCTTTCTCCACATTGTCTTGTAGAGTCCTGGCTGAAAAGGGGTCCATCATCTTCAATGTATGGCTTCCAGAACATACTGGAAATCGATATCCAACCAGCACATACAAAAGAAATAATGAAGAATCAGAACAGAATACCTGAAAGTGGCACTTTTGTCTCCCTATGTCATTGGCTACAACTTAATCATGTGGTGCCACCTAACTGCTGGGGAGGTTGGGAAATGTAATTTAACTGTGTATCTACAAAAACAACAGAAAGAAAAAATAATTTAATGAACACATGGCATTGTTTCTGCCACAAACAGATATTGCCATGATCATCTAACTTTTCTCCTTTAATATGTTGATTTCCTGCTCTTTATGGACCTTTACAACAATTCTATGAGGCAGGCTGCACAGATATTATTCCCACTTACCAATGAGAAAAATGAACTTCAAAGAGAAGTTAGCTGACTTGGCTAAACAACATGGATGTTAAATGGTTAAATAGGAGCTAAAACAAATCTTCCCACAGTACCATGCCTGCTCTCTCCCATTCCTACCAAAGGTAACATGAATCAATCATAGCTTCAGTAAATTAGATTATCCATACAGATTCTTCATAAAGCATATTTCCTCAAAAACGTTCACCATCAACTTAGTTTATATGCAGTCATAAAAAGTTATAAAGACCACGTGATTAAATTTTAATGGAAATACATTATGGAGAATAACATAAAATTGAATGCACATAATTAAATCGGGACAAATTTCAGCCTTTTCTTCAAAAATTGCCTCCCTTTTCTCTCTTCTGTAACTCCTATCAGATGCATGTTCAAGTCCTATTCTATCTTCCACTTACCTTTTAAATCCTCAAATATTTTCTTTGCTAATACTTTAATGTCCTCAGATCTCATTTCCAGTTTGCCAATTCCATCTGCAGCTCTGTCAAATCTAGTCTTTAATCTTTTCATCTGCCTATTTTTTTTTTTTTTTTTTTTTTTTTGAGACAGAGTCTCATTCTATCGCCCAGGCTGGAGTGCAGTGGCCGGATCTCAGCTCACTGCAAGCTCCGCCTCCTGGGTTCCCGCCATTCTCCTGCCCCAGCCTCCTGAGTAGCTGGGACTACAGGCGCCCGCCACCTCGCCCGGCTAGATTTTTGTATTTTTTAGTAGAGACGGGGTTTCACCGTGTTAGCCAGGATGCTCTTGATCTCCTGACCTCGTGATCTGCCCGTCTCGGCCTCCCAAAGTGCTGGGATTACAGGCTTGAGCCACTGCGCCCGACTCCATCTGCCTATTTTTAAAATTCAAATGATTATATTCATTCCTAAATGTTTGAATAGGTTCTTTTTCAAATCTGCCTGGCTGGGATTCTTTTTTCCTCCCATATAATTTATGTTTTAATCCTTCTTTTATGCCTTTATTTTAAAAAGTACCTTTCAAAGCATCTGGCCAGGCTCATGCTTGTAGTCCCAGGACTTTGGGAGGCCAAGACGGGAGGACTGCTTGAGGCCAGGAGTTTGAGACCAGCCTGGGCAACATAGCAAGACCCTATCTTTACTTAAAAAAAAAAAAAAGGCTGGGTGTGGTACCATGCCCCTGGTGTCTCAGCTACTTGGGAGGCTGAGGCAGGAAGATTGCTTGGTCCCAGGAGTTGGAGGCTGCAGTGAGCCATGATCACACTACTGCAGTCCAGCCTGGGTGACATAGTAAGACCCCATCTCTATAAAGGATTTCAGATGATTTTTAAAAAGCATCATGGTATTACTCAAATTATCTGAAATCCTAAGGTTCTCTGTTTTTAAAAATCTGTTGGTTTTCACTCATAATGAATTATTTTTCAATTATTTTATTTATCTTTTCAAGACAGTGTCTCACTCTGTCTCCCAGGCTGGAGTGCAGTGGCATGATCTCTGCTCACTGCATCCTCAACCTTCCTGGGCTCAAGTGATCCTCCCACCTCAGCCCCCTGAGTAGCTGGGACCATAGGCGTGTGCCTCCACTGCACTCCAGCCTGGGTGACACAGCGAGACTCTGCGGCAAACAAAACATTTTTCTCCCCATGGGGCCCAGCCTCCTTGTTTGTGCCTATACCTGGCTTTTCTTAGCTCATTTTTCCCCCTGACAACATAGCCTTTGGTGGGCTCTCGTGTAGCATAAGCTTCACAACCCAATCCTTTCAACTCTGGTAATCGGTCCCCTATTTGTTTTAGGATTCTAGGAATTTCCCTTATATTTTTATGAGATCAGCACTGGTTATAGTTTCCCAGATTTTAAAGGTATATATAGAGTGGGGAAAAGGGGATTTCAAATTCACCAGAAGGTCTCCATCCTAAACTGCAATTATATAAAAATATCAGTAAACAATAAAAACAGATGCATTTAAGGCCTGGGATTAGAGACGAAGCCCTTCTGTTGAAAACTGTTTTTGATATTGGTAATGAAACACAGTTCAGGAAAAAAAGAAAGAGCTGACAAATAAAATGATTACCTAAATTGGTAAAAAGAAAAACAGGATCCACAGCGCAAGTTTAGGGGGTTAAATGTTTATTAAATCAAGCTTTTAAATTATATATCCACCTACAGTCTGTAAACAAATATAGTACACATATACGTAAAAGGCTAGCAGATAAGAACCAGTGGAAAAACCAAAGTTCCCTTGGCACACCGGCACCTCATCACTACACCCCTCTTGGTGTGGATGCCATGGGGCCATGTTATAGTCAAAAGTTAAATGAAAAACCACAAGTTTAGTTTGACTCCATCTCCTGGGGTGGATTTCATTCGGAGAGTCGTTCCACATTATAGGAGGGTGGATCCTAGCAAGGCAACAGTGTAGTTTTTACATTCACAGATTGGCTGAAGTTGTACAAATTGAGCTTCTAGTCTAGGTGTCTCCCTCTCTGTTACCACACTTTGTAAGAAATGTGAATTAAAATGAACAATGGACCACAGGTGGTTATAAAAATAGATAACTCGCAGAGTCATAAATATCTACAGTTAGTAGAGCAGAAACTTATAAAATTTACCTTTTTCCATAATGTGCAGAATATCCTAAGCACGTTCGAGAGACACAGTCAGCAGACTTCAGAGTGGTAATTACAAGGGCATTTGTAAAGAAATAACACTCGAGCACAAACCCAGAGTAAGAGCTGAATGCAGACGAAAATACGCAAAACACACAAGGTCCCAACTCCTCACATCTCATTATGCTACTTACTGGACACCACGATTAGCTTACAGCCCTTTATGGATCTTTCAAAGTAACTTTTTGTTACCCATGTCCATACTTTAACAGAGATTTTTCATGAGACAAGCAAAGTGGGCTAGCGGTGGCGTTAACACTGCAGAAACCTGGAGTGTTTCGTGTGCTTTCGCATACTTCTGTGTATGCGGCTTTAAAACGCTCCAAAAATGTTTTGGATAGAGTCTTTAAAATTCCCATGAAAATCTATTTTATAGTCATTTCAAGGTATAGAAAAAAAGAAATCCTAAACTGGGGTTGAGGGACAGCCCCAAATCTCACAAAGTAACTGAAATTCCAGGACTATATAAATTACATTCATATGTTCCTTTAACACGAATCAAGTGCTACGTAAGGTAACTGCAATGCTATTCTGAAGCCAATCTCATTTAAAACAGTACAGTAAATCCCATCCTAATTCTACAGTTAAAGCACTTATTCCAGGTAGTGTGCGTTTCAGCAAAGCTGACATCTTGTACAACAGTGTCACCTTAAAGCTTCATCAAAGATTCACAGCAGGCCTAAACTGGAAAAGTTCAGAACCAACAATACCACAGGTAGTTATTCATCCTAATTTCTCACAGGGAGTGAAGGGTCTACTTGAGTTATCCTGAGGTCACCTAAGCCTAAGGACAGTGTTCCCTGAAAACTCTGGCAAGTTTCCTCACCAAAATCTCTCTTCAGTGTAATGTGTTTGGGACTTGCTAGGCTAGAAAAATGGGTTCCACTGATGCCTAAACATACATTCTACACCTTCAAGAGGCGTACACACGTAGTGTTTCCCAAACTCACTTGACCTTTCCAGGAAACACCTGGAATAATCACTGGATCTTGGGACACTCATTTCCTAGGGAACACGATTAGAGGAATGCCACGTTAAAGCAGGTTTGCTAAAGTAGTGGTTCAAGAACTGTAGTGAGCATCAGAAGCACAGATGCCATACCCCTTCAGAGGTCCAGGGTGGGACCTGGGAACCTGCATTTCTGAGACCACCCCCCCTCCCCCGCATGCTGATGCTGCTGCACTGAGGACCGCCCTTGGAGTGGCACCGTTGAGAGGATGGCCTGCACAGATCTCAGCGGCAGGAAGCCCTCCTATGGCCTCAGGAAAGGCTGCACGTGGCATTTGCCAGAAGCAATTAGTCGGAGGTCAAATCAGCCCAGTGACTTCTCAGAGGGTCATGCACCTTGGCGTTGCACTTGACTCCTGGCTCTGTCCCTGTCACTAGGTGACCAGGAGGAGTGACTGCATCTAACAAGAGGAGTAACAGTAGCCCCCCACATCCCCCAGTGGATCTGTGATGCTTAAGAAAAATGTTTGCAAAAAAATGCACTAACTAGCCAAAAGCATCATACAGGTGTCTGTTCATCAGAAGAAGGTGCCAGCCACAGCAGGAAAATCCCAGATGAGTTTTCTGTCTTCTGTTACTGCTGAGCCTTGATGAAGGCACATTCTGACAACTAACGAAGAGAAAAGAGGCTAAAAATGCAGACAACTGTAGTGAGGGGAAAATACGAGTGGATTATTTAATTAAAAATACCTGATTGTTCAAAAAACAAAGGTCAGCCCACAATCAAAATAGTTAATTATGCTGGCTTTAAGATAGTGTTTAAAAGTTAAATATGTTGATCTTTGAACACACTCACTCCTCCACTCTACCATGTTAATGCTGGTTAAAATTTAACATTAGAAGAATGAGAAAAAAAAATCCTCCAATACGTATGAATTACACCTAAAAAATTTAGTTGAGATCGTTCCAATCTTATAAGCTACCATTGTGTGGAAATTTCATAAGCAATTTTGAAAAAAGACATTTAATTTTGGCTCATAGAAACATCCACAGAATGAGGAATAAACCACCATTCACATGTTTGCACGTGTGTTTAGTTACTGCCCAGTACATCTTTGCCAATGAAATGCCTCTCACAATTCAAAAACGATCCTGTAAAAATCCATACATATCCATGATGAGACTACCGTCAAACAAACGTCACGTTGCCAAGTCCTGGTTTCCACGTGAACCCAAAAATTGGTCAGAAAGGCAGAACTTCCCCCAACATGCTGCATGATTCACTTTATGTATGCTCTGGATGGCTCTGAAGACAAGACAACATCTCTTGAACGGGTCTGCTTTCGTAGCAGATCTGATACACAGCAGTAAACAATGGAAACCTAGTTGGGAAGAAATGTGAAAAGACAAGGTTAGGCCACTAGATTTACCTCAGAGAATAAGTTAGGTTTTCTGTCCTAACAGATTGCAGGTCAGTATGTGACTGTGGAAAACACGGTAAGCACTTTCTACATTCCTTTATCATTTGTTCTGCAGAGAGCCTCTGGAATGTGGCTGTCAGATCCTGGTGTGACCTAGACCATCCTCTGCCTAATTAAGCTTGGAGCCCACTTTCCACAAACAAGTCACACGGTGATCCTACCAGGGCAAACTGGTGTCATTTACATAAAGAGTTGCGGCTCCGACTCTTGGTCAAATCTTGGATGAGTCTATATTCTGTCATTATTTTAAAAGCTGTACAAATAAATTTTTAAATTGCTCTCCCTTCTCCAAAAAGAATCATCCCAAGATAACGATGAGGCAGTCTACACATCACCACAAATAATGTAGGCTGGAATGTTCCCACGAGAATCTGAGTGAGGACCCACGATGAGCAAAGCACTCATCTTATGTCAGAAGCTTGATTTAGCTTACCTCTTCTTCCAAGATGTGAATACAGGTGTAAGTGAAAAGTCACTAAAGAAATAATTTCATCAGGCTTTGTTTCTTTTTTTTCTTTTTCTTTTTTTTTTTTTTTTTTGCGACAAAGTCTCACTCTGTCACCCGGGCTAGAGTACAGTGGCATGATCTTGTCTCACTGCAACCTCCACCTCCTGGGTTCAAGCGATTCTCCTGCCTCAGCCTCCTAAGAGTAGTTGGGATTAGGAGTAGTTGGAGGCCGGGCGCGGTGGCTCAAGCCTGTAATCCCAGCACTTTGGGAGGCCAAGACGGGTGGATCACGAGGTCAGGAGATCGAGACCATCCTGGTCTACACGGTGAAACCCCATCTCTACTAAAAAATACAAAAAATTAGCCGGGCGAGGTGGCGGGTGCCTGTAGTCCCAGCTACTCAGGAGGCTGAGGCAGGAGAATGGCGTGAACCCAGGAGGCAGAGCTTGCAGTGAGCTGAGATCTGGCCACTGCACTCCAGCCTGGGCGACAGAGCGAGACTCCATCTCAAAAAAAAAAAAAAAAAAAGAGTACTTGGGATTACAGGTGTGTGTCACCATGCCTGGCTAATTTTTGTATTTTTAGTAGAGACGGGGTTTTACCATGTTTTTCAGGCTGGTCTCGAACTCCTGACCTCATGATCCACCCGCCTCGGCCTCCCAAAGTGCTGGGATTACAGGAGTGAGCCACTGCACCAGCCCAGGCTTTTAAATACACACACACATAGCTCAAAGTGAGGTTGGCAGAATCAATAGAGTCTTGAAAGGCAATCCTGAAAATTAGCTGGACAGAATCTTATAATGATAATTTAATTTAAGAAGAACAAATATACTAATGATCACATGTCTTTAGGAGAGTCCATCGTTGTAGGGCTGTTTTTTCATTGCAGTTTTTTTAAGGTATGGAACGTTTTGTTATTTTTTTGGAGTCAGGTAGACCTAATCAAATCTGACTCTACAGCCTACTAACTCTCGGCAAGTTTCATAATCCTTCTAACCCTGTTTGTCCATCTGTAAAATGGGACTGGATACACAGCCTTGCTGCAAGTATTAAATCACTTATGTGTGAAAGTGTACAGTACACAACTGGCAAATAGTGGGTGTGCAGTAACGACAGCTTATAATAGCAGCCACAAGATGGACAGTGTGTCCTGGACTGAGAAAGCTCCATGAGGACTGGGACCAAGTCTGTTTTTTTCACTGCTGTATTCTCAGTGCCTGGCACCATGCACAGCAAAGGGCAGGTGCTCAGTGAGAATTCGTTGAATAAATTCCTGTGGATGGGATTTAAAGCCTAGAAACTTCAGCCCCTTTCTTTGTCCTTCCATGCTATGTTTCCCTGTTCCTGAAACAAGAACGATGCATATGTCCCCAGAGCAGTGTGGCAGCAGATGACTGACCATCCAAAGCCATTTCCAACCTGCTTTTCCCTTTCCCAAGGTTGGAAGAGACTACTCATCTTCCTAGCCTTTCACCTAGAATTAGCCAAGTAACCCAGTCCTAGGCAGCAAGACATAATATATCTGCTGAAGGTTTCTGGGGGACGATTACTCTCCGCGAGAGGCACTAGAGGAAAAATCTATTACCCTAGACTACTCTTGTTCCCTTCCTGAGTGTAAAAGTGAATGTGATGTCTGGAGCTGCTGCAGCCATGTTGAGGTTCTGGGGAAAGCCAACGGGATCACTGAGATTCTAATCCAGAGCTAGAGCCACTGGGCCAACACTTTAGTAATGTTCACCTCCATATTCCCTGTTACAACCGTGTGTTGCTCTTGCAGCTGGAAGCACTCCTAACTAGCATTTCCAAAGTGCATTCTGTGGAAGGGATGTTAATGAGATATGAAGTGTGTGGAAGGGAAATTTCTACAGATAAGTAACTTGTTTAATCCTTAAAATCACCCCATGAGGTAGAAAATATTGTCCCCATTCTGTATATGAGTAAATTGAACAACAGTTTTGGACTCTGAAGCCAATGTGCAACCATTAGGCTACAGTACCCATCTAAATATTATTTTCTATTATATAAAATGCTAAAAGGTCAACTAGATCAGTTTGGAAGACTCTCTAAATAAAGTTAGAGGTGAAAGGAAGAAAAAGACAACATTTCATTTAAAAAACTGACAAACCAGAGGCCCGGGCGCGGTGGCTCACGCCTGTAATCCCAGCACTTTGGGAGGCCGAGGCAGGTGGATCACGAGGTCAGGAGATTGAGACCATCCTGGCTAAGATGGTGAAACCCCGTCTCTAATAAAAATACAAAAAACTAGCCAGGCGTGGTGGCAGGCGCCTGTAGTCCCAGCTACTCAGGAGGCTGAGACAGGAGAATGGTGTGAACCCAGGAGGCAGAGGTTGCAGTGAGCCAAGATCATACCACTGCACTCCAGCCTGGGCGACAGAGCAAGAATTTGTTTCAAAAAAAAAAAAAAAATTGACAAACCAGTCAGCTATCCCACTAATCAATACGGAGGGCTTAAGATGTTTCAGACTTCAGACTAAGTGCAGGGATGTACAGTATTATAAATAAAGCTATGCCAGGTGTGGCAGCTCATGCCTGTAATCCCAGCACTTTGGGAGGCCAAGGTGGGCAGATCGCTTGAGGCCAGGAGACCAGCCTGGGCAATATGGTAAAAAAAAACAGTCTCTATTAAAAATACAAAAATTAGCTGGGTATGGGGGCACACACCTGTAATCCCAGCTACTGGGGAGGCTGAGGCAAGAGAATCACTTAAACACGGGAGGCGGAGATTGCAGTGCTGAGATTGCATCATTGCACTCCAGCCTGGGTGACAGAGTGAGACCCAGGAGCTTACAGCATGCACCTCAGAGAACACGTTGTGTATGGGCTGAATTATGCCCTCCTCCCAATTCATGTGCTTCGGTCCTAACCCCTAGTACCTCAGAATGTGACAGGGCCTTTGAAAAGGTAATTAAGGTAAAATGAGAGTCTAAGAAGGAGGCAAAGAAAAGTTCTATTCAAGAAAAGAAGGTACCATAGGGAGTAAGAGGATGTACTGCACAGGAAGTTACGTTGGTGCTAGATTGAGGGGGGCTACCTCTGCCTAAGGACCATGTGCTTCACTCCATAAGAGCAGGAGGCCTCTGAATGTGAATGCTCAAGCTAGCAGGGATCATGGCGATCATCTGATCTTCCATCTTAATTCTGTGGATAAGAACACTGGGGCACAGGACAGCTAAATACGTGACTTGCCCAAGGCCACATGGCTAATAAGCCACAGGGCAGCCTTGAATGTTGCCCTCCTGCTATTTTTTCTATAGCAATGGAGAAGAGAAGGGAGGGGAGAAGGAAACAGAGGAAGACCGGAGAAGTGGTGGTGAGAATGAAAAAGAAAAAAGGAATCAAAGTAAGAGGTGGTGCAAAGGGAGAACAATAGGCCTCTGCCTTTGGGAGGCAAGTGGTACAAAGAACGGGGAGGAGTCAGTCCCAGGGGATTCTACACTCCAGCCCAGGAGAAGGGTGCTGCCACCTTCAATCCAGCAGCGATGTCATTAGGCACAGGTGCAGCCTGTTCAATTTCTAATCAGAAGAAATAAAATGGGACATGACCAAGGAGAGCTGCCTGCTCAGAGCAGAGATTTACCTGCTTGATTACACCTGCTTTGGAAATAGGCAGCTCCTGGCCCCAGAATCGCTGTTCCAGTCCATGTCCCCCTGGAGCTAACAGACTAGTGCCCATCCAACCTGTCCATCCAGAGAATCCTCTCAAGGCAGCCCTTGCTAGCACATAGATGCCACTTGAAAATTCTGATTGGGAGAGTCTCACCAAACAGACAGGTTTTTTTTTTTTTGAGACTTAAAAAAATTTCTTGATAAATGCTCAGTGGTCACTCAGGTAGTCCAACCACACACAAACATACCACTGTCTGCTGCTAAGTAGGTAAGGAAAACCATGCACGTCAGAGGCATTTGCCTTTTAGTCACAATTTAAAGATAGCTCTCCTCCTTTGGCAGCCTGTTTGTGAACTTCCATCTCTGCATGGCTGGTTTTAAAAGCCATTTCAGAAAAATAAAGTGCAAATTAAAGGGGGGAGACAAACGCTCCATCCACCCTCATTTTTAACTTTCAGTGTGGAACTCCATGGCTGATTAATTTGTTCTGGGTAAAAGAAGGAAGGGTGCTGGGTGCAGGGGGAGGTGAAGATGCGTGACTGGGACCAGCAGACACCTGAACTGACAGAACTAGGATGAAGGAGCTGCAACCAGAGATGACAGCAACGCCATCCACAACCCTCCTCCCAGCTTGGAGAGAAGCCATGCTCTGAATTAGCCACAATCAGCATGTCAGTCCAGCTGCCCAGCTCCCTCCAGTCCTAGGCAACCAGACATCCCCTCGCCCAGAGGGTGTTTCGGGAGAGTAAAGGATACATACAATATGCTACAGAAGCATTTATGTGGTGGTATAGTTGGCATCATGATTATGGTCCCCCACAATCATGCTCAGTAAATCGGCAAGAGAAAGTGCTGTGGAGCAGGTAGTGCTGGGGAGTGGCCTCAGGAGAGGCTGAGAAGCTTTTGTGGTGCTACAGGGCTCACTCTGTCAATCAGGTGGCAAATAAACTGACTCCAGCCCACCTTTAACACACAACTGGCCTGGAAGGGCAATGGAGGATGGATGCACCCACCCATCTATCTATCCGTTCACCCATCCCACCCATTCACTCACCCATCTACCCATGCACCCATCCACCATCCATCCCTCCATCATCCATCCATCTCATCCCATCCCACCCACCCATCATCCATCCACTCACCCATCTACCCATGCACCCATCCACCATCCATCCCTCCATCTCATCCCATCCCACCCACCCATCCACCATCCATCTACCCATGCACCCATCCACCATCCATCCCTCCATCCCTCCATCCATCTCATCCCATCCCACCCACCCATCCACTCACCCATCTACCCATGCACCCATCCATCATCCATCCCTCCATCATCCATCCATCTCATCCCATCCCACCCACCCATCATCCATCCACTCACCCATCTACCCATGCACCCATCCATCATCCATCCCTCCATCATCCATCTCATCCCACCCATCCATCATCCATCCCTCCATCCATCTCATCCCATCCCACCCATCATCCATCCCTCCATCCATCCCACCCATCCACTCACCCATCTACCCATGCACCCATCCATCATCCATCGCTCCATCCATGTCATCCCACCCACCCATCTATCCATCCATTCACCCATCCCACCCATCCATCATCCATCCATCCATCATCCATCCATCTCATCCCATCCCCTCCCCCCCGCCCATCCACCCATCATCCATCCCTTCATCCCATCCCATTCCATCCCATCCTATGCCCCATCTACCCACCCAATGAAGAGACTAGAAGGCTGTGCACCAAACCTTAACAGAGCTCTGTTCTGATGGTATAATGTTGGGCTAACCTGTCCTTCCTTCTTTTCTGACTTGACATTTTAATAACCTGACCATACTTTTTTATAAAACAAAATATCATTTTTACAAATTTTAAAACTTACATAGCTTTTACCAAACACCCTGCAAGACAAACTAGAATCTTAAACTTCATATTTTATAACATGGCTTATAGAATTGAGCTCCTTTCATTGAAGTTGAGCCTGGTTTCGTGTAAACACATGTTTTGCGGGTAGGTAGATGCTTCTCATCACAGATGTTTACATCACACAAAGGACTGAACTAATCCAGATGAGTTCTAAGGGCACTTGTCAAATAGTCTAGCTCATCTCCGTGGGGCTGGAAGTCCTGAGAAAAGAAACGATGGATATTTATCTGGTCTCATGGGCAACTGAGAGACTTACTTGTCCACTAGTCCCTTCTGTTTGAGGATGCGGTACACTTCAGCAGAAGTCTGAGGTCCTTGGAGCTTTTGCCCATTCAGCATCTCCTTCTCCAACTCTTCAATGGTCTTAAAAGTAAAGGATTAAAAAAAAAAAAAAACTATGGTAAAGACTGAAGAATCATTTATTTGTTTAATTTTTAAGTTTTGTTTTGTTTTGTTTTGTAGAGATGGGGTCTTGCTATGTTGTGCAGGCTGGCCTCGAACTTGTGGCCTAAAGCAATCCTCCCACCTTGGCCTCCCAAAGTGGTGGGATTATAGGCATGAGCCACCATGCCTGGCCTAGCATCATTTATTTCAAGAGCAGAGTGGAGAGAAGAGTTTCAATCCCCTGCTGGAGGCCAAGGAAAGATAAAGACACAAAGATAAAGAACAGAAGAGTCAAGTGAAAAAGCAGCCAGGCAAAGAGAACAATCTCAGCAAACAGATGCTGGCATGAAATCTCCACTGGGCTGCAGCTCACCCCAAGCCAGGAGTCTCAAGTGAGGAAGGAGGGGGTGCGGGAGGGCAGGTGAGGGGCTACCTTCCCAGTTCTGGCGAAGGCCTCGGCCACCCTGCGGTTCCGCCCTCCGTAGCAGGTGGTGATCAGGTCGGCCACCCCGCAGCTCTCTAGGAAGGTGGCTGTGGACACCTGGCCCTTGCAGAAGATCCTGGCAAAAGCAATCATTTCCATGAGTCCCAGGCGGATGACGGCAGCTTTGGTGTTGTCTCCACAGCGGAGGCCATCACAGAACCCAGCTCCCACAGCTACAATGTTCTGCAAAGGAGATGACAAAGCCCAGATGCCGTTACAGCACCCACTGTGGGTATGGATGCCAGAGGTGGTGGGGGATGCTGAGGCAGGGACAGACCAGATGGGACTGGCTCTCAGGGACATTGGCTCCATCCGCCTCAAAATGCTCAATGCCGGGTTCTGCTCTTGTACACCTGGGTGAAAGAGATGACGAAAGGAGAGACAAGGCTTCCCTATTCCCCTTTCTAGGGCAAAGAGCCCATATTTGGGGTCAGCAGGGGTCAGCAGTTGAAGAGCATTGGCCAGAAAATCAGAACAGCTGATAGTAGTCTTTGGTTAAATAATATTTGGACAAACTACTTTACTTTTTGTTTTGTTTTAAACGGAGTGCTTTATGCAACCACAACATTCATACAGAAAAGAACACAAATGCTAAGTGCACAGATTGAAGGATTTCCACAAACTGAACACACCCCCATAGCCAGCACACTGATAACGGAAAAAAGCACAGCCCCTCCACCAGCAAGGGTAACCACCTCCTAACTTCTCACGGCACAGCTGTGTTTTACCTGCCTTTCAGCGTTTTGTGAATGGAGTCATACAATATGTAATCTTTTATCTGTAGTTTCTTTGTCTTAATTCAACATCGTGTTTGTGAGATGCATCCAGATTTTTACATAGAGCACATTTATTTTAATTGCTGCATAGTACTCCATTTTGTGAATATGCTGCGATTTATTTATTTGTCTGCTGTCAACTGGCACTGGGGTAGTTTCCAGTTTGCGGCCATGACAAACAGTGCTGCCGTAGACACCCTGGCACATGCCCTCCAGTGACTACGTGCAGGCAATCCTGTCGGGTATGACCTAGGAGTTGAAACACTGGGTCATGAGGCCTGTATGTGTGCAGCTCAAATTCCAGCCTTTTGTTTCATTTAATAATCCCCAAATGAGTATTTATGGATCGCTCACTCTTTGCATGGCCTCTGCTAGACACAAGGCAAATGAGACACAGAGCCTGCCTTTTCAGAAGCTGATAATCTGGTACGGGGATGGCAATCTAGGCCAACCGCTTGTTTTGTAAATAATGTTTTATGGGAACCCAGCCATACCCATTCATTTACGCATCATCTATGGTTCCAGATTTGAGTAGTTGCAACAGAGACCGTATGGTCCACAAAGCCTCTTCTATCTGGCCCTGATGGAAAATGTTTCCCAACCCTGATCTTACAGGAAAAATAAAACGTGTACAAATAACTGTAAGGCTCAGCAGAAAGTGATATTCCATAAAAGGTATGAGAATCTGAAATTCCGTTTCAACGGGTATGCACCGAGCATGCACTGTGTGGGGAGCACCTCGCTCAGCCCTGGAGGCACACAGTGATTGCAGGGGCTGGGGGGCGGTGCCAGGGGGAATGCAGGGGCTGGGGGGGGGGGGGCCAGGGGGAATGCAGGCGCTGAAGATGCCCTCACGGGAGAGCTGCAAAGATCAGAGTTAGACTCAGAGCTTGTCCTCAAGGAGCTGACAATCTGAGAAAAGAGACACAACAAAGCACATCAAAAGGCAGAGGGGAGAGAGTGTGCTGACAAGTGGCAGGAGCCACAGGTTTCTGTTCAAAGCAGGGAAGGCCAAATAGAGGAGGTGGCATTGGAGCTGGGCTTCAAATAATAAGGAAAAGTCAGATTAGCACCTATGACAAGTAACACCTGCAGAGCTGCACAGGTGGCAACTCAGTGGGCACTTCAGTTGAGCCCCTGGGTTCCTGGCCCCTTCCACTTTTCCAGCTTCTTTGCCAAGAACACTCAGCACCAAAAAAAAAAAAAAAAAAAAAAATCCAACTATCTAACCACACTAGCAACTCCAGTAATACCTGGTGACTATACAGAGAGCCCTGGGAGATTTTTAAAACATGAAGCTAGTTTGGGAAATGAGTTAAAATAAGTGTATTTTTAACAAAACCAAGTTTTATAGTGAAAGAATAACTTTTCTTAAAACATCAGGCCTATAAAATGTGAGGAATGAGGTGAAAAAACAGAATGAGCTGGGGAATAAAAACATCTTCTCTAGTACACAGGCAGTTTTTGATAAAACACATCAAACACAGCATTGATGTGGCCGGGCTCACCATGACAAACAGACTTGGTCATTTAGATACAGCTATTGCTCGCCAGGAGACTGAGGCACAAAGCTACTTCACGTGACAAAAACATCCAATTGGGCCTCCTGAAGTTTCTGTCCACTCCCCACAGACCCACCGAACAGAGCCCTCTCTTGCCTCTCCCACGGGGTGACGTGGAACGAAGAGGACTAGAGAATAAAGGATGGGGCTAGGAAGACCCCCCAGTGTCTTCTCTTCCTCAGCAATAATGTGAGAGCTCACTGGGGTTGCCACTTATGCCTCTCACTGCAGGCAACACAGAAAGAAAAAAGTAGAAAAATTCTCTAAAAATGATGCAGGCAGAGCTGATGAGGAATTGGTCCCAGGAACTGACAGCCTGACCAAGTGCATATGTCTTCATAAGGTACCGACTTGCCTGAATCTGCGAAAGCTTCTCAGCCTCTTCCTACCACACAGGCTATGCGAACTGTAGGTTTCATCAGTTCTCAGACAGCAATCATCTCAAACTTCCACGCGCAGGGACGATGGAAGGGGGCAATTCCTGGCTTACACACTCTCAGCAACAGGCAGCATCAGGAAGAGGCAAGGCAGAGGCTGTGTGAAAGGAGCCTGGAGAGACGCTGGGGGTCAGGTGGGATCCGGTTCTGCAGCTCCGCTTCTGGAAGGGGTGAGCTGCCGAGTCAGGATGGGACACCCCGACCTTTTAGGATGAGTCCTATGCAGAGGCTAAGAGCAGGAACCATAAGAACACCTGGGGCTGGGCACCTAGGTCTGGATGCCCTTCCCAGCATAGCAGCCAGCTAAGGAGGCTACAAGGAGACAGAAGCGGTACACAGCACTGACATCCAGAGAGCCTCTGCACTGCCACAGTGTGACCTAGGGCCAACCACTCCACCTCTCAGGCCATCTGCACCGCAGATGTAAAATTCAGGACTTGGACAAGATTTTTCAAGGCCCTTCTGGTACTGACATTCTTTCAGGGAAGTTGGTGCAATTATAGCCTGCACTGGGGCTGCAACCAGTACTGGGGCAACAGGTGGACACCTGGGGACATGCAGGTGGGCTGACTGCCAAAGCCCAGAGGCCAGCCCTTGGGTGAGCTGGCCAAGTGGTTTTATTGAAGTTGCCATGCAACGTGGCGAGGCTTAGGCTGTTGGCCAACTCGTCAGATTCCTGAAATTGCTCTCTGATGCCCCCTGGACTGTGTCCCTACGTCCCCCTCCATCACAACGTGAACCATTCTGAAACTGTGATATGAAAAACCAACCCCAGGAAATGTCTATGGGCTGAGTGGGAGAGAACATGGACTTCTGTTCAACAAGGGGCTCCTGTCAACAGACGAGGGGAGGCACTTATTTATCACGTGCCTTCAGTGAGCCCAGGCTAGTTACCACTGCCCCCTCATCATTCCCACAACTCTGAAGCATGCACCTGTCCTCCTATTTCCCAACCGGCACACTGAGGCTCAGAGAGGTTTAGTGGCTTGCCAAGAACAACTCACTGGTAAGAGATGGAGTCCGGATGTGCTCCTGGTGCCTGGCTCTGCAGCCCACTCTGTCCCCTGTGCCTTGCTGCTCCAGTGTGGGAAATCTGCCCTTCCCCCACCCTTGGTCAAAAAGACCTGCCTGAGCCTTTGCAATTCGGTGTCAAAGGAGAGTGCCTCCTGGCCTACACCAAGGCTTGGGAGGTAAAAAGGGTAGCTTAGGTTGGGCGTAATCCTAGCACTTTGGGAGGCTGGGGCAGGTGGATTGCTTGAGCTCAGGAGTTTGAGACCAGCCTGGGCAACACACTGAAACCCTGTTTCTACCAAAAATACAAAAAGTTAGCCAGTTGTGGTGGCATGCACCTTTTGTCCCAGCTACTTGGGAGGCTGAGGTGGAAGGATCACTTGAGCCAGGGAGGCAGAGGTTGCAGTGAGCTGAGATCATGCCACTGCACTCCAGCCTGGGTGACAGAGTGAGCCTGTCTCAAAAAAAAAAAAAAAAAAAGCTTAGGAGAAGAAAAGGTAATAAAAAATAGCAACAGCTAATCTTATTGAACTGTTCTAAGAGCTTCATACATTATTACCTCATTTGAACCTCACAACACTGTGACAGGGCAGGTCCTATTATCATGGTAACATGACAGGACACTGAGGCACACAGAGTAAGGAGCTTGCCGAGGAGATCACGCCACACTGTGCTGCTCTAGGACCAGTGAGTGAAAGGCACAGAGAGGCCACTGCAGAGTCCAGATGAGAACTTTCTGACAGGAAGAGCTGACCCCACCCAACAGGAAAGATTTAGTCAGTGCTGTGTACCGCTTCTGTCTCCTTGTAGCCTCCTTAGCTGGCTGCTATGCTGGGAAGGGCGTCCAGACCTAGGTGCCCAGCCCCAGGTGTTCTTATGGTTCCCGCTCTTAGCCTCTGCATAGGACTCATCCTAAAAGGTCGGGGTGTCCCATCCTGACTCGGCAGCTCACCCCTTCTAGAAGCGGAGCTGCAGAACTGGATCCCACCCGACCCCCAGCGTCTCTCCAGGCTCCTTTCACACAGCCTCTGCCTTGCCTCTTCCTGATGCTGCCTGTTGCTGAGAGTGTGTAAGCCAGGAATTGCCCCCTTCCATCGTCCCTGCGCGTGGAAGTTTGAGATGATTGCTGTCTGAGAACTGATGAAACCTACAGTTCGCATAGCCTGTGTGGTAGGAAGAGGCTGAGAAGTTTTGCAGGTTCAGGCAAGTTGGTACCTTACGAAGACCCCACCCAACAGGAAAGATTCTGCAACTGGAACCATCCAAGCAGGACTGTACGGACAGGCCCTGAGCTCCAAAGCAGTGCTTCCGTGTTGCTGTACTCAGAAAAGCCAGATGAGGGTGCCTGGGGGCTCCCTCACAGCTCCTCTGCGGCCCCTTCACTGCAGGGCGTGGGAGTCTAGACCACCCCAAAGCTTCTACTAGAAGCTTTTACTAGGCATCTAACATCCTCACCAGGGGAGGTCAGGAGACCCAGTGCAGGGTAAATAAACTTCTCTCTTCTAAGAGGACCCTGGGCTGCAACCCAGTTTAGTCGCCTTACGGCAGATCTTGAAATCCTCGTTTTCTCCCTCCACCACTTATCACTGTCAAAAGAAAAATAAACATACTGAGCCAGTCAGAGCGTGTTGGAATAGCATCCGAGCAGATGTCTTCCGAGATCACTCAGATGTGAAAGTTATCATTATCCACTGTGCATTTAAATCTGTTTTAAACTCTTTTGGAGCTAAAAATACCATAATTTTCAGAAGACAGACATGTGTAGCCCTTCCCCATCTCCTGGGTGATGGCAATACTCAGAGGCAATCATCCACTCCCGAGTGTACTTCTTCCAGTTCTGAATAGGGGTGGGTCGGATGGGGCTCAATTCCTCTCCCACTTCCACCTTCCCATAAAAAGAATATACAACAGGAGAACCAGCCCATGCTACCTGCAGGTTACACAAACATTCTCACCACCCAGCAAGAACTGCCTCCCTGAAACCCAAGTCAGTACTCACTGTTTTCTCTCAGTCCAACAATCCATCTGACTCTTGAGGCTAACTGCTAAGAGGAGACTGTCTGCAGGGTTTAGGATTACTAAAGGCAAGCTGCCACATGTTGCTTGCTGCTGGCCCCTGTCTAAGGCAGCCTGGCTGAGATGTCAAGGAAGGTTGAGGCAGGTCCACACCTGGCCCACCAAGCTGGTCATACCAATATGAAGCTGCCTTAGCTGGAGCAGTGTTGTCCAACAGAAGTTTCTGCAATGATAGAAATGTTTTATATTTGCTCTATCGAATACAGTAGCCATTAGGCACACGTGGCCACTGAGTCTTTAAAATGTAGCTACTGTGACTCTGAAATGGAATTTTTAGTTTTTAAGAATTTTAATTAACTTGAATGTAAATGTAAATAGCATATATGCTTAGCAGCTAGCATGTTGGACTATGTAGGCCTTGCTCTCAATCACATAAAGGTGCTCTTGGGCAAGCAGTGGCCCTGACTACAGATGAGACCCAAAGCTGGGCATCCTGGCATGGTTTATCACAGCCAAGCCCTGGAGCAAACCTACATGCCCAGCAATTAGAACTGCAGAACAACCCCACAAAGGAACACCACCAGCCTGTACCAGCCTGTACCATGGGCTGCTGCTTTATCCCCAGTCTATTCTTTCCTTTTACAATAATAGTCTCTTATTTTAATGCCAGTGTATGGCTATCCAGAAAAAAGATCCCCAAAATGATTTTCCAGCCTCCCTTGCAGCTAGTTATGGTCTCACCTAGTATACCCACTGAGATGAAGCCAAGTGACAAGGTTGATTTTCCAGAACCTTCCTTGAAAGATAGCTGCCACGTGCCCTTTGTCCTTTCTTTTTTTTTTTTTTTCTTTCTTCTTTTTTTTAACCTTGCTGCCTGGAAGGCAGATGTGATGTTGATGCTCCGGTCACCTTCACAGACCATGAAGACAAGGGCCAGACCCTATGCTATGCTATGCCATTCAGTGTTTGTCCTCTCCAAAACCCATGTTGAAATTTGGTGGCCACTGTGGCAGCGTTGGGAGGTGGGGTCTAACAGGAAGGGTTTTGGTCATGCGTGTTCTGCCTTTGTGAATGGACTGAGGCTTTTCCTTAGAAAAAAGACTCTGAGAGTGGCTCCCTGTTTGCCTCTTCCACTCCTCTGCTGCATGAGGGTCAGCACTCCTCCCCTCCAGAAGCATTCGAGGTGCTACTTGGAACAGACCGTGCCTTCATGAGACACCAGAACTGCTGGTGCCCGATACTGGATTTCCCAGCCTCCAGAACCATTATGAGCCAATACGTTTCTGTTCATTATAAATCACCCAGTCTCAGGTGTTCTGTTAGAGCAGCACAAAATGGGCTAAGGCACCCAAGTGAGCTAGAAGAAGCCTGGGTCCCTGTGAATTCTGTAGAATAGAATTGTCATATATACTCTGGATTTTACATGAGAAACAAAGAAGCTTCTACCTTGTTGAGCGAGTACAGTTTGAGCATTCTAATCTGAAAATCCAAAATCCAAAATGCTCCAAAATCTGAAAATTCTGGAGCACCAACATGATGCCCAAAGGAAATAGCCATTGGAATATTTTGGATTTCCAAACAGGGATGATGAACTGGTAAGTATAATGCAAATATTCCAAAATCGAAAAAATCCAAAATCCAAAACACCTCTGATTACAAGTATTTTGGATAAGAGATACTCAACCTGTATTATTTTTGGTCTCTGTTAATGAAACTTAATCCTGATAAAGAATCTATTAAAAATGATAGCCTTTTGGCCAGAATCACCATCTTCCAGTAATTTACCAAAATGAGGAATACGAAAGGGAAAGAGGAGAAGTACCTGACATATGCTCTCTAGGCCTTTTAGAAAACAAGAAGTTGTTCTTTTGGCCACATATACGTGAATCTATCAGAAAGGTGATATTGGCAGGGCGTGGTGGCTCAGGTCTATAATCCTAGCACTTTGGGAGGCTAAGGCTGATGGATCGCTTGAGCCCAGGAGTTTGAGATCAGACTGGGCAACATGGTGAAACTCCGTCTCCACAAAAAAATACAAAAATTAGCCAGGCATGGTGGTGAGCACCTACAGTCCCAGCTACTCAGGAGGCTGAGGCAGGAGGATCACTTGAGCCGAGGAGGCAGAGGTTGCAGTGAGCTGAGATTGCGCCACTGCACTCCAGCCTGGGCAACAGATTGAGACCCTGTCTCAAAAAAATAAAAAATAAATACACAAGCTAAAAAAAACTTGTTTTAAAAAGATGGTATCGTAGACATCAAGGGAATGGGCACTGTTCAAAAAGGAATGTCCCACAAGTGTTACCATGGCTAAACTGGAAGAGTCTACAGTGTTCCCCGGCACGCTGCTGGCACTGTTGTAAACAAGTTAAGGGCAAGATTCTTGCCAAGAGAATTAATGGGTGTATGGAGCATATTATGCTAAGAGCTGAGATAGTTTCCTGAAACACATGAAGGAAAATGATCAGAAAAAGAAGGAAGCCAAAGAGAAAGGTACCTAGATTAGACTGAAGTACCAGCCTGCTCCACCCAGGGAAGCACACTTTGTTGGAGCCAATGGGAAGGAGCCTGAGCTGCTGGGACTGATTCCCTCTGATTTCATGCATAATAGGTGCGAAAAATAGGCTGGGTGTGGTGGCTCAAGCGTGCAACCCCAGTACTTTGGGAAGCTCAGGCGGGTGAATCACTTGAGGTCAGGAGTTCGAGTAGCTGAGACTACAGGCACGTGCCACCATGCCCGACTGATTTTGTTTATTTTTTGTAGAGATGGGGGTCTCGCCGTGTTGTCCAGGCTGGTCTTGAACTCATGGACTTAAGCAGTCTTCCAGTCTTGGCCTCCCAAAGTGCTGGGATGACAGGGATGATCCACCACGTCCAGCCATTGATGTGTTTTACCTCTTTTTTTTTTTTTTTTAAGATGGAGTCTTGCACTGTTGCCCAGGCTGGAATGCAGTGGCATGACCTCGGCTCACTGCAAGCTCGCCTCCTGGATTCACGCCATTCTCCTGCCTCAGCCTCCCGAGTAGCTGTGACTACAGGCGCCCACCACCACGCCTGGCTAATTTTTTGTACTTTTAGTAGAGACGGGGTTTCACTGTGTTAGCCAGGATGGTCTCGATCTCCTGACCTTGTGATCCACCCACCTTGGCCTCCCAAAGTGCTGGGATTACAGGCGTGAGCCACCGTGCCCAGCCGATGTGTTTTACTTTTTTAACTTTAACAATCTTTAGTAATATTCTCCACACTAGCCAATTACAAAATGTACATTACAGATGTAATACATCTATTGGCCAGCTACAGCCTGGTCAACATGGCAAAACCCTTTCTCTACTAAAAATACAAAAATTAACTGGGCATGGTGGCATACACCTGTAATCCCAACTACTTGGGAGACTGAGGCATGAGAATTCCTTGAACCTGGGAGGCAGAGGTTGCAGTAAGTTGAGATCACACCACTGCACTCCAGCCTGGGCATGACTCTGCCTCAAAAAAAAAAAAAAGTTGTTAAAAAAAAAAAAAAAGACCACTGGACTATTTAAAAGCAAACAAAACAATAACACAAATCAGGTGCTGTGGTGCATACCTATAATCCCAGCTATTTGGGAGGCCGAGGCAGGAAAACAGCTTGAGCCCAGGAACACAAGACCTCTCTCAGAGGGAAAAAAAGATAACATAGATGAAACTATATACTTACTATTTTCATACTTTTCTGTATGAAGTACCTCTTAAAATTTACATTAAAACAAACAAATACACCGCCAATCAAAGAAGCCAGACACAAAAGAGGGCATACTGTACAGTTCCACTTATAAAAACCCTAGAAAATGCAAACGATGTCATATAAAAGCAGATTCGTTGGCTGCCCAACTGGAGGCTGGTGTGATGCGGAACCTCAAAGGGACACGTGGAGTTGTTTGGGGATAATGGAAACGTTGTGTACTTTGGTAGTGGTTTTCATGAGTGCATGCACACATATCTCAAAACCCATGGTATTATAAACTTTAAATAGATGCAGCTTGATTACATGAATTACACTTTTTTTGTTTTGGAGACAGAGTCTCACTGTCGCCCAGGCTGGAGTGCAGTGGTGCGGTCATGACTCACTGTAGCCTCTGCCTCCCAGATTCAAGCGATTCTCATGCCTCAGCCTCCTGAGTAGCTGGGATTACAGGCACACACCACCACACCCAGGTAATTTTTGTAATTTTTAGTAGAGATGGGGTTTCCCTCTATTGGCCAGGCTGGTCTAAGACTCCCATACTCAAGTGATCCATCTGCCTCGGCCTCCCAAAGTGTTGGGATTACAGGTGTGAGCCACCATGCCTGGCCTAATTACATGAATTATACTTAAAGTTGATTTTTAAAAAGACTATATCCTTACTAAGAGATGAATGCAGCTAAGAGTTTGTGAAGGACATTCGGAAGGTAGTAAGAGGCACTGGTACAAAATGATTATGCATAAATCCTTTGAATTTTCTATTTTATCCTTGTAGAGAGCTGTTTTCATATTTTTCCTAGTAAGTCAAATGCTCCACATTTTTTGAGTACAAAAAGATAATGTATATTTTGTAAATTGGCTAGTATGGAGAATATTAATAAAGACTGTATGTAAAAAAAGTAAAACACATCAATGGCTAGACGTGGTGGGTCACGCCTGTAATCCCAGCACTTTGGGAGGCCGAGGTGGGAAGACTGCTTGAGTCCACGAGCTCAAGAGCAGTCTGAACAACACAGCAAGACCCCATCTCTATAAAAAATAAACAAAATTAGTCGGGCATGGTGGCATGTGCCTATAGTCCCAGACACTCAGGAGGCAGAGGTGGGAGGATAGCTTGAGCTTGGGAGGTTGTGGTTGTAATGAGCCATGATTGTGCCACTGCACTCAGTCTGGGCAACAGAGCGAGATCCTGTCTCAAAAACAAACAAACAAAACACACACACACAATCAAACTATCTGAACAGTAAGATCTAGTTTTTGTTTTAAAAAGGAGCCATACACATATGTACACACTAAAAACATTGGAAGGGTATATACAACAAACATTAACTGAGGTTATTTCAGAATGTAGGATTGTCAGTGATTTGATTTTTACTTCCTTCTTTACACCTTTCTGTTGTGTGAAAACAAGGAACAGGACGATGTTATAGTCAGGGGGGAACATCCCATCACTGTTGTTTATGCAATGAAAGCAACATACGGCCATGTGTCCTTGCTCTGGTAGGCTCTGATGAGAGAGGGCTTCGTTTTATTCATGCTGCCTGGTTACTAACCAGAAAAGTCAAGTTGTACATAGTAACCAAAGAAACCAGGCTAAGACTCTTTTTTTTTTTTTTGAGATGGAGTCTCGCTCTGTCGCCCAGGCTGGAGTGCAGTGGCTGGATCTCAGCTCACTGCAAGCTCCGCCTCCCGGGTTCACGCCATTCTCCTGCCTCAGCCTCCCGAGTAGCTGGGATTACAGGCGCCTACCACCTCGCCCGGCTAGTTTTTTGTATTTTTTTAGTAGAGACGGAGTTTCACCGGGTTAGTCAGGATGGTCTCGATCTCCTGACCTCGTGATCCGCCCGCCTTAGCCTCCCAAAATGCTGGGATTACAGGCTTGAGCCACCGCGCCCGGCCAGGCTAAGACTCTTAAAACCCGTGTTCATGCTCTGACTGTGCTGGTGTTTGCTACCCTAAAGTCATTCGCTCTTTGGATCTCGATTTCCTTATCTGTACAAGACAATGGTTGGATTTAATAATTGCTACAAGTGCCTGTTTCTCAGTTTTCAAAAATCTCAGCTCTGATGCAAACCCGTAGGAATGATGGTAACTGATCTCGTTTTAAAAGATTGGGTGTGAAGTTGCAGGGAGGTTGGTTAAGGGCCTTCAACCCCCACCTCCTCCCTGCATCCCCCATGAATCACTTTCCATCAAGGTAGCAGGCACATCCACTTACAGTCTTCCTGCCAGCAAAAATGAAAGCCATTCTGAGTTCAGACACAAGACCAACATGGGTTCCCGTTAGCAGAAGCTTTTCCAAAGCCCTCACCTCAACCTAGACTCTTTGTTCTGGGCAGGATTTCACAGCTTCTCCATGACCACCAAAAACATCCAGTCACTTAAAAACAGCTTTGGAGCAGCTCAGGCCAGCACTGAGCAATTAGGCATTCATTATGCCCCCTGCCGTTGAGTGGTAATTGGTTTAATGAAGGACTATTAAAAACACATAAAAATCTCAACCAACATAAATAAACAAAGCAGCCAAAGTCAGTGTCTTACATGTGTAACTGGGCCTGCATGTAATGTAATGCTAATGCAAAGAATGCCCCACACAGGCGTTTAGAAATATGCATGTGTGCTCCCTAGGAGGCCAAGTGTTTAATTGGCTTCAATTTTTAAAAATGCTCATTGCATATCATGACCACACATATACACAAGATGTTAATTCTAGAGAGTGGTTTTAACTTCTGACTAGAAAAAACCGTATTCAATTGATGAGAAAGCATAGACAGGCATTCTTTCCACCTTTGCAACTTCCATCCAACAAACAGATGACCGGTGGATTGCCTAACCTCCTCCCCAGGTGCTCACATTTCTGAAGGGTGGCTTTTTGCTGCCAAAGGGATGACTCAGAAGTGGCTCAAAAGGGGCATTCACATTGAGAACTTTTTATTTCCCCGATTCCCCCCACTCTTTTTTGTAGATGGTAGTGAAATGAAGGCAGCTTGGATTGTGAGGGGGAAGGAGCAGGTAGCCGCTGTTGCACGGCTTCCTGCTGGCTGTTCCCCAAGTCCCCGCAGAGTGAGGGACAGACAGTGCCTACGGCTTTAAAGATCACTTGGACTCAGGAAGGGGAACATCGCACACCGGGGCCTATCATGGGGAGGGCAGAGCGGGGAGGGATTGCATTGGGAGTTATACCTGATATAAATGACGAATTGATGGGTGCTGACGAGTTGATGGGTGCAGCACACCAACATGGCACAAGTATACATACATAACAAACCTGCACGTTATGCACATGTACTCTAGAACTTAAAGTATAATAATTAAAAAAAAAAAAAAAAAAAAAGCCAGCAGTCAACAAGTCAGGAACCCAGGTGTGGAGACCTCCCTTTACCTCAAAAGAGGGGAAAAAAAGATAACATAAACTACATACTTAAGATTTTTGTACTTTTCTGTATGAAGTACCTCTTAAAATTTACATTAAAACAAACAAAAATACACCTCCAACCAAAGAAGTCAGACACAAAAGAGTGCATACTGTACAGCTCCACTTACAAAAATCCAGCAAGCCCCCGGTCAATGGAGGGCGCTTCTTTAATCACATCTTCTCCCTCTGGAGGGCAAAGACAAAACTATTCTTAGAAAAACCTCTACTAGCAGCAGATTATTTTTCCTCTTAACAAGAACAACCAGCCAAACTAGTCGAGTAGCATAATTCAGAGGAAACAAGATCCTTTTCCTGCTCAGGATGAAGTGTGGGAGAAAAATGTGAATGAATAGAATCATTTGCTCCTGGGTGAAACTCTTACCATCAAGGAACTCCCATACTTTCCAAATATCGATGCTGCCAACTTCCCAAAGACCAAAACATCACAATCCCCCCATATTTACAAGTTAAAGCAAGCCACGAGTAAGAGAGGAACTGAACCACCCAGGAAAAGGCTGCAGCAAAACAGGAAGTTATAAACAAGGCTCTCAATTCACTATTCTTTGCTGATGTGGGTGCACAGAACACAGAGCCCATTCTTGAGGATTAGACTCAATGATGCTAACATTTGCCTTGCTTGATGAACTCCTCCCCTGAGGCTGACTTTACCTTAAGCGCACCACAGAGTTCAACAGTGTCTGCATCATCAACCACAGTAATTCGAAAATTTGGAGTCTGTAGAAGTTCTTTGAAGAGAAGGCCGTTCTCCATTACTTTGCTGCCTGTCAAAAGGTTAGACAAAAAGGATATTAATAGTGGTCTCTAATCTTAATTTTCACACCTAATACCCTTTAAAATAACTTTCTACTTACTATAAAAGTAACATATGTTCATGATAGGATATTTAGAGAATACATAGGAGCAGATATAAAGTAAAAATATCCCGTTTCCAATAGAGGTGATCATTTACAATTTGACATACATTTTTAACTGACTGAACGTGAATCTAAAGCTTTTCTTGGCCAGACATGATGGCTCACACCTGTAATTCCAGCACTTTGGGAAGCTGAGGCAGGTAAATCACTTGAGGTCAGAAGTTTGAGACCAGCCTGGCCAACATGACGAAACCCCGTCTCTACTAAAAATACAAAAATTAGCTGGGCGTGGTGGCGCATGCCTATAATCCCAGCTACTTGGGAGGCTGAGGCAGGAGAATCTCTTGGACCTGGAGGTGGAGGTTGCAGTGAGCCAAGATCGCACCATGGCACTCTGGCCTGGTTGACACAGTGAGACTCTGTCTAAAAAAAAAAAGTTTTTCTCAAAATTGGGAACATAACATATACGTGGTTTCATCATCTGCTTTCTCTGAATTTGAGAAGATGGAAATGCTGTCAGAGTACTTGTTTTTGCTACCACTATATTCCCCTCCTTTGGGACAGTGCCTGGGATGTGATGACGTTCACTAGTTTTCACATATTTATTATAGTTATATATATTTTTTGTTTTGGAAACGTTTGATTAAAATATAAAAACAAACAAAAATAAAGTCTTACACACAAAGCCTGATGTGAAATCTGCTGTGGTTGGTGGGGTTCAGGGTGAGGTTAACCAAATCCACCCTACCTAGCTCTAGAGAGACTGAAAATCAGGATCATAAGGTTTACCAGCCAAGTCCTGGCTCCCAAATCAGTGTCACCACACAGAGATAGCAGAAGGCACACTGAATACTACAGCACTTGGGCTCTGTCTGCCTCGAGGTGGGAGACCAACTGTTCCCAAGCCTGTCTGCACAGACAATCATTTGGGGATCTTTATAAATACCAAAGCCCATGCCTCCTCTCCGACCAATTAAATTACAATCTCTGGAGTGGAGCGGGCATCAATCATTTTTGAAACTCCCCAGGTGATTCCAATGGGCAGACAAGTATGAAAACCTCTGATATAACCTCCTTCAGCTTCTGCTTCATCGGTAACAATACTATGGTACAGCTAAATGAGAATCATATGTGAAAACAGTCTTTCAGTGGTAAGAAGCACTCAGAGATCCCAAGTAATCATCATGGAGTCAGCTGACATTTGCATGCTTATTTTTTTATTTACTTATTTTTTTTGAGACGGAGTCTCCCTCTGTCACCCAGGCTGGAGTACAGTGGCGCAATCTGGGCTCACTGCAACCACCGCCTCCCGGGTTCAAGCAATTCTCCTGCCTCAGCCTCCTGAGTAGCTGGGATTACAGGCACCCACCACCACACCCGGCTAATTTTTGTATTTTTAGTGGAGACGGGGTTTCACCATGTTGGCCAGGCTAGTCTTGAACTTCTGACCTCGTGATCCACCCATCTCAGCCTCCCAGGGTGCTAGGATTACAGGCGTGAGCCACTGCACCTGGCCATGCATGCTTATTATTATGATTTTCTCCATGTACAGACAGGGAAACAGAGGCCCAGAGAGGTTTGCCAACTTGCCCGTGGTCAAACAGCTGGTAGAAGGAGAGCCCAAATTCTAACCCATATACTGCTCTGGCTGCCAGGGCCCATGCTCTGAGTCTCTATCCTACGCCACCTCTTGGGGATGGGAAGAGAGAGGATAAAACAAGCAAAAATCAAACAAACACACATCAGAATTAGAGCTATACATTTCCAAAGCACAAAAAAGCATGATTATCAGCCAGCACGGTGGCTCACACCTGTAATCCCAGCACTTTGGGAGGCTGAGGTGGGCAGATCACAAGGTCAAGAGATTGCAGCCATCCTGGCTAACACAGTGAAACCCTGTCTCTACTAAAAATACAAAAAATTAGCTGGGCATGGTGGCACGCACCTGTCATCCCAGCTACTTAGGAGGCTGAGGCAGAAGCATCGCTTGAACCCAGGAGGCGGAGGTTGCAGTGAGCCGAGATCGCGCCACTGCACTCCAGCCTGGGTGACAGAGCAAGACTCCGTCTTGGAAAAAAAAAAAAAAAAAAGCCAAAGAAACAGCAAGATTGTCAACAACTAAAATTACACCAAGAAGTGACACAATGTCAAAATAATCCAGGCCATCTGAGGGTTGAGAGAGGGTGGGGAATGGATGAAATGAGACTGGCTCCGTTAACCATTTCTAAAGATGGGTGATGGGCACGTGAGGTTCAGGATACTGCTCTACTTTTGTTTTCTGAAAAGTTTCATAATAAAACACAGTATCTACACCCAATACTTAGAAACACAGGCTACTCTGTAGCATTACTGTTCTTTCATTTAGCTGAGTTCCCCTTTTCCAAATGTTAGAACTATGTCAGTTTGTGCAAACTGTTCTCTTCCTTTTTAAACAGTCCACCAGGCTGTCTAGGTGACTTTGCAACACTCTTGCATCATCTGGGTTGGGTAAACCAGCCCCTGGCCCCTACATCATATTATAGCCTCACCGTGTCCCTGTTCCCACTGCTCAGTGCCTCCAACATGAAGGATGCTCTTGAACATTGCAGACTGGCCCCTCCCTCAAGTCACTTGAATCCAGCCGTCTGCAGCTGGATGCTTGGGTTGCTGGTGAACAAACTGAGGAATGGGCAGGGGAACGCACACTCTTGGCTTGCCATAGATACAATGTAGGGTCTATGGGTTACTCTGTGGCTGCAAATAACACACAGTGTCCATCCAAAAGGTGGGCTTGATTTACAGCAATCTCATATTTTCTCAAAGGTACCTTTTAAAATTTATTACCTTAAATCATGGATAAGAGGTACTAACTTTATTTATTTATTTATGAGACAGAGTCTTGTTGTGTTGCCCAGGCTGGAGTGCAGTGGCACTATCTCGGCTCACTGCAACTCCACCTCCCAGGCTCAAGCGATTCTCCCACCTCAGCCTCCTGAGTAGCTGGAACCACAGGCATGTGCCACCATGCTCGGCTAATTTTTGTATTTTTAGTAGAGATGGGGTTTCGCCATGTTGGCCAGGCTGGTCTCGAACTCCTGACCTCAAGCAATCCACCTGCCTTGGTCTTCCCAAGTGCTGGGATTACAGGCATCAGCCACCACGCCCAGCCCACTAATTTTATTATTAATATAATACCAGTCATAAGCCAGTGTGTTGGCTCCCGCATGTAATCCCAGCACTTTGAGAGGCTGAGGCAGGTGGATTGCTTGAGGTCAGGATTTCAAGACCAGCCTGGTCAGCATGGCAAAATCCCATCTCTACAAAAAATCTCTACAAAATCCCATCTCTACACTGCACTCCAGCCTGGGCAACAGCGTGAGACTCTATCTCAAAAAGAACAACAACAAACCCCAGTCATAAACAGTGACATGGCAAGCAGGGACTCGGGCACCTGTACAGAACAGATAATGCCGGACACCCATGTGGAAAGGCTGCCCAAAACTCGATGTAAACCAAAGACAGGAAAATCCCCTTTCTCTGTCACACCAAGTTTTAGAGGCAATTAACCTATTTAATTAAACTCCTTCAAAACCCTTATTTTTGTTTGTGATTCCGTATGTGTTTGTGTGCTTAGAAGTTCCATAAGGAGCTTATGTATTCTAGACATTTGGCACCATGCCTGATACATAAGAGGGTTTGAAAAATATTTGTGGAATGACTGGATAAAAAGTCTCAGAGTCTGCGGTATACCCCAAGAACGAAGGGAGACTTCACCACAAGAGGGCACTGTAGTTCACCATGACAGGATTTTGAAGCCTGAAGCTGCCCTATCTGAAGACTCAAGGGGGCCACGATTCCTGAACCTACCATAATTTAAAATAGTCCCTATGCATCAACAAAGGATGTCTGGATAACCACACTGCAATGACCAAATACAGAAAATGTAATGTTTACATAATATTATTATCTAACATACAATCCACATTCAAATCTCACCCATCACCTCCGCATTGTCTTCCACAGCAACCCTCCCCTCCCTGCCCAATCCAGGATCCCACGCTGCACTTAGTGCTCATGTCTCCTTTTTTATTTTCAGAGAAAAGGTCTTGCTCTGTCACCCAGGGTGGAGTGCCGTGGTGCGATCACTGCTCACTGCAGCCTCCACCTCCCATGCTGAAGCAATCCTCTCACCTCAGCCTCTCGAGTAGCTGGGACTATAGGCACGCACCACCACACCCAGCTAATTTTTGTATTTTTAGTAAAGATGAGGTTTCATTTGTCATGTTGGCCAGGCTGGTCTCAAACTCCTGACTTCAGGTGATCTGCCTGCCTTGGCCTTCAAAAGTGCTGGGATTACAGGTATGTGCCACCATACCTGGCTAATTTTTGTATTTTTTGTAGAGATGGGATCTCATTATGTTGCCCAGGCTGGTCTCAAACTCCTGGGCTCAAGTGATCATCCCACCTTGGCCTCCCAAAGTGCTAAGATAATAGGTGTGAGTCACGACGCCTGGCTTAGTAATATATCTTTAGTACTCTTTAATCTGGGACACTCCTTTAGCCTTTCATTGTCTTTCATGACACTGACTTTTTTGAAGAGTCAAAGATGTCATAGGCCTGTTGTTTTGTAACATATTCCTTACTTTGGGCTTGTCTGATATTCTCATGATTAAATCCAGGTTATAGACCAGGCACAGTGGCTTGCACCTGTAATCCTGGTACTTCAGCAGGCTGAGACAGGAGGATCCCATGAGGCCAGGAATTCAAAATTAATTAATTCAGGTTACATAAAACAATTTTTAAAACACCACTTTCATATTCTATCTCACTTTCAATGTTTTACTTAATTTTTCTTTTTTAAAGAGATAGGGTCTTGCTGCCACCCAGGCTGGAGTGCAGTGGCATGATCATAGCCATTGCAGTGACTACAGCCTTGCTCAAACTCCCAGCCTCAAGGTGATCCTCTCACAGCAGTCTCCTGAGTAGCTGGGACTATAGGTATGTACTACCACACCAGGCTAATTGAAAACATTTTTTTTTTCCTTTTTTGGAAACTCCCAGCTACACTTCCCAGGCTGATTTCAAACTCTTGGCCTCACATGATCCTCAGCTTTAGCCTTGCGAGTAGCTGGTATAACAGGCATGAGCTACTCCACCCAGAAATGCTTTACTTAATTTAATTCAGGTCATCAGTGCCTACCACAGTCCACCCCACAGACAAGGCATAGAAGCACCAGGTAAAGAAATGCCAGAGGGAAAGAAATGTAACTTGTGTGCTTTTATCTGTCTTTTCAAACTAAAAAAGCCTAATGCACCCAACTAGAAACTTTCCTACAACAAACAGGGCTAGAGTTACAGCCAGGATTGGATCAGGAACTGAGACTGGAGATTAAGATTTAGTCTTCCAGAATGAACTGGGAAAGGATTACTAGCAGATACGATTGAGTTAGAACGAACTAGTTAATAATCTCTTTGCGAAAATATAAGTAATTATATAACAATTTCATAGGCTACATTAAAACTGCAGATGAATAAAAGAATTAACTGTAAAAGAATAAGACCTATTCATTTATGTATGTACTAGGATACGTACATAAACAAATTTTTTTCCAGAAGAATATTTAGAAACTGCTAATAGTAAAAGCCATTAAAAAAGAATGAAACCAGCTGGATGCGGTGGCGCACACCTGTAATCCCAGCATTTTGGGAGGCCGAGGCAGGCGGATCATGAGGCCAATATGGTGAAACCCCGTCTTTACTAAAAATACAAAAATTAGCTTGGCGTGGTGGCACATGCCTGTAATTCTAGTTACTTGGAGGCTGAGGCAGGAGAATCGCCTGAACCAGGGAGTTGGAGGTTGCAGTGAGTCAAGATTACACCACTGCACTCAAGCCTAGCGACAGGGTGAGACTCCATCTCAAAAAAACAAACAAACATAAAAAAGAATGAAATTATGTCCTTTGCAGCATGGATGCGGCTGGAAGCCATTATCCTAAGCGAGTTAACACAGGAACAGAAAACCAAATACTACATGTTCTCACTTATAAGTGAGAGCTAAACATTGGGTACTCACAAACATAAAGATGGCAATAACAGGTACTGGGGACTACTAGAGAGGAGAGAAAGGAGGGAAGGATTGAAAAACTACCTATTGGGTACTATGCTCACCACCTGGATGACAGGATTAGTCATAACCCAGACCTCAGCATCACGCAATACACCCATGTAACAAGCCAGCACATGTACCCGTGGAATCTAAAATAAAAGCCGAAATTATAAAAAACAAAAAAGAAACTGCTAGCAGTGATTCCCTCTGGGAAGAGAGAAATGGATGGGAAATTACAATCTTAGTTCTATTTTTCCACCTTCTCATGGTGCTTGAAATTTTTTTTAAACCTGTGTACCATTTTTGTAAATGACAACCTGGGCAGGTCATATCACAGGCTATTCTTTTCTTCTTTACATTATTTGTGATACTTCTCCTCTCCAAAAAATACTGTTTTCCAAAAGAAAAGTTTTGTGTCCAAATATATGGAATTGTTGATGGAATGCTATGCAGTTATGAGGATGTACAGTATGTTAACAGACTCTGAAAGGTTTTTGTTACATATTCAGCGAATAAAGCAATTATTAAATAGTATATGATTTACTACAAACATAATAGTTTGTACAAATAGAGAAAAAGGATAGATAACAAAACTATCAAAATTTTAAAATAGCTTTCTTTTGATTATCTCTATCTTTTTTTTTTTTGTTTTTTTTTTTTTGAGACAGAGTCTCGCTCTGTCGCCCAGGCTGGAGTGCAGTGGCTGGATCTCAGCTCACTGCAAGCTCCGCCTCCCGGGTTTACGCCATTCTCCTGCCTCAGCCTCCTGAGTAGCTGGGACTGTAGGCGCTCTCCACATCGCCTGGCTAGTTTTTTTGTATTTTTTAAATTAGAGACGGGGTTTTACCGTGTTAGCCAGGATGGTCTCGATCTCCTGACCTCGTGATCCGCCCATCTCAGCCTCCCAAAGTGCTGGGATTACAGGTTTGAGCCACCGCGCCCAGCCGATTATCGCTATCTTCCATAATAATCATGTAAAATACCTCCATAATTAAAAATAAAAATTAAGGTAGAAAATTCCAAAAAACCCTAAAAAGTCCCATGTATAGGCAGGTACAAGAATCTGGAGCTACATTTTCCTGCGCATTCATCTCACACAAGCGAGCCTGACTGACATCTCTCAGAGCTTCCTTTTACAAAGCTGCCAAGGAGAAATGATTCATATTGCTTGCAGGTTTGACAAGGGGGAAAGTGAGTTCTGTAGTGGTAGATAAACTTTTGCAAAGCATCTGAAAATACAATAATATTACTCTTCCAACAAAGCATCCTTTAATATGGTACATGGACACTTGAGAACGAATTCTCAAAGCCCCTTTTAAAAGAAATGAAAATTTTCATAACGTCAATGTGAGAACAATGTATCTACCCTATGATATGTAAGAGTAGAAAAGGCTTACTATTTCAGGAAACAGAAGACTCAAATTTGTTCCTGGCTTCTACAGTAGTGTGGAATCTTGGGGCAGGTAATTTATTCTCTCAGTCTTATTATTCACCTGAAAATGGGGGTCATTCAACCAATGTTTAGATCTCATTGGAATCAATGAGGATCCAGATACTAGTATCTGTAAGAAAAGAAAATTTGCGTTTCCAAGGCCAGGGGACCCCTACCATGGATGTAGCCACCTGTTTCTTGGTACAAGCAACCTTGCACCTTTGTGTTTAACCTCAATAATTCACTATTGGATCACAGCAAGTCAGAATGGTCTTCTTGGCAGTATTCATTTATATTCATTCTGGAGGCTGTTGAAACACTTCAGTCCCACAAAATAGCCTCCTTATGTAAACCCCTGCCCCACTGAATGCCCACTTAGGAATGTTAAGAGGGAGAGTGAAGAGTCTGTTACAGAAAATATCAGAAATGGAATATGTACAAGTTCAAACATCAAATGTCCAGACTCCTGGGGCCCCTCCCAGGCAGTGCTTACCTATGGTGGTCTCACAGAACTTCTCTGCAGCCACCTCATTGGCAATGTTGGCTCCCATCAGCACACTGATGTCAATGCCCATCTTCTCGCGGATGATGTCAGAAATGAGTTTCAGCCCCTCGGGGCCCTCGTCTATGCCCTACAAGGATGCCAAGAAGTTAGGAGAAAACAAACCGCCCAATCAAAGAGGCATGGGATAGCAGATGTCCCATGGCTACACAACTTGAAAAATGTCTCCTACTTACAAGAGTAAGCATCTATACCGCCTATGTACAGCTTAAAGAAGAATCAAATGAAGAAAATAAACATGTACTCATCACTCGTGTTAAGAAATAGAATGTGACTGTCACCACTGAAGTCCCCTGTGCGTCTCCTCTCAAGTTCATCCTCCTTCTACCCCTGCTCCCCAGCGTGAACCACTGTCCTGAATGCTGTATGCATTGCTCCCTTGCTTTTCTTGATTATTTTACCACATCGGATGGTCCCTAAACAATGTTGTATGTCATTATCCCTGGTGTTTCAAGTCTATACAGAGAATTGTGCCATTCACCTGTGCTGTCTTGAATTACAATATCGTTTTACAGATTCACTCATGTGGCTGCATGAAACTTCTGGTTCGTTTCTGTTCGCTTACTGCATAGTATTCCAGCATGAATAGTTCACATTTCATTTGTCTGTTCTCTACATTTGGGTTGCTCTGGTTTGCCTTCATGAACATTCATCTGTAAATGCTCTGGCACAGCCTCTCTTGGGAGTTTTTTTTTGTTTTGTTTTTTTTTTGAGACGGAGTCTCGGAGTCTCGCTCTGTCGCCTAGATTGGAGTGCAGGGGTGCGACCTTGGCTCACTGCAAGCTCTGCCTCCCGGGTTCACGCCATTCTCCTGCCTCAGCCTCCTAAGCAGCAGGGACTACAGGCCCGCTCCAGCACACCTGGCTAAGTTTTTGTATTTTAGTAGGGACGGGGTTTCACTGTGTTAGCCAGGATGGTCTCACTCTCCTGACCTCATGATCCGCTCTTGGGAGTTCTTAATCTTTCCAACGACATGGGCCTTACCCCTGGTAGTCTGGTGAAGTTTATGGACTCATTCTCAGAATTTCACAGGCATAAAACCAAATACCTAAAATAACCCAGGAATCCAATTATGTTGAAATTTGTTTAAAAAACAAATTTACGATAAAGTAATATATGCACTGTTTTATTAATGCAATTAGAAAAAGATGTCATGGCAGGTCTAATAATTATCACAATTTCCAAGTAGTGACGAGTATAAACGATACCTTGAGATATCGGAAAAAGGTGTAAAGTGAAATGAAAGCCCTGTGACTCCTATTGACAACAAGGTCTCAGATCCTGCTAATACTACTGTTCCTGAAACGTTGGCTGTGAGCTGCATTCACAAATGAAGAGAATGTTCATTTCACTTACAGGTTAAAATGAGTTAGAATGCAAGGATTTTTTTTTTTCCTCTACAATTAAGTGCATGCACTTCCCGCATTCACCCTGTGGACCCTCAGAGGTTGTTTGTGGAGTTCTGGTTAAAAACACACGCGTTAGTGTATATATCCAGGAATGGGCTCTAACGGTTATTAATCTTCCAGCTAATTCAAACGGCTGGTGGTTTCCAGATGGCAGGCTGAGCCCCCAGAGTGGACTGGCAGAGGCGGCACAGCTCCTCACATCACGGCCGCTGCTAGTCTGCTGCAACAGAAAGCAGCCCACTCTCAACCTGAGCTAAACTAGTCTTGTATGTTTTATGACCTTTTGGGCATCTTTAAAAACACAAACGAAAAACTGCCACAACTTCCCCTTCAGCTCCAAATCTCAAGCAGATGAGAGTGTGAGGAAATGAAATGTCCTGATAAGCAATGTCCAGCCCTGGGCGGCGCGCACTCGAGTTACCTTGATGAGGGTGATTCCCAGCGCTTTCTTGGGCACTCTCCCAGTGATCTCATCACAGATCCTGTGAATGAACTGGTGGGGAATGACAAACACCAGCAGGTCTGCGTCCTGCACAGCCTCGCTGAGATTTGAGATGGCAACCTGCAACCAAAAGGCAGAGAAGACAGTTTCTCCTCCTATATCAAACTATGCCTGTCCACATGGTTTCACTCACCATTTATCAGATGCCTCCTATGTGCAGAGCACTGTACAGATAGACAAAGAAGGCCAATGTGTTTGCTTTGCCTTCCTTATTCCTTATGCGGGTCTGAAGCAGAGGGTTTGCCTCTGTCACCAGCTGGGCAGGTGACTTATTCTCTCCACCCCTCAACTGCCTTATCTGCAAAAGGCACCACTAATAACACTATGTGGGTTGCTCTCTGTTGCTCTCCCACCTCACCAGCCCTCCATCCATTTTCTGCTCTTCTCTGCCCCATTCTTTTCCCAGGAGGCTGCTTTCTCTCAACTGTTTCCCCAGGCTCCCTTGTTCTCTGGCTTCCAGTGGGCTTCAGCCAGTGGGAGGCACTGTCAGGAGATCAAAGGATGGGAGGAGAGACAGGTCTCCTTGGGCCACTTCTGCCCAGGCTCACAGTGCTTCTGGCTTGGCTTCATTCTACAGCTGCACCTGCTGCCAGGCAGCCCCTTTCTAAGGCCATGTCTCTAAGCCCTCTTCAGGCTGGCGACATGTTCTTTCCCTGACCCTTTCAGGGGTGGTAATGGCTTCCTGCTGTTGCTAATCTCTGAGCACTTCACCAACCCCCGTTGATTCCCTCGACCCTATGGCCCCTCTGTAAATGATCCCACACTAAACTCTCCTTTGAGAGCACCGCTGTGAGGACTAAATGATACAGAAAAGTGCCTGAGACTTGATATACACTCAATACATGTCAGCTATTACGACAATTTCTTTCCTTAAGGGTGAAGATTAGTTTAACACGGCAGAAGTGAGGGCATGCAGTGCAGACTCCAGGGCACACGGTCTCTGGCAAAGGCTGCTTGCTGCGCCTAGTATCTGTTCTTGCTTATTCCTCAGCATTAGAACCCCTAGTTTCAAGCTGGGCTCCTGAATGCCGGCAAAGAAGGCTATGTTTCCCTGTGTTCCTTGCAGCTAGGTATACCATGTGACTGAGTTCTGATCAAGGCAGCATCAGTGGAAGTGCTGCCTGTGACTTCTAGAAAATGTCCTGGAAAGTCCTTCTCCTTCCTTTTGCCAGTGGGAATGTGAAGGCATAGCTGGAATTCAGACAGTCATCTTAGAGCAGAAGGAGGACAGCACATGCCGAGATGGCAGAACAGTGGAATCAAACGAGTCTCTGCCACCACGATGCTGCACCAACCACAAACGTCTTTACATGAGAGAAAAATGCACAAGCATTTACCTTGCTTAGACCACTGTTATTTTAGGTTTTCTGTCCTATGTATTTAAACCTAACTATAACTGACTTAGTCCCCATTAAGCATTCCTGGTTCCCAAAATGAAAGGCCTTGGATGAAGATTCTTCTCTGAGGAAACCGTGTCTGTCACAGGAACATCGTTCAGAATGGGCCAGCCTCTGAGGAAACCTAGTTTGGGGGTTGTGATGGAGACTGCCAACTCCCAGCCAAAATTCCTTCTCCGCTTTCTCTATAATCACAGACCTGTAAGCTGGTCGCTGGTCATCTAGCCAAAGACTGCGTTTCCCAGCAGTCTTTGCAGCTACACACGGCCATGGACCAAGTGCTCATTGTTGGATGTGAGAGGGAGAAGTGGGTTCCACTGACAGCCCAGAGCCCTCAAGACAGTGAGTTGCCTCCTCCACACTTTCTCTTCCCCCTTACCGTGAGCTGAAAACCTTGGTAACTTAGCCTTGATCACAGTGACGGTTACAAGGCCTAGGAGATGGTACAGAAAAAAAAGGGACCAAGAATAATAGTGTAAAGTGAAGCACTGGAGTATTTCCATGTGAGAGGAAGACAAGTCTCTTGTTCTTTGTCACATTATTATGTCTTTTGCAGTATCTTAGCCTATTACCTTGACTAATGCCTGTGCTAAGAGTTACTCCCTCACACAAAAGATTCCCCAAAGAAAATGTATCCTGAAGTTTCATTCCCTTATCCCTTCAGGTGTGGAGGACTTCTATAATTTATTGCCTAGCCTCCATTCCCCTTCTTTCTAGCAGAAGTTTCCTTAAACTTCCTTTCCAAAGCTACCACTTCCCCATTTTAATCATGCCAGTTGGGTGGAATTGGCCCCTACCCCATTCCAGGGGTGGTTCTTAACTTGTTCAAGCTAATGGGCACATTAAACAATCAGCGCTAACAAGAAACCAGCGGATGTCTTCTGGGAAACAGATGCTTGCTTGTTCTTCAGGAGTAGCCACGGGTCTTCCCTTGAACAGGGTGGGATGCTGCTGTGAAGTCTAGAACTACTGCATCCATGTTTACAAATGTGAGGGGAGAACCTACGCCATGGGGCTCCCATGTGGATGAAGTCAACTTTGTGGATGGCAAAGCAGAGGAACAGAGGGAAAAACAGGGCCCTATTAATATCATGTAAGCTGCTGGTTCAGGCTACACCTGAAGTCAACGCTACCTGGATCTTTAGTTACAAAAGCCCAAACATTTAGCTTTAAGCTGATTTGAATGACAACCTAGAGTCACTCCCCATACAGCAGATCAAAACCCAAAGCTCAGTGTATCTCCCTCGTTAGTGGCAGACCCAAAGGCAGGGAAGGCCTATTTGCCTATTTTCCTCTTTGGAAAGGCTTCTCCAGATTGGTAATCTAGGCTGGGTAGTCCACAAGTGTTGAAGATTTATTACAAAAAATCCACCTGCTACATTATTCCTCTCACACCTGGAGACTCCACCCCCTCCAACAAAGCATTTTCTGATTCTATTCCATTAATCTCCCGATGCAGGCTGGGTGCCACGTTCATGCCTGTAATAATTCCAGCACTTTGGAAGGCTGAGGTGGGTGGATCGCTTGAGGCCAACAGTTTGAGACCAGCTTGGCCAAATGGCAAAACCCCATCTCTACTAAAAATATAAATTAGCCAAGTGTGGTGATGCACACCTGTAATCCTAGCTACTTAGGAGGCTGAGGTGTAAGAATCACTTGAACCTGGGATGGGGAGGTTGCAGTAAGCTGAGATTGCGCCACTGCACTCCAGCCTGGGCGACAGAGCAAGACTCTATCTCAAAAGCAAAACAAAAAAACAACCCTCTTGATGCCAACCTATAATTGGCCTGTGTGTCCTTGATTGGCAAAGCTCATCGTTTTGCTCTCATGTGTTTGCCTGTGTCCCACCCATCCTCCCACGGCCTTCACAAGAACTCCGATCACCCCTTCCCCTTCATACTGGCCTTGCTTAGATGGACATTTATGTACCCTACTCCCTGGTTCATATGAAGCCTGGCCACCTGATATTTAATTAAAATCTATTCCTCTGGACCTACTGTTTCTCCTCTTCCCCATCCACCTCTCACACACACACTCTCCTCCCTTTCCCACTTTGGGGCATTTTCAACATGGTGAAGTAGAAAAAACACCAGAACTAAAGAGAAAAAATGTAGGTTTGAAGGTCTGGGTTGCACATCTGCAACTGACCAGTTGTGTGACCTCTGGCGAGCGACTCAGCTTCATCAACCTCAGTCACCCCATATGTAAAATGAAGATAAAAACTACCTTTCCGACCTGGCTACCTCACAGAGCACTTTCCAATTAAGTAATATGAGTGACAGTGTTTTGAAACTACAAAGACCTTAACAAATGAAAGCGTATTCATCAGAAAAATCTACCTGTATCCTGCAAATCCTTAACTTTTAAGGAATCGGCCTATTCCCATGTCTTTTGCTAAAATACATCCCCATCCAGGCTCAGCGGCTCATGCCATAATCCCAACACTTTCGGGAGGCTGAGGCAGGAGGACTGCTTGAGCCCAGGAGCTCGAGACCAGCCTAAGCAACACAGTACGACCTCGTCTTTACAAAAACTAAAAAAAATAAAAAAAAAAACCATGTGTGGTGGCGGGTGCCTGTGGTCCTAGCTACTTGGGAAGCTGAGGTGGGAGGATCACTTGAGCCCAGGAGGTCGAGGCTGCAAAAAGTTGTGATTGCACCACTGTACTCCAGCCTCAGGGACAGAGTGAGGTCCTATCACAAATAAATAAACAAACAAACAAACCATTCTCAAGGAAGCTGCCAGCTGGTCAGGATTTCTTCTGTCTCTTACATTTCCTTCTTAATAAATCAAAGAGGAACCTGCAGGTGGTAGGGAATATGATGGTCTTTAGGACAATGTGGTTGGGGCTTATTCTCTTTGGTGGAATACTTGGGGTTTAACTCACAGAAGCAACATGCACAATGCGAGCTGTATTTTCATGGTGCGCATGGTCCATTCACAGAACATTATTCCTCTTACGCAGTATCAGAACAAGCTCTCATCGGCTAATGAGATCATGTGAATCTCATCTTTCAGAATAAAACCTTTTGCTAAGCGCCTACCCGATTTTCTGCTCTGAAAATAATCAGGAGCTGCTTTGGAAATGGTGACTGATTTTGTGAGCCTCCTGCCAAAAATCGTTCTGAGAGTGTCCGTCATTCCAGATCCTGAACTATGCCAGGAAGCACAACTCAGAACAGCAGGTCTTGCTTTTCAACGGCAAGTAGGACGAACAACCCAGAACGAAGGCATCAGGGCTGGTTTGCTTAACGCCCAGGCTTTCAAGAGCCCAGTGCTCTTGCTTCAAGTTAATAAAAGCCTAACAACAAATAAAAATCATTGGAAACAAAGCTGATGAAGTCTGTGTGGATAAGCCTGAAGGTTCTTTTGTACCTCCTGGATCCACCATCACTGTCCATAGTGTGTGTTCAATGAGCTTTTACCTGTTAGCAACATCTTACCTGCGGTCATCAGAGTGGGCAGGAAAAAGACCTCACTTCTATCATCACAGACGGACCTCCTCACCCTCCAAAGATGCTATTTTATGGTCTTTAAAAGCAATTAGGATGAAAATGCTTTCTCCATTCATTCATGACTATAGATAGGCTCACTGGATCAAATGTGAAGAAAAAACATCTAAGTAGAAAAATAAGAACTGCTCCTCTCTGCACCAGAAATAATCGCTATCAATATTTTGGTACATTCCTTCCAAGGCCTTTTTGAGCCTATGGAAATATCTAAAATTGTATTTACAGAATTAAAGTAATACTTTTATATCTTTTAAATATAGTATTATAAGAATATTCCTGTCATTCAAATGAAGACTTTTCCCCCTAAAATCCATGAATCTTACCACAAACCTTTTTGTACCAACATCATAGTAAAGACAGATAAAACAATGATAAGCCAAATAAAAGATGCCAAGGCTGTTCTCATTTTTATCTAATCTCTTAGGGCCACCACAGTTATTTCTACCTCAAGGCTGTATGAATCTACATGCTGAAACAATTCTGGTTCCTGATGAGAATGGTGTGATTTAACAGTGGTCCAGCTGCTGTGGGTGCGCAGAGCATCATGGCCAGCCTCTACTGCCAGTCAGCTAACCGGACGCCATGGCAACTCACCTACGTTCTCTGGGGGATGTGCGTACTCAGAGTCAAGACAAGACCAGGAGCAAAACACACAGCAATTGTCGTACATGGGACATGGTAGAGGCTCAAAAATACTGTAATTCCCTTCTGTTCTCCTCATCTCACTTGCAGCCAAGATGAGGTGAAATTCACATACGTGGCTCTACATGCAGAAATATGACCCTCAGACAGAGGACCTTATCTGATGATTCGTATGTAAACATGCCACCGTTGGTAAGTAAGGCTACTTCTGGAAAAACAGCTATCCACCGCCTGGATTCCCCAGTACAATACCAATAATATCAATTTATTATGTACTCCCATGGTTCCCAAAGCATGGCTCCCGAACCAACAGCATCCCCATTACCTGGGAACTTGTGAGAAATGCACATTCAGGGACCCCACCTGAAACCTACTGAATCAGAAACTATAGGAGTGGGCCCACGTATCCCTGGGAAGCTCTCCCAGCGATCTGATGAACGCTAAAATTTGATGCTCACCAGGGAAAACTACTCCTCCAATGAAATGAAAGAGTTAAACCCAGGGAGCAAAGAAGTTAACACTGAGGCTTCCCACTGAAGTGATATTTTAATTTTCAGAAGGCTTTCAGCAAAAATTAATAGGTATTACCCCAACCCTAGTTCCCAAATGTAAATGATTAATTTTTTTTAAGTCTTGCCCTAGCCTTATTTTCCATGTGATACCACCTAAAGCACTGAAACAAAACTCTTCATCCTAGTTGGTTCTTCCTCACCACTTCCACTATCCTTGGCATTTATTCAGACCACAAATAATGCCAGGCACTATTTCAGGTGCTGAGGAGACATTAGTGAATACAGACCTATGGAAGAAACTACACTCAAAGAGTTCACAGCAAAGTAAAAAGGTAAACATTGGACTTCATAATTAAAAACTTTTGCGCTTCAAAGGATACCATCAAGCAAGTAAAAAGAAAACCCACAGAACTTGAGAAAATACTTGTGATGAAAGGGGATCTGTATCTAGAATATATAAAGAATTTGTATAACTCACTAATAAAAAGACAATCCATAAATGGACAAAGGATTTGAATACACTTTTCTCCAAAGACATACAAGTAACAATAAGCACAAGATGTTCAACATGGTTAGCCATCAGGCAAATGAAAATCAAAACCGTGAATGAGACACCTGCTAGGATTAAAAAGTCAGATAACAGCAAATGCTGGTAAGAATGTGAAGAAATTGGAACATTCATACACTGTTGATAGGAATGTAAAATGGTACAGCCACTTTGTAAAACAGTCTGGCAGTCCCTCAAAAAGTTAACTCTACTTCTAGGTATACACACAAAAGAACTGAAAACATATGTTCATACAAAACATTGTATATAAAGGTTCACATTGTACATAAAGTTATTATTCATAATACCCAAAGAGAGGAAACAGCTCAAATGACCATCAACTGATGAATGGGTAAACAAAATGTGGGACATCCATACAACAGGATCGTATTCAGTCATAAAAAGGAACGAAGCACTGATAACACGCTACAACAGGGATGGAGCTTGACGACATTATGCAAAGTGAAAGAAGCCAGTCACAGAAGACCACATATTGTAAGATGCAATTTATATGAAACATTGAGACTAGGTAAATCTATACAGAGAGAATGTAGATTAGTGGTCGCCTAGGGCTGTGGGACAATTGGGTACAACAGGAAGTAACTAGGAAAGGGTACAAGATTTCTTTTCAAGATGACAAAAATGTGTTAAAATTGGCTGTAGTGATGGCTGCATAGCTATGTAAATATATGAAAAAAGTCACTGAATTTTATGGTCTGTGGATTATATCTAAGTGAAGCAGTTTTTTTTTTTTTTTTTTGAGACGGAGTCTCGCTCTGTCGCCCAGGCTGGAGTGCAGGGGCCGGATCTCAGCTCACTGCAAGCTCCGCCTCCCAGGTTTACGCCATTCTCCTGCCTCAGCCACCCGAGTAGCTGGGACTACAGGTGCCCGCCACCTCGCCCGGCTAGTTTTTTGTATTTTTTAGTAGAGACGGGGTTTCACCAGGTTAGCCAGGATGGTCTCGATCTCCTGACCTCGTGATCCGCCCGTCTCGGCCTCCCAAAGTGCTGGGATTACAGGCTTGGTGAAGCAGTTTTTTAAAAAGCAGGCAGAAGATGAGAGGCAATGGCAACTATATTGCATGGGGGTGCTGGAATCTAAATCCTGGTGTCACTGGCTGAAGCTGGAACAGGGATGCAAAAGAGTCCTCTACCGTGATGAGCTCCAAACATAGGCTCTGGAAATAGAGCTAGAAAACAGGATCAACCACTTTGCAATTACAGAAAATAATGAGCATTATTTTCTTTTTTTTTTTCTTTTGACGGAGCATTCCTTTTTTTTTTTTTTAGATGTAGTCTTGCTCTGTTGCCCAGGCTGGAGTGCAGCGGCACAATCTTGGCTCACTGCAACCTCCGCCTCCTGGATTCAGGCAATTCTCCTGCTTCAGTCTCCTGAGTATAGCTAGGATTATAGGTGTGCACCACCACACCCGGTTAATTTTTGTATTTTTAGTAGAAATGAGGTTTTGCCACGTTGGCCAGGTTGGTCTTGAACTCCTGACCTCAACTGATCCGTCCCCCTCAGCCTCCCAAAGTGCTGGGATTACAGGAGTGAGTCACTGCACTTGGTCCCAAAGTGCTGGGATTACAGGTGTGAGCCACTGCACCCGGCCTTCAGAAAATAATGAGCATTATTTTCATTCAGATCTAAAGGGAAATCGCAAACCCAAAAGGGCTCAGTGTTCAGTGAGCAGGCAATGGCATGGTGAAGTCACTGTAACAGAAGGCTCCCATGTGGGAGGGGCCACATGATGAGCGTGGACCTGGGGAAGGGTCAGGTGGGCAGCAGTTTGGGGGTCTCACACAGGAAAGTCTCAGTCTGAAGTCAGCACATCAAATGACAGCATAAACAGTGAGCTTGTGTTGACAGAAATGCAACAAGCCTCTCCTGTTTGAACTGGAAAGAAAAACAATGATTAAAAACTAGTCTTTTAGGTGGCTACCTGAGGCTGGAGGGTAAGGGACTGGGGACATGTTGGTCAAAAATTTCACTTAAACAGGAAGAATAGGTTCGAGAGATCTATTAGACATCAGCAGGGTTCTGGGAGTGAATTCTCCTGCCTCTGTCCATACCCAGTGACCAGGGGTGGGTGGTGGAGTCAGTCATGTCGGGGGCAGGCTCTCTCAACTCCTCTGTGTCAGTTCCTTCCCTCCCACTCTCCCTGTTCACAGCAGAGGCTCTAGCTTCACAGAACCACTCAGCAGATTCACTTCCCCCAACATTCCTTGAATATCCACTGGAGGAAAAGCACTGCGCTAGGGACAGTGGGTGAATGAAGAACCAGAAAGCGAGGTCACACACTGAGGGCACGTGGAGGTAGACAGACAGGTGCACAAGGGACTGGCGCCAGGCAGCGTGGGAGGAATATAACAATAAAACATGTAGTTTACCGAAGGGAGGGGGCAACCAATTCTGATAACAACGAGAAAAGTGAAGCTCAAAAGAATGATCTGACCCAAGAATGGATTAGAGATGACCCCAGAGGCCTTCCATTGGAGTGGGAACAGCCGCCTCTTTCATTCTCTCCAGCAGATACTTGGACAACTTAACTTCTAAGCTCACAACCCTAAAGGTTCTTCCTTCCCCACCAACTGCACCAGGAATCACTGCAGGGAAATGCTGGCTCACCCGAGTCCAGAGCAGAAAGTCATCATTGTCTGGAAGGCAACAGATTCAGCACGCTCAGGAGCATGCTCAGGAATGAGTCCACCAGGAATCAATCTGAACCGTAGCCCTTAGCTGTGTGACCCTGGACAAGTTCATTAGCCTCTCTGAGTCCTGGTTTCCTCCACTATATAATCAAAATCATCATCCTAATAGGAAAACCAGTAGTATCAACCTAAGAGCGTTATTGAGAGGATTAAATTAGACTATATGTATTGCTTAGCACGGTACTCGACACTAACAAATACTGTAACTAAAACTTCCCCACATTTACTGATTTAGAGATCGGTCTCCCCTGCTCAGTTCCTTGAGGAAAGCAACACTGTCTTATTCCTCCTTCTGTCCCCAGCACCCAACACTGTGCTTTGCATGCACAGTGCATGCTCATAAGGTTTGGTGAGTGAATATATGCAGTAAAGGGCATTTCACTAACACAGGAGACGAGCTTCTTGGGTTAACCATAGGAATCAGACAGCCACAACTGCCTGGTTTTCAAAGAGATTATGATAGAAAACCACAAAGGGGTGAATTTGACAACAGAAGTTGTTCATCAATTCCATTCAGACAAGCAGCAGGGTACACCCTTTTCACTCCCCAAGCTCATTTCTTTCTTCCTCCACAAGTCAATAGAAGGAGGTCAGGCAATAACCTGTATTTTTCTCTCCCAGACTTAATAAGCTTGAATTTAAACTGTCAGTCTTACATTTTCCCATTTTCCTCTATCTCCTTCTGTAATTTAGGCCTTGACCCTGACTTTAATTACAGACCAGTGCATTAGCTGTCTTAGCAAGCTGATCTCCTGCATTTAGGGTATACCAGGAGCTACTTGGGGAGCACGAACAGCCTAAGGCAGGTTCGTTAGTTCCAGATGTGGCTGGCACTTTGAATGCCAAGGAGGAAGCCTGTTATGGGCTGTACTCAGAATGTGACTGTATCTGGAAACAGTGTCTTTAAAGAGGTAATTAACTTAAGTCATTGGGGTGGGTCTTTATCCAATAGGACTGCTATCTTTATAAGAGGAGATTATGACAGAGACAGGATCAGAGGGAAGACCATGTGAAAATACAGAAGATGCTATCTGCAAGCCAAGGAGAGAGACCTCAGAAGAAATCAACCCTATCAACACCTTGATCTCACACTCAAAACCTCCAGAACTAAAAAAAAAAAAAAAAAAGACAAAAAAAAAATAAGCGAAGGCCGGGCGCGGTGGCTCACGCCTGTAATCCCAGCTCTCAGGGAGGCAGACGCGGGAGGATAGCTTGAGCCCAGGAGTTCGAGACCTGCCTGGGTAATACAGCGAGACCCCGTTCTCCACAAAAAGGAAAAAAAAAAAAAAAAAAACCTCCAGAACTGTAAAAGATAAATTTCTGTTGTTTAAGGTACCAGTCTGGTACTTTGTTAAGGCATCCTTAGCACACTAATAGGAAATCCATTTTCAGAGTTAGAAAAACCAAAATCAACCAACCAATTGGTAGTGGAAAGGAACTGGGGAAAAGGAAAGCAGCTTTCCCAGCTCCAAGTCCCAATGCTGCTCCGCCAAGCATAACTTGCAGAATGAACCAATGTACGTTTCACCCCAAAGTCTTACCACATTTTCTGGCAGCTTGTGTCCAGGAAGATATTTTACATTTTCATGGTCATTATTTATGATGTCTGTCAGTTTTCTGCCATTAACTGTTTCTTCAAAGACCCACATCTTGACTGTGGAGGCAAACTTCTGAAGTTTCTTGACATTATTACCAATTATTTTTGCAACAGCTGAACCCCTACAAAAGAAACCGTGGAAAAGAACAAAAATAAACTCACTTGGGCAGGAGAGAAAAAGCATTTGATTAAAATTCAGAAGACTTGTGTTTTCATTCTGATCCAAACACCGAGCTTACTCAAGATGTGATGTGTATCAGCCCCAAGCCATTTGAAACTGAGTTGTTTTCACCACCGCCTGTGACCGGGAAAGCACCAGAATTTGGTTTAAGGTCAAAATGCACCACCCCTTGAAACTAGTAAGAATCAACCTATCTTGGAAGACAACGTCACAGGCAGAAGAGAAATCCACCCCAAAGCATGAAAATGACCCTACAAGGTCTTCAAAGTATATTGAGAAGTACCTATGGTAAAATAAGCTGTGTCTTGATGAACTGCAGCAGGTGCAAGGCAGAAGCACAAAGGAAAGACAAGAATCTGAGCGGACTCCTGAAGAGGAGCAAAGGGAGAGCACAGGGCCCAGTCGCTGAGTACTTCGCACTCCCTCCTCTCCGCAACCAAGCCAGCCTCTGGCCCCTAAGCTCCCTTTTCTCTGCATCTCTATTTAGCAAACGTGTTCTAGTGATGGCTCAGTCTCCCATAGGCTTTCCCACAGGGGACAAGAATGACCCTGATTTGTTAACATCAGTCCTCCCGACAGCAGTGCATGTCTGCACGTAGTTGCTGCAGCAGAGGAGGTGGGACCAGGCACCTGTGTCCATCGCACAGAAGCCGCTGATGGGGCCACAGTGGGCACTCAATCCTAGCTGAGCCCGTCAGCTCTCCCCTCCGGACTTTCCACTGAGAAACGGTTTGTTTCTTAGCTGACTTTCCTGGTGTGAGGAGCAAATGAGAGAATGCAGTAAAGAGCATCCTGCAAATTCATGTGTTAGGGCAGTTGCTACTTTTTCTCACAATTATTCTCAAGACAATTTGATGAGACGGAGTAGGAGATGATAACAAAAGGTGGGGGCAGCCAAGCGCCTGCAGAACACGTTGGAGACATTTATTTTCATCCCTTGAAGAATCTGTTATTCTAACCCAACCATAATTCATCTCAGCATATAAAGCTATATGCTTTAACAACCACAAAACTTCAAATAATTCTAACAGATGATAATTATTGTCCCTTTCCTGACATAGAATGGATAAACTAAACAAGCGGTTCTCAACTTTAGCTGCACACAGAGTTACCCGGGAGATTTAAAAATCCTGAGTCCCAGACCACACCCCAGGCCAATGGAACTGGCACTTCTGCGGTGGGATCAGGCATCTGTACTTTTTAAAGCTCCCTGATGACTTGATATGCAGCCAAGGCTGAGAGCCACTGCTCTGCACAATGATTAGAATTCTGATGCCCTCCTCCCTCACAAAAGAATAGCTGTAGATATCAAGGCTATGCAGCTGTACCTGTGAAATTCTTATTCTATGCCAGCAGAACAGGTTATTAGATAAATACCCATTAATCCAATTCTCCTACTGACACTTTGTAGAAAGCAGGCCAGGAACCTCCCAGCATCACTACCACCTTCATTCGAATCTTGGAAACAGCTGCTCACGTACTCACAGGGAGATAAAGGCTGTGGTTCACAGTGTTCCCTGGCATCAAGTAAATTTCACAAGGTCAGAGAGAACAAGCGTGGTTCTGGGGGACTGAGCGTCAACCGATGGGGGGCTATGAGACACCAGGAATCTAAGTCTAGTAAGCCAAGTGGAAAAGTAAATCAGAACCAGGAATCCCTCCCCACGATCTCACTGGAATACACTTGCTTTCCCCTTTACAGCTAGCTGCCTCTTGGGGAAGCCAAACATTTGCAACCAGAGGCAAACCTGTAGTATTTACTGCAATGAGTTGGATTGACTGATTGATTGAGACAGGATCTCACTCTGTCACCCAGGCTGGAGTGCAGTGGCGCGATCACAAACTCACTGCAGCCTCGACCTCCTGGGCTCAGGTGATCCTTCTACCTCAGCCTCCTGAGTAGCTGGGACTACAGGCACGTGCCACCACACCTGGGTAGAGTTAGGAAAATTTAAACAAACATTGGTACTGTTAAGAACTAGGCCCTTCAGACCATGTCTGTATGTCCTTTGGCATTCAATGGGGCTTCAAGTGACAGGGTAAAAATTAATAAGGGGAATTCCAGTTATTTTACTCTTGGGGAGCCATCAAGACCTCATTCTACCTCATTCCTGGTTTCATCAATAATTTCATTCATTCACTCATTTATCTCAGTCATCAAATATTTACTGAGCACCTATTGTGTGTAACGCATTGGGCCAGATGGTGGTAATACAGCAGGGGAAAGGCAACGTGTTCTTTGCTCTCAAAAGCTCACCACCAGCTCAGAGAGATGAATAGCTAAAAGGCATTCATGATGCTGTGTGTGATAAAAGGTGGAGGAAAGTGGAAGCAGATGTGGTTTAAAGGGTAAACTGCAGTGGACTTCAATACAAAGGACCCAACTGCAATACACGTTGATCCATGACAAGTCTCCCAGGCTCAACCTTCTATTGAGAGAACCATAATGGACAGCCTGACCCAGGGTGCAGAGAGAAGACACAAGATGGTGCTCAGGAAGACCAAACCCCTGCTGAGAAGCAAAAAAGGCTTTGCAAATCAGGGCTGGGAAAAGCAGACACAGCAGTGGTTTCCACCCAATACTCAGCTAACTGTAGACACATGAGTGAGCCTGACCAGCTGATCCATAACTCATAAGCAATCTTAAATGCTTGTTATTTTAAGCCGCTGAGTTAGGGGAGAGTGGGCTGTGTTGCAGCAAAAGCCGATAGATGTACAAAGACAGCATCTTTGACACAACTAGAGGCCTCTCCAAGTAATTTTTGGCCAAGCTGTTGGATTTGCCACCCAGGGATTGGCAATGTAGTGGGAGGGATTGGGGGTTGGGGTAGTGTTGTGTTGAAGGAAGGACTGTGGAATTAAATTCACGGATGGAGAGGAACAAAACGATCCTAGTACCTTAAGGCCTAGTTTTGTTCTCTCTATATAATTTATACAATAATTTTTTTGGCAAGGGTGGCGGGGAGGCAGGGCATGGAGGAGGAGGACCAGGACTTAAAACACTGTATTTCATTTTGTTTTAACCCCCTTTGGTATATTCTCTATGTTTGTTTGTTTGAGACAGTGTCTTGCTCTGTCCCCCAGGCTGGAGTGCAGTGGTGCAATCACGGCTCACTGCAGCCTTGACCTCCCAGGCTCAAGGGAATCGTCCCTCCTTGGCCTCCTGAGTAACTGGACTACATGTGTGCCACCACGCCCAGCTAATTTTTAAAAAAAAAATTTGTGGAGACGGAATCTATGTTGCCCAGGCTAGTCTTCAACTCCTGGGCTCAAACAATCCTCCCACCTCAGCCTCCCAAAGTGCTAGGATTACAGGCGTGAGCCACTGCACCCAGCCCAATCTCCATGTTGAACTCAGTATTTTCTCTGTTGTCCACTTTTATCTGTGTGGTTTATAAAAAATCAAAAAGTATAACCCACACCCAAAACTCCTTTGTGCCTCTGGAATGGTACCAGATGCATTTGTCCCAAGTGTTACCTCTTCTGACCAATATGAAAGAGCAGCTTCATTTTTCTTGTGGATCAAATAGAGCAAGAAAAATGTTTTGGAGGAGCCGGAGGGTTTTGAAGGGACCAGAGTCTACTTATAAGTGACACACCCTGTTCTAAAGAAATGGGCCAGGTGCGGTGGCTGACGCCTGTAATCCCAGCACTTTGGGAGGCTGAGGCGGGTGGATCACAAGGTCAGAAGATTGAGACCATCCTGGCCAACACGGTGAAACCCCGTCTCTACTAGAAATACAAAAAAATTAGCTAGGCGTGGTGGCGTGAGCCTACAGTCCCAGCTACTCAAGAGGCTGAGGCAGGAGAATCGCTTGAATCTGGGAGGCGGAGGTTGCAGTGAGCTGAGATCACACCACTGTACTCTAGCCTAGGCTACAAAGGAAGACTCTGTCTCAAAAAACAAAAACAATAACAAAAAAAAAAAGAAAAAAAGAGAGAAAGAAATGTGACTGACCAGCAGAAGGCTAGTCCAAAAATGTGCATAGATATTTAAGAGCTGAGCTTAAAATAAAAGTACTGACTACAGCCCACAAAGGTGGTTTGCATGTGAACAGGTCACAGTTGGGGTCCCGTCCTCACTGCTGGCACTCTCCATGTCTCAGCTGGTTTCTGTAACACTACACAAGCAAAGTCAGGCACAGGTCTTATCTATCTATCTATCTATCTATCTATCTATCTATCTATCTATCTATCCATCCATCCATCCATCTATCTTTCAGCTTCCACATGTCTATCTCTCTGTCTACCTGCCTGCCTATTTTTCAACTCCTGCATATCTATCTATCTATCTGTCTGTCTTTCAACTCCTGCATTTTGAGAATCAAGGGCACAGGTCTTCACAAGGCTGGTTCAAGAGCATGAGCAGCCACCTCCACATCAGGCTCAGCTCATCCGTCTACAAAATGATAGGTGGGACAGGTAAATTTTAAGGTTCCTTCCAGGTCTATGATCTAATCCAGTGCTTCCCAAAGTGAGAAATGGGTACTAGGGATACACACAAAACCAAATGACACTGAATCACTCGTGCCCTTCTCAGCTCTCATGGTCCTAAGCGAGTGCAGAATGTCTCGCTGCAGTGCCATGAAGTGGTTACCATCTCTCCAGCATGTGCTAATTTCCCTTCTTCACAAAGTCTGAAGAGGCCTCAGACTCTGAGCCTTGGCAGGTAGCAATATCTGGCAAGAATTTTATAACACCGTCTTGTTTTCGTTCTACTGGCTTTTGTTGTTGTTACCTTCTACTTGTGACATTTACTATAGCGGTATGAAGCTGTCTTTTAAAGTAAACATTTAGGCTGGACACAGTGGCTTCCACCTGGAATCTCAGTGCACTGAGAGGCTGAGGAGGGAGCATTTCTTGAGCCCAGGAGTTTGAGACCAGCTTGGGCAACATAGTGCGATCCTGTCTTTACAAAAAATAAAAAATTAGCTGGGCATGGTGGCTGTACCTGTAGTCCTAGCTACTCAGGAGGCTGAAGCAAGAGGATCAGTTGAGCCCAGGAGGTCAAGGCTGTAGTTAGCCATGATCATGACACCACACTCCAGCCTGGATAATGGCACACACTGTCTCCAAAAAAATAAATAAATAAAAATAAACTTTCAAAGGAAGAATAGCAATCAAATAATACTACAGCTATGAAGCAGATAGAGCCAAAGCCATAAGGGCGCTGCCTGCATGATGTGTTTAATCCTACCCAAACTCTTCATCTTGCAGATTAAGATGCATGAGACTGAGTCATGTTCACCTTGCATCCTACAATCCGGTATGGCCTCCAGGTGGGTCTTACCTGGGGAGGAGGTTGGGGAGCCTTCCAGGCAGAAGGAAGGCCCCTGAAGCAAAGGTCAATAACTAGCTAAGGCAGAACTTGGAGGACTCGGGTTTGCTGATGGCCAGTCCTGGGTCTTTACATAGATGTATAAAATTCTATTACCCATGAAATCATGAATTGTCTTAAGTCTTAGGCCTTAAAATACACAATAATTCACAAATCCTGTAACGCTATGCAAACGAAATTTAAAAGGAACTTGAGTAGATGTGTACTTCATATAAGACTTCACTTAATCTTTATTACAGCCCACAAGAGAGGTGCCACATTATCCCCATTTTACAGACGAGGAAATTGAGGCCCAAAGAGCATAAATCAATTACCTAAGTCATGCTGTCCATCTACAGTCAGCAATTCAAACCCAGATCTGAGTGTCTCCAAAGCCTGCACTTGTTGCTAATTTATATTTGCCGATTGTAGGGTAGAATCTTTTATTGAAAATATTTATTGAGCATCCACTAATTTCAGACACCATGCTGGGTGCAGGGGATGCAAGGGAATAAAAGCAGACAAGTCCCCATCCTCATGGAGCTTGTAGACTGGTAAACAGAGATTGATGTTGTTTCAACAAGCACAGAAAAAAATGTAACTGTACTGCTGGGCACAGTGGCTCAAGCCTGCAATCCCAGCACTTTGGGAGGCCGAGGCCGGGCGGATCACGAGGTCAGGAGTTCAAGACCAGCCTGACCAACATGGTGAAACACCGTCTCTACTAAAAATACAAAAATTAGCCGGGCGTGGTGGCGGGCTCCTGTAATCCCAGCTACTCAGGAGGCTGAGGCAGGAGAATCACATGAACCCGGGAGGCGGTGGTTGCAGTGAGCCGAGATCGCGCCACTGCACTCCAGCCTGGGCAACAGAGCAAAACTCCATCTCAAAGAAAAAAAAAATTATATATATATATATCTGTACCACAGCGACCTATGTGGTCAAACAGGCAACACAGCGACACCTGGCAATGACGTCAGGGAAAGCTGGGAGAAAGGGTAGCCAGGGTGGAGCCCCGAGGCTTTGTGGGCCTTACCTGGGGAGGAGACTGGGTACCTTCCCGGCAGCAGGAAGGCCCCTGGGGCAAAGCTCAGTCATAGCCGGTGGCATGGCCAACAATAGGCACAGATTTTATCTAGAACTAACATGTCCAGGGAGGAGGGAAAAGAAGGAAGAGGAGAGAGGTTAAGGGAAGGAGAGAAGAGGAGATGGTGCAAGAGAAATGGAGAGGATCAGGGAGACTAAGGGAGGAGAGAAAGAGGAGGCAGGGAAGGTGGAAAAAACGGCGTGGCAGGGGCAAGAGGCAAGGAAAGGACAGGGTGGGCAAAAATAACACTAATTTGGTGCCTACCAGGTGTCAGGTACTGTTTCAAATACCTTACCCACATTATCCCTTTTAACCCTTCTGCTCTACAGCCCTGAGTCCCAGCTGGATGGACACCCACCTGCAGGAGGTCCTAACCCCTAGCTTGGCAATGCCCTCCCTGCCTCCACCCCCAGCTAACCCTTTGCCATTCACTCTGTCCACAGCCTTCTCACCCCTTTCTCTCTAAAAAGGTGTACTATTTAATTAGGCGGGGGATGTACTACTTCAGCCAAGGAATGGCCGCCTGTTTTTAAATAAAAATAAAAATTTCAGGACCCTCTAAATTTATTATGCCAAGGGGGAAGTTAGGCCTTGGAGACTGGGTTATGTATAACTTGCATGCTTGCAATTCTGCTTCACTCTCTGCCCCACTGCTCTTGACTTCCTCATTGTAAATGACTAGGAGAGACCAGATCTTCCCACCTCTAATTGCTGATCTTTGTTGCACATTAACTGCCTCCTTCATTAACTTCATTAACTGCCTCCTGTACCTAACTCACACGAGATAGTGTCAGTCCAAGACCCAATGATGGTTAATCTGCAGTGTGGAATGTTAAATATACCTCCCCCACCACCCAAAAAGACCACCTTGACTAATCAGATCATTGTAACTATGCATTAAGCCTTACACAGAAACATGCTAAAATCCTAATTTCTTGGAATCTGTTCTTTCTGGGCAGGCTCACATGGTTTTTTTTTTAGACAGAGTCTCACTCTGTCGCCAGGCTGGAGTGCAGTGGTGCGATCTTGACTCACTGCAACCTCCGCCTCCTGGGTTCAAGTGATTCTCCTGCCTCAGGCTCCCCAGCAGCTGGGACTACAGGCACGTGCCACCACGCCCAACTAATTTTTCTATTTTTAGTAGAGACAGAGTTTCACCATGTTGGCCGGCATGGTCTCGATCTCTTGACCTTGTGATCCGCCTGCCTCAGCCTCCCAAAGTACTGGGATTACAGGTGTGAGCAACCGTGCCCAGCTGGCAGGCTCACTTTTAACCTTTGCACTTAATTAAACTCTCTTTAAACTAGATTCTGACCTTTTTGATTATTTTAGGTTGACACTATCAAGTTGGGCCTAAACCTGAAGAATTTGAGGCCAGAAAGGACTCTACAGTCCATCCTTCTTTTTACTGTGGAGGAAGTGGAAGTCCAGGAAGAATTCGCCATCAACTAGATTCTCCACATTCCATGTCCCCATCTCTTCCAGAGCTGACCCAGGCTCGTTCCATGGGCAAGAGCGTGGTCCTTTGTGGTTTAAATAACATGCAGTTTTTCACTCATAAAAGCAATACATGAAAAAATAATTATGAATAATCTCATCACCCAGGGAGAACCACTACTAACATTCTGTGTAATTCTTTGCAGTCAAAGGGCTTTTAAAGAACAACCAAATGCCAGAGTATTCAATGCAAATGTTAAAAATGAAGTATTTTAAAAATAGATTCAACTTGGTGCATGTTTATTTGATTGCTACATAGGGAAGCTTTCTAAGCTTGAAATCAAAGAAAGAAACCACAGAGGAAAAAAGATCAATATGAACAATTTCACTTAAAAGAGTAAGGAGACTGAAAAGGCTTTCTATAAAAATTCAAACTGCAGAGGAAAATGCTTAGGATAGAATGTTACATTTAACAAAAAGGATGCAAAATTGTACATACCATATGACGGCAAGTGTGCAATTAATAAATAATACCACCTCAGATCCACTTGGATAGCTACTATCAAAAACACAGAAAATAATAAGTGTTGATAAGGATGCAGAGGAATCAGGACCCTTGTATACTGTTGGTAGAATTGTAAAATACTGCAGCCACTGTGGAAAACCAAATGGCAGTTCCGCGAAGAATTAAAAATAGAACTAACAAAGGATCAAGCAATTCTGTTTCTGGGTATATACCCCCAAAGAATTGAAAGCAGGGTCTCAAAGAGATATTTGTACACCCACGTTCATAGCAACACTATGCACAATTGCCAAAAGGTAGAAGCAACCCAAGTGTCCATCAACTGATGTACGGATAAGCAAAATGTGGTCTATACATACACCCGTGTTCATAGCAACACTATGCACAATTGCCAAAAGGTGGGAGCAACCCAAGTGTCCATCGACTGATGTATGGATAAGCAAAATGTGGTCTATACACGCAATGGGATATTATCCAGTCTTAAAAAGGAAGTTCTGACACATGTTACAACATGGATGAACCTTGAAGACATTATGCTAATTGAAATAAGCCAGACACAGAAGGATAAATAATGTATAATTCTACTTATATGAGGTACTTAGAGTAGTCAAATTCATAGAGACAGAAAGTAGAAGTGTGGTTTCCAGGGACTGGGGAAAGAGTGGATTGAGGAACTGTTGCTTAATGAATATAGAGTTTCAGATCTGCAAGATGAAAAGAATTCTGGAGATCTAATTCTTTTCAATATTTTCATTGTTTTCAATACTAACGATGTGAATATTCTTAACCCTACTAAACCGTATGCTTAACAATGGTTAAGACGGTAACTTTTATGTTATGTGTATTTTGTCACAATTAAAAAAACACACACATTTAAAAAGGATTGCAAGAAAACACACAAGCACTAGCATAAGATCCAGCCTATGGTCAGATCCTACTAAAAGTGTAGTCCAGGCCGGGTACGGTGGCTCAAGCCTGTAATCCCAGCACTTTGGGAGGCCGAGACGGGAGTATCACGAGGTCAGGAGATCGAGACCATCCTGGCTAATCCGGTGAAACCCCGTCTCTACTAAAAAATACAAAAAACTAGCCGGGCGAGGTGGCAGGCGCCGTAGTCCCAGCTACTCGGGAGGCTGAGGCAGGAGAATGGCGTAAACCCGGGAGGCGGAGTTTGCAGTGAGCTGAGATCCGGCCACTGCGCTCCAGTCCGGGTGACAGAGCGAGACTCCATCTCAGAAAAAAAAAAAAGTGTAGTCCATGGACCAGCAGTGAAAATATCCCTGACAGCGTGTTAGAAATGCTGAACCTCAGGCCCCACCCCAGACCTGCTGAGTCAGAATCTGCTCTGTAACACAATCCCCAAGAGATTCACACGCACACTGAAGTGTTGATATAGTAGATGCCCAGCAAACATTTGTTGCACGAATACATCCTTTCTTGTTGGTAAGGTTACAAGCAAATGTTATTGTGTCCTTCATACTTGCTTATCTTTTCCAAATTTTCCCAGACATGTATTAGTTTATTTTTTATTCTGATTTTAAATCATTCCCATTTAGATATTTTAACAGACCCCAAATCCAAAGCAGACAAGTTTCAGCAAGTCCCAAGGCCTATTAGCCAACCAGAAAACAGAAACTATGGAGATAACTGAAATCCACAGATGCTCCCTAAGTCTCATTTTAGTCGATACTTATTTCCATATTTTTTCAGAGCAGCCAAGTAGGAGCAGTTTGGGATGGACCACACACCTATCAGCCTGTTCAAAAATGGCTATCCATGACGTGGTCAGCCACGCTATCAACCTCACATACCATGGGAACAATGTTCATCTGAGTGAATGGAGGAATGGTCAGTGATTAATTCAGATCAGAATCAAAGACATAGGTAGCAGGAGAATCTACCTGCCCACTCAGAAGAAGAACACACAAGATGCTGGAGAATGTCTAAGTCACAGTCTCAAATTGCCTTTAAGGACCACCAGTCTTAAGCAAGGATGGCAGAGAACCAAACTGTCCATGGTGCTTCAAACAAGCATATTCTATATCCTAGCACAAATTTTTTAGATAAATACATTCTGCAGGCCCTTCTATTGATAATGGAAAGAACCATGTAGTGCAAATTCTAACAGCCACCTGGCACCTGGTCTCTGTTGACATAATAACTGAAAGACTATACACCCCTGCCCTCATTCCTGGATAATGAGAATCACTGAAAACCATTTGCAAACATCCACCAGAGTCTCAATTATGCAAAATCTCAGCTTTCAAACCTAAGCTCTACACCAGACATGCTAGGTAATCCAGAACAAACAAACCTCTTTTCTGCTCATGTCTCTAGGTCCTCTACAGCTGGAATGTCACTCTCCACCTTCCTCAGACTTGCTTATTACGAAGTGAAAAATGAAATAAGAAATCATGACTAAATTATTTCTCATGTATTGCTAATAGTTCTGGCTTCTACCAGCATATATGCAGATGGTTCAGTATGAGGCTATTCACTGCAGAACTCTTAGAATATCCATCAAGAGCAAACTGATTAAACAAAAGTGTATCTATGCCCAGGAATATTACACAAGTATAAAAAAGAATGAAATGTTCTTTATGTATAGATATGGAAAAGGCTTCAAGACACAGTTACATGAAAAAGCAAGGAGAAAATAAGTATGTAGAGCTCCACTGCATATGTAGCTACACGTAGTATTTACATTTTAATTAGTTAACATTTAAATTTAGTCCCAATAGCCACATTTCAAGTGGGCAGGAAGGCAGAGAACTTCAACCACTCTACTGCCTAGTATCTGTGTAACTTAGAACACATTACATAACTTCTGTAAGCTCAGACTTATTATAAAATAAGGATGATGACAAGACAGTACCTCATACTGTGAGGATTAACTGAGATAACACATTAAGTGCTCAAGGGGTTACCCAGGATAGTCCTTACTACTGAATCTAACGTTTGTGCAGCTGTGGGCCAAAGCTGAGCACGAGCTGACTGTGTCAGGCAAGGCCTCACAGATGGGTTCTACTTGGGTAGAAGTAACTATTCCAAGTAGCAGTAAATTTAAATATGAATAGTAGTAAAATTAGTAGTGTAAATCAGTCCAAGCTAGATGCTGTCAGTCACCACCCCAATCCCTACCCCAGCTTGCTACTATAGGTCACAGCACCCTTTTCTGGCAAACTCTCTTCTCCAGAATCCTTCTCAACACAAAACTCTGCAGTCACCATCAATCAGCTATAGTCAGCGCTTGAGATGAAATCTATCTGCCATCATTGCTGGTCCTGGTTGTGAGGCTCAGAATCATGTTACTCAAACTCACAAGAGTTCATTTTAAGCAGGTTACCGTAAGATTTATTGTTTAAAACAAGATCCTTCTGAGAATGCTCTGAAATTAGACTGGGACAAGTATAAACCATTGTCCAAGACAAATGTGAATGCATGGTCACTTAATGATATGTGATAATGTAAATTTATCCATAATCATTTCTAACATTTATGTAACATGTTACAGTTGTCAAAGTGTTTACACACGCAGAATTTCAACAGACAACCCACACAGTGGAGAACCATGGAGTATAGTCTACAAAAGGCACTTCCTGTCACTGGGTGGATCCACTCAAGAAACCCAACTTATAAAAGTTCAACCTGGCCGGGTGCGGTGGCTCACACCTGTAATCCCAGCACTTTGGGAGGCTGAGGTGGGCGGATCATGAGGTCAGGAGATTGAGACCATTCTGGCTAACACGGTGAAACCCCGTCTCTACTGAAAATACAAAAAACTAGCCGGGCATGGTGGCACATGCCTGTAGTCCCAGCTACTTGGGAGGCTGAGGCAGGAGAATTGTTTGAACCCAGAAGGTGGAGGTTGCAGTGAGCCAAGATCAGGCCACTGCACTCCAGCCTGGGTGACACAGTGAGACTCCGTCTCAAAAAAAAAAAGTTCAATCTACAAAAAAGGGGTTTAGTTGCTTGAAGACATTTCCACTGAGCTGAGGTAGCTACATGAATTACTAATTTCATCTTGGGGATATTTCTGTCCAGATAGCCAGTGTTAGGGCTATTAGGTTAGAGTTTTCCTCCTCCTCCAGGACTGGAGAAACACAAATCCTTTGGTTCTTTTTTTGCCTATAACACATGCAAACCACTTCCTTTCTTCAGCACTGGAAAAACCAGGTAGAGAAAATCCAAATGATAAGGCTACAGTTTTCTTAGAACATACATGTGCATCTGCAGAACCACTCTGGCTGTAATGATAACAAGAGGTGAAGCCAGCTGGACTTCCTGGGTCGAGTGGGTACTTGGAGAACTTTTCTGCCTAGCTAAAGGATTGTAAATGCACCAATCAGCACTCTGTAAAAACGCACCAATCATCACTCTGTGTCTAGCTAAAGGATTGTAAATGCACCAATCAGCACTCTGTATCTAGCTAAAGCATTGTAAACACAGCAATCAGCACTCTATAAAATGAACCAGTCAGCAATCTGTAAAATGGACCAATCAGTGCTCTGTAAAACGGACCAACCAGCAGGATGTGGGTGGGGCCAAATAAGGGAATAAAAGCAGGCCACCCCAGCCAACAGCGGCAACCCATTCGGGTCCTCTTCCATGCTGTGGAAGCTTTGTTCTTTTGCTCTTCAAAATAAATCTTGCTGCTGCTCACTCTTTGGGTCTGCACTATCTTTATGAGCTGTTAACACTCACTGCAGAGGTCTGTGGCTTCACTCCTTAAGTCAGCGAGACCACGAACCCACCAGGAGGAACAAACAACTCCATATGCATCACCTTTAAGAGCTGTAGCACTCACTGCAAAGGTCTGCAGCTTCACTCCTGAAGTCAGTGATACCACAAACCCACCGGAAGGAATAAACTCTGGACACATCTGAACATCTGAAGGAACAAACTCCGGACACACCATCTTTAAGAACTGTAACACTCACTGCGAGGGTCTGTGGCTTCATTTTTGAAGTCAGCAAGACCAAAAACCCACCAGAAGGAACCAATTTCAGACACAGTAAGAATGAGAAACTGTTTTACTACCTAGGACAGTGTTTCTCAAACTGAAAGTTATACAGGTACAAAATAAATACAACGAGAAAAGATCACAGTTAATCACCCACAGTAACATTTGCTACTGTGAAACATTTGTTTCTGGTTGGATAGGAACCAGATTATCATAATGTAAAATTGTATGTCAGTTAGTTGCAAGTCAAAAAATTTAAAGCCACAGATTTAGGAAACTATGAATCTCCTGAACACATGGACTAGAAAAGCATCTGGCCTAATTTGCGCTACAGCTTGAAAAGTGCCTATTAAGCTCATGAAGGTTTGCCTTCTCTTACTCTTGTTAGAACCCAACCACCATGTGGAGAAGCCTGAGCTAGCCTGCTGAAGGATGAGAGACATGTGGGCTGGTCACTCCGGTCACGCTGGCTGAAGCCTGCCCACTGCTAGATGTGAAGGAGGTCATCTAGGACCAAGAGTCCCAGCCATGCTGGGTGTGGTGGCCCATGCCTGTAATTCCAGTACTTTGGGAGGCCAAGGCAGGAGGATTACTTGAGAACCCAGGTGTTTGAAATCAGCCTGGGCAACATAGTGAGACCCCACCTCTACAATGAAACCTGAAAATTAGCCAGGCATGGTGGTGTGTGCCTCTAGTCCCAGCTACTCGGGAGGTTAAGATGGGAGGATTGCTTGGACCTGGAAGGTTGAGGCTGCAATGCACTGTGATCATGCCACTGTACTCCAGCCTGGGTGACAGAGTGGGACTCTCAAAAAACAATAACAAAAAAAGGTGGGTGAGAGTGTCCAACCAACTCACCAGCCAACCACAGCCATATGAGTGAGCCTGGGCTAAATCAGCAGAAAATCTGGCCCAGGTTAGCCCAAATTGTTAAACCCCAGAATCTTGAGCTAATAAATGATTGCTGTCTGAAGCCACTAAGTTTGGGGATAGACTGTTAGGCAGTGAGAGATGACTGATTCAGCTTTCCTCTTCCAATTGTGGAAGAGACTGAGCCTCAAAGCAGAATAACTACAAAGTGTCACCAGTATAAACTTATGGGAGCGCAGGACACTTCTGGCACAATGAGCTTAGTTCCTGACATCACCAAGGTGGGGAGGAGGAAAGGGAAAGGAGAATGGTGACACAGATGGTGAGGAAACCACCATCCACCTGCAACTACTGAGAGACTTGGGGATGCTACTTGGCCTACCAGAGACAAGATTTAGGGGATATGTGACTGTTCTGAGCAAAGGGACATGACTTAGAGAAGAGGAGGCTCACCCAGGTGTTGCTCTGGGATTAACAGGTAAAAGTTAGAGGCGATAGATTTTTAGCTTAGATTTTTCTAAGATTTTTCTTCACATACAAAGAAGAAAAAAAAAATAAGAGTTTTCTAACAATTAATCTTCTAATTAATTTTAAGATTAATTGCCTTGAAAATAGTAAACCATAATCATCTGTCATAGCTACAGGAGAAGGGATGACTACATTGGTGGGAAACTGAATGAGATGATTTTTAAGGCCTTGCTTCCATTTTATTTCTCAGAAGGGGAATATAAAATTGGATTTTTGTTGGGAGGATACTCAACATTTTTATGAAAATGGTATTTGTCCTCATGTAAAAGTATGCTTCACACTGAAAATGGTAAGAATTTACAGAAACGTGGTCTTTGGGGTTAAAAGGATCTGGGTTTCAAGTTCACATTACTAAGTGTTGACCTAAGCAAGTTTTCTCTAAATCTTAGTTATGTCATCTAACACAGGGATAATAATAGTACCCCACAGGCCTGTTATAATGTTTAAATGAAATAACACCATGTACATGACACACAGAAAATGATCAATTATTATATTTATGCTTCTTAAGGAACAGAAGGAGATGGAATGGAAGAATGAAGCAAGAGGTGAAGGTTGAGAAATGAAAGGTTAAGGTAAGAAACTGAGAGCTCTCGACTCATTCCTAGAATAGTAGTCATTATATTATATACATATTTTTTGATAGGGTTTCCCTCCTGTCACCCAGGCTGGAGTGCAATGGCGCCATCTTGACTCACTGCAATCTTCACCTCCTGGGCTCAAGTGATTCTCCTGCCTTAGCCTCCCAAGTGGAATGGGTGGGACTACAGGCACATGCCATCATGCCCAGCTAATTTTTTATTTTTATTTTTTGTAGAGACAGGGTCTCACTAAGTTGTCTAGGCTGGTCTTGAACTCCTAGGCTCAACCAATCCACCTGCCTCAGCCTCCCAAAGTGTTGGGGTTACAGGTATGAGCCACTGCACCATGATTTTTATTTATATTTTATTTATTTATTTTTTAAATTTAGAGACAGGGTCTTGCTATGTTTCTCAGGCTGGACTCAAATTGTGGGGTTCAAATGATTCTTCCACCTCAGCCTCCCAAAGTGTTGAGGTTATAGACATGAGCCACTGCACCCAGCCACACTCATGATTTGTACACTGAACAGGTGTGGGAGATGAAGGAAACAGGTGATTAAATATTACTTTTTAAAAAGCTGTACAAACTTTCTCACCTTAGCCCACGAGGGAACTCTAAATCTCTTCCCAGTTCATCTCCAGTCCATCCTATCAACTCTCACTCCAACTTCCAAGGTAGAAGTGTGTCCGTGCGCCTGTCCTCAGGGAAGGATTATTTCTGCCCGTAAAGGAGCTAACTTAGTCACTCAAATTGTTTCTGAGCTCTCTGTGTGGCGAGAATCACAACAGAAACTGAGTAGTGCAGACAAAAGGGTGTCCAGGGCAGATGAACAGCCAGGATGCTGCACCCAGCCGATCCCAGCAGACCAAAAAAAAAAAGTCACAGGTCCAGTTTCACTCATCAGTGCAAAGTGGGCCAAAGCGCTCCTTGACCTTCAGTATCAGAGAAAATGTCAGGCTGTGGGGTGACGTGAAAACAAGGACAAGAGATAGGCAACTCCCAAGGACACTCCTCCAGCTGTCTATCAGCCACTCTCCTCGTCTCCTGTCTTCTCTCCCATCCTCTGCCTCTCTACCCCTTGGCCAAACCGCAAACCAGCCCATTTTGTGACTTAATGACAACTCTGATCAAGGATGATGAAACTAATAATACTAATAGCAACTGTCATTTATGAGTGCTAGTCACCATGCACTCTCCCCAGATCATTTCATTTAATCCTAACCATAATCCCAGACAGCAGGTATCAACATATGATTCTTAGAGAGAAGCACTTTTCCCAAGGCCTCAGACCTGCCAAGTGGGGGACCCAGGCAGTCAGATTCCCAAGCTCTTTCTTATACCACTGCACTACTCTGCCTCCAAAGGAGATTGAGGATGTGTTTCTGGACATATGCTTCCTATCACAAGGGTTTGGCTGTAAATACAGCCCTGAGGTTTTAACTCTAGAACTTTATTTTGCACTGTATCTGGGTGATCTTCCCAAGGTCCTGGTTTAAAAAAAGAAATTTTGGGCCAGGCACTGTGGCTCATGCCTGTAATCCCAGCACTTTGTGAGGCCAAGGCGGGCAGATTACTTGAGGCCAGGAGTTCAAGACCAGCCTGGCCAACACGGCAAAACCCTGTCTCTACTAAAAATACAAAACTTAGCTGGGTGTGGTGGTGCCTGCCTGTAATCCCAGCTACTCAGGAGGCTGAGGCATGAGAATCACTTGAACCCAGCAGATGGAGGTTGCAGTGAGCCAAGATTGTGCCATTGCACTCCAGCCTGGGTAACACAGCTGACTCTGTCTGAACAACAACAAAAACAAAAAAAGAAAAAAGAAACTGTTTCATCTTTGAAAGAACCTGAGAAGCTTTTGTTGCTTTTCCAAATCAAAGTCCCAGAGCCAGGAAAAGTCATGCAGGTTAGGAAGTCCCTCCCTGCACCTGCGGCACTGGGCAGCACAGCAGGGCTCCGCTGGATGCATGAGGGCCCCTCCTCTGGCCTCCTGTCTCTAATCTGTGTAGAGAAAACGAGCTTCACCAAAGAACAGGACAAGGGCATGTTATACAACACGTTTACTTTCCTGCCCAGGACCTTCCTGGCTGAAGCGCCCTGGCAAGCCAGCTAAATTCAATATTCTGGTAACTGTATTGCAACTGATGACAATTGACTTGGGAGAGGCACTCCATGTGAGAGTTCTCATATGTGACAAACACTTTTATTTACACAAGCAGGCTAAGCTGCCTTAAAGTTCCAAGTATAAATATTGCTCAAGCAACCTGACATTCCTGAGGTAAGAACCAGATCCGGAAGGCTAGGTCTATCTCTTCTTGATCTGTATTAAATTTGGCAAAAGGCTAAAGTTCCTTAAGAAAAAAAAAAACTCATTCTTAGGGGATATGATTAAGCAAGTCTAGTTTCAGTGGTAATTCTGACACAAGTGGTTTTGGGACCACGCTTTAAGAAACACGATTTAAAATGTAAGCAGTTATTCCATTCCACTTGGCATTTCCTTCGGTCTTATCTTCCATGCCCTCACTGATCTCAGACCTGAAGGTAAGTTGTTTAAGGACGGGGACTGTGTCCAGCTGTGTCTGCATCCCTGGTCAGACCACAGTATCTACACTGGGCAACACTCAAACGTCTGCTGACCAGAGCTGAATATCCCTCTGGGGCTTCTCCATGTTGTTTCCAGTTCCTGAGTTCCTGAATCCTTCTGGGGAGGTCGTGATCCTCTCTCTAGGACTTGAGTATCTCTGTACCCAAGGCAGTGACACAGAAGCCAAGAATTGTTCCCGTCTAATCCCATAATTAATGAAGCCAGGCAGCCAGCCCAAACTATCAGCACATTTCTCAATTGCTCTGCTTCAGCATCACTGGCCAAGTTCTACTCCATTTCCCTGGGCTGGAGTGGGCCAAGGAAACAGTCAAGTACACCAGAATGAAGAAGCCATGGGCAGGCAGCCAAATCCCAGCAGAGGGGGCAGGAGGCTCACTTCACTACTCTTGCTCCAGGCCCAGTTCCAGCATGGCAGAGCTGTGTTACTTGTCCTGCACCTTGCAAATTAGGAAAAGGGGCTGTCATCTGTGGAATTTTACAGAATAGAAAACTAATGTTAAAAAAACATGTGCTAAATGGGTGCCTTTCAAACGGCAAGGGCCGACAGGGGAGCTGACACTGCACTCAAGTGACCTTGAGATTAAAACTGGCAAAGCCAAGCTGAAAGACCAAATTAAGCTCTGCAGCAGCAAGGTACCAACTCTATTAAATGTTGCGTAGAACATTCTGTTGTTGGTTGAAAAATGCAGCTCACAGAAAAGTATACAATACCCTAGTATTCGTAGGGTGGAGGGGGAAAGGAATATATGTAAGCATTCACTTGCATGGAATTCCTCCAGAAAGGACAGAAGTAATTCCTAACACTGGTTTTCCTTCAGGAGGTATTCAGGGGGGATAAATGTGGATGGGTGATGTTTCACTGGTTTTGGTATGCTTTGGTTTTTGTTTTTTATTTTTTGTTTTGTTCTGTTCTTTTGAGACAGGGTTTCACTCCCTTTTTTGAGACTAGAGTACGATGGTGCGATCTAATTTCGGCTCACTGCAACCTCTGCCTCCCAGGCTCAGGCTATTCTCCTGCCTTAGCATCCCAAGTACCTGGCACCACAGGCATGTGCCACCATGCCCAACTAATATTTTATTTTTTGTAGAGGCAGGGTTTCACCATGTTGCCCAGGCTAGTCTCAAACTCCTGGGCCCACCTCAGCCTCCCAAAGTGCTGGGATTACAGGCATAAGCCACGGCTCCCGGCCCTGGTTGTTAAACAATGTGAATGTATTATTCAATCAAATATCATTATGGTTTTAAAAATTAGTTTTGAGGCAGGGAGCGGTCGCTCACACCTGTAATCCCAGCTACTCAAGTGGATGAGGCACAAGAATCGCTTGAATCCGGGAGGTGGAGGTTGCAGTGAGCCAAGATCGTACCACTGCAGTCCCGCCTGGGCAACAGAGTCTTAGTATTGACTTAGCATATGCCAGGCACTAGGGTAGATGCCCTTCTCAAAAGTTGGAGACAGATAATCAAATAACTCCTTATAAAACAATGATACAAGCCAGTAATAGGGACACAGAGAGAGGCCACTGGCCTTGCTGGGATGGAAAAGTGAAGAACCAGGTGAGGTTTCCTTCAATAAGTACTTTCTGGGCCAAGTCTTGAAAGAGTAAAACTAAGACCAACTACCAAGGACCAACTGCTGCAGCACTTCTGATGCCTGTCACGCCACAGAAAAACCGGTAAACAGGAGCACTGAAAGGACATCATCACTCTTAACTATTGTACACCAGTCCCTCCAATGTGGCGAAAGGAGTGTACAGCAATGAGAAAAGGGTTAGAAACAGCAGATGCTACGCTTTGCTTCCTTCCCCCTTCACACCCCCACCTCTACATTCACCCAGACACACCAGAGAATCCCACAGTGTACGTTTGATTAAGGGTACTAGAAGAACTGATATTTCTAAAGTGCTCAATAAAATGTTAAAGTCAAATAAGGCCCCAAAGAGTCTCAAAGCTTCGCAAACATCTCGGCAAGGAAGAATTCTCAACGCCTCAGGGGAGCGGCCTGTTGAAACTTGGATTTTCTTCCTGATACGACGCGCCTAAGATAGTGGACCTATCAGAAGCGGGGGCGAGACGGGCACCTTGAAGGGTAGAGCCTGCCCCGCCCGTGACCCGGGCAGCAAGAGACCTTTAGCGCTCTCCGCCTCGGTTTCCTCAATACCGAAACTGCAGTAAGAATGCTCGAGCCTCCTCCAAGTCCTTGACCCAGGAGATCCGCCGTGGAGAACAGAGTAAGCCCTTAGGATGTTGTGCAAAACACCCAGGCGTGGCAAGCAGGTGGCTTCTGTGCGCTCAGTAACGAGGGCGCAGACAGGTGCCCGCGTGCGCGGGATGCCCTCTCTCCGCGCTGTCCCCCGCACGCACGCGGGCCCAGCGCCTCCCGAGCGAGTGCCCCGGTGCGGCCTCCTCGGGCGCACCGTGCCCAGCCTAGCAACGAGGTCGCCCACCCCGCCTCCCTGCGCGCAGTGCCCGGTGCCCACGCCGCAGCATGGGGCGCGCAGCCCTCACCGCCCGGGAGAGGCGCTTCCTGGAAGCGGAGCCCCGGCCTCCAACCCGCCGCCGCTCACCAGTTCCCCGAGCCCACGATGCACACTTTCAGGGGCGCCGCTGCCATGGCCAGGCCGAATGTAGCCGCCCGGACCGTGCTGCCCTGGCCGGCTGCCCACCTCTGCCTGCTCAGCCTTGCCCGCAGCGGCTGGCGGCGGCCCCGCCCCGTTCGCCTCTCCGCCAATGGTCGCGGCCACCCCCGCCCGGCTCCGGGGGCCACAGCTGACAGCCGGGCAGGACCCGTTTCACCACTCCCAAGAACCACTGCGCACGCCTGGCCCTGGCCTGCCTCCCGGCCCCGCTCCGGCACCGCCCCACCCTGCCCGAGGCACGTCGGGACATGTAGTCCTCATCCGCTGTCGCTGCGCGGCCCTAGACAGCAGCTCCCGCCGCGCCACGTGCAGGCCTGGGCCACTGAGCAGCGACTCCAGCCCCTGGTTCTCGGTGGAGGCTGCACTCCATCCTGATGGGTGGAGCAGACCCGACCATCTCGCCGTGGTGCCCCCTACACGCTCCTTTTTCCCTACGCGGGAAGGGCTGCCACATTCCCATTTGGAGCGGAGAGAGGCTCCTAGGTTGACTCTCAAGCCGACCAGACTTGGGGCAGAGCTCGAAGTGCCCACCCTGCCTTGTCATCCTCTGCCTCATTTGCACAAACAAGACACAGCCTGGCACCTCTGAGCTTCTTAGTGAACTTAGATCTTCAGAGGGCTTTGGAATTTGGCTGGATAATACCTGTATTTCAAGGATGACACCTTTTCTAGTTAGAGTCAAGATAGAAGCACGACCTGGTGCGGTGGCTCAGGCCTGTAATCCCAGCACTTTTGGAGGCCGAGTCAGGAGGATCACTTGAGCCCAGGAGTTCGAGACCAGCCTGGGCAACATAATTAGGAGCCCCACCCCCCTGTACAAAAATTTAAAAAATTAGCCAAGCATGGTGGCACGCACCTGTAGTCCTAGCTACTAAGGAGGCTGAGGTGGGAGAATTAAATGTGCCCAGGAGGTCGAGGCTTCAGTGAGCCAGGATAGGGCCACTGCACTCCAGACTGAAGGACAGTGAGACCCTGTCTCAACAAAAAATACATACATAAAAATAAAGGAAAAAAGGTAACAACAGCTTGCATTCAGTGGGTGTCACCCTCACACACTTACCTGGCAGGAATTGCCTTACCATTGTCTTTGCCCAGGGCCTGACTTATCCCTTGCTTGTGGTTTGTTTGCATTTGTGATTAACACAACGCTCCCCTCCTTGACAAATAGAACCTTAGTTTGTTCATTCTGAGCATCAGTCTCTGCCAGGCACTGTGCTAGACACTGTCAGAGTAAGGCAAAGTCCTTTAAACCAGTGGTTCTCAAAGTCTGCTGCATATTAGAGTCACTGGGGCTTTAAAAAATCCCCATGCTCAGGCACCATTTGCAGGCCAGTTACATCAGAATGTCCCAGGGTGGGATCCAGGCATCAGCATGTTTGTTTATTTATTGACTTATATATTTTTTGAGACAGTCTCCCTCTGTTGCCCGGGCTGGAGCAGAATTTTTTAAAGTTCAAGAGGTAATTGCAACAGGAAGCCAAGATTGAGAACCAGAAGACTAAAATATCAGTGGATTTTGGCTAAAGAAACAAATACTCTAGTACCTACAAAAAAAACTAAGCCTAGGCTGGGCACCATGGCTCACGCCTATAACCCCAGCACTTTAGGAGGCCGAGGTAGGCAGATCACCTGAGGTTGGGAGTTCGAGACCAGTCTGCCCAACTTGGTGAAACCCCGTCTCTACTGAAAATACAAAAAATTAGCCAGGCATGGTGGCGGATGCCTGTAATCCTAGCTACTCGGGAAGCTGAGACACAGGAGAATCGCTTGAACCTGTGAAGTGGAGGTTGCAGTAAGCTGAGATCTTGCCACTGCACTCCAGCCTGGGGGACAAGAGCGAAACTCCATTTCAAAAAAAAAATAATAATAATAATACTAAGCCTATTAGTTTGATGCTCAGAGAATTGTTATTTTTGCTTTGTTCTCTACACTGAATGAAATAGTTATTTGTGTTACTTATGATATTTGCTTAAGAAAATACTTAAAAGGAGCTGGTGAGCCAGAGCAGTCTTTCTATCCCCTCACCAATGGTTTGTTCTCAATTATTTGCAATAATGCAAAGATACATGCAGGGATAATGGAAAAGATGGGCTAGTCAAGCTTTATTAATCTTTTCTGTATTTGTGTAACAGAATGCATTTGTCAAATTGAATAATGAAGTCATGTACTTGGGTAGTATACATACACTGCAAATATTTATATTGTCTGACTGAACTAGGATCCCTTCGTCTGGTACAGTAAGGCCAAATACCCACACCAAGGTTTGCAGAGGGAGAAAGAAGGGTGTTTATCTGTAGGGCACCAAGCAAGGAGAATCAGGTAGCTCCTCCTTGATGGCTGGCAAGTAAGGGTTTTTAAAGGCAGTTGGGGGCCAGGCGCGGTGGCTCACACCTGTAATCTCAACACTTTGGGAGGCGGGGCAGGAAGATTGCTTGAGTTCAGGAGTTCAAGACCAGTCTGGATAACACATACCCTGTCTCTATAGAAAGTTAAAATCAGCTGCGTGTCCCAGCTAGTCGGGATAGGCTGAGATGAGGGGATTACTTGAGCCTAGGATGTCGAGGTTGCAGTGAACTGTAATTGTGCCACTGCACTCCAGCCTGAACAAAAGAGCGAGATCCTGTCTCAAAAATAAAAAGTAAAATAAAGGTGCGTGGGGCAGAGGTTACAGGTAAAGTCATAAATCAATACGTGGAGCTACACATTGGTTTGACCTAAAAAGGCAGGACATCTCAAAGGTGGCGGGGGGGACCCACAGGTCATAGGTGAATCAGAGATTTTCTTTTTTGCAATTGGTTAAGGAACTTTAAATAAAACTTTGTCTAAAAATTTGGGGTCAGCAGAAAAGAACATTAGTTCTCAGCCCAGGCAGTATAGGGAGACCCCATCTCTACAAAAATAATTTTAAAATTAGCTGACCATGTTGGCACAGACCTGTGGTTCCAGCTACTTGGGAGACTGAGGTGGGAGGATTACTTGGGCCTGGAAGGTGGAGGTTGCAGTGAGCCATGATTGTGCAACTGCACTCCAGCCTGGGCAACAGAATGAGACACTATCTCCAAAAAGAAAAAATAAACGAAAGAAAAAAGAGAATGTTAGTTTTGATTTGCAGGCATGACTTTTAAGCCCCTCTGGAAGACATTTAGAACAAAGAACAGTGGTCAGAGTTCAATCCTCAGTTCCTCCTTATCTGAGGTCTACATGCCAGTGGATACATTTGGTGAGGGTCTGGGTTTCTAAAAAACAACTCAGGGACATATGTTAAGATGCATCATTAGTTTCTATAGGGACCATCTTCAGACTCTAACTTCCTTGGTTTTTTTTTTTTTTTTTTTTTTTTTTGGTAGAGTCTTGCTCTGTCATCCAAGCTGGAGTGCAGTGGCACAATCTCAGCTCACTGCAACCTCTGCCTCCCAACTCAAGTGATCCTCTCCCTCAGCCTCTTAAGTAGTTGGGACTACAGGTACATGTCACAATGCTAATTTTTGTATCTTTTGTAGAGACGGGGTTTTGCCATGTTGCCCAGGCTGGTCTTGAACCCCTGAGCTCAAGTGATCTGCTGACCTTAGCCTTCCAAAAGTGCTGAGATTACAGGCGTGAGCCACTGTGCCCAGCCTTGGCTATTGTTTTAAGTTACTGTTACCTTCTTGCTTATTAATTTGCTCATTTACTTCTCAAGGCTGGGTAGGTGCCTGGAATTTCCCTTGAATGAACTCAAGATTTTCTATTATTTCCATGCTTGGGAGATCCACAGGCCTTTAAGAGGGGTCCCTGCTCTGTCTCCTTTACACCAAATTATTCATTTTTAGCAGTTGCCTAAAAGTTTTTAGTTTATTTTTAAAAAGGGGGTTTTTTGGTAGAAAGAGGGTCTTGCTATGTTGCTCAGGCTGATCTTGAACTCCTGGCCTCAGGCAATCTTCCTGCCTTGGCCTCTCAAAGTGCTGGGATTATAGGCAAGAGCCACCACTCCTAGCCACCTAAAAGTTTTTTTTTTTTTTTTTTTTTTTTTTTTTTTTTTTAATTTTTTTGGGGCTACTTATAAGTTTTGTACCTTCTCTGGAAACTCTTATTCCTGAATATTACAACTACATTTGCATGAATGTGAGCTACCCAGCTATTCTGTGTGTTGGGGTGATCAGACCCAACACCAGGCCATGGGGGATACAAAGTCCAACAGAGTCAAAGGAATGAGAAAAGACAAGAGAGAAAGTGGGACCAGGGGGCCAATGCTAGTATGTAGGCTGCAAAGGCCCTGAGCTCTGGGAGCCCACGCTATTTATTGCTGATAAAACAAAGAAACAGGTGGTGAGGATGTGGGGGTTGAAAGGAAGCAGTGTATCAAGCAAATGAGCTACAGCTGTGACATTTAGCATTTTCTTTGAAACATATGGCTACTTGAGATAATGGGAGAAAGGAGCCAGCAAGTCTAGACCCATTCCAAAGGCCACAAGGGGTTTTATACCCTGGACCCTGGACATGTTCCAAGCCCTGCCTCAGCTTCTTTACCAATACTCAGCTTTTCTCCCAACACTGTGGACATATCCTGTCCAGCATCATCCTACAGTGTTTATTGGTGACCTGATATGCACAACACATTGTGTGAGAACAGACAGAGAGGATACTCATTTGGTTTTATAGACTGGTTACAAAGATTAAGACAAAAAACAAATAGGTGAAATTTATGAACCTAATGTTGAGAAAATAAAGCAAGTTCCGGGAGAATACATACAGTGAGATCCCATTTCTGTTAGTTCAGAAACAAGCAAAAATAAATCTATCACTAGGGATTCACATGTAGTGAAACTGTAGAGGAAAACAAGGAAAGGAAACCCACAAAATGGAGGATCGTGGATATGGTGAAGGGCAGGGTTAGTTATTTACACATTTTGCACATATTAAATTATTTTTGTGTAGCTGTTTAATGAAAATCACAGGCGAAAGGAGAATCCACAGTACAGAGGAGTGAAGAAAGCCAAACCAACCACAGTGGATAGGAACTAGTGACCTGCTTTCCAATTTTGAGATAGCTGATCTTCTACCAGTCCCACTCTTTTGTCTAAGATGACAGTGCCAACAATGTTAGTCTTCTGTGTGCCACCTTCTCCAAAGGGTTGAATAGCCTGGAAGACAAAAGGTTAGCCATTGTCATTGTGACAGTGCCAACACTTTGGGGACCTGGAGAAGGCTTAGGGCAGGGGTGTCCAACCTCTTCGCTTCCCTGGGCCACATTGGAAGAAGAACTGTCTTGGGCCACACATAAAACACCCTAACACTAATGATAGCTGATGAGCTAAAAAACAAACAAAAAATCAAAACAAAACAAAACAAAAACAACTTGCAAAAAAAATCTCATAATGCTTTAAGAAAGTTTACAAATTTGTGTTGGGCTGCATGTGGTCCATAGGCTATGGGTTGGACAAGCTTGGCATAGGGTGTACATAATTTCATGCATGGAGACAATGTCTTTAACAACATGACTGGTTCATGCATTGTGGTAGAAAGAGGTGCCACTAGCTAGCCAGGTAAAAATCAGGTAGCACTTTGGAAACTCAGCCCAGAAATCTCCTTAGCAAGGTCACTGAGTTCATGAAGTGCACTTTTTATTTTCCACATTACAGAAGGCAATGGCAACAGTGTTGTCAAACTTTTCTATGTAACTGGAGTCCCCTTTCCTCTCTGTGGATAGCATTTCCCTCACTTTAAGTCCTCACTCCCAGTCTCCTACACCATTACTAACATGCTCCCAGAGGCGTTTCTGGCTTATATCTGCTGCCCAGTCCCAAAGCCAGTGCTGTGTGTTATGGTGTCATCAGTACTCCACTTTTGAGTACAAAAATCTGTCCTGATTATTGCTTGTTGCATAACAAACCATCCCAAAACGTAGATCTTAAAACAACATTTCTTTATCTCTGGAATATTACATGGGGGTGGATGTTCAAATGGGGCTGGAAGATCCACTTCCAAGATGTCTTGCTTGGATAGAGCAAGATGGAGGCCAAAATGGCTGCCAAGTTGTGCCTGTTGCTGCCTGGGAGCTTGGTGGAAGCTGAGGGCTGGAGGCTGGAATCCTCTGCATGGGCTTCTCTGGAGCTGCTTCTCCATGGCATAGTGCCTGCATTCTGCAAGGAAGCATCACAAGAAAAACAAAACAGAAATTGCTAATTTCTTAAGACTTGAGTCCAGAAATGGCCATGACATCACTTTTGTTTTAATCAAAAAATTACAGAGCCCAAATTCTAAAGGAAGGGACATAGGCTCTACCTCTCATTAAAAGAAGTGCCAAAGAATTTGGGGATTGTGTTTTAAAATTGCCATTGCCATGCCCTATATTATATATTCGTATTACAAGTGAGCACACTAAGGTACAGCAACACTAAAAAACACTTTCCAAGGGTCCAGTGGTGAGCCAGTACCAGAATTTTTGGATTCATATCCTGCACTTATCAACTGTTCATTTATTCTACATGTACTTGCTGAGCACCTACTATATGCTGGCCACTGTGCTAGGTCCCAAGAATTAAATATTAAATAAGAGCTGGGTGAGGTGGCTCACACCTGTAATCCTAGTACTTTGGGAGGCTGAGGTGGGCGGATCACTTGAACTCAGGAGTTCGAGACCAGCCTGGGCAAGTCCCCATCTCTAAGAAAAATAAAAAAGCCAGGTGTGGTGGTGCATGCCTGTAGTCCCAGCTATTCAGGAGGCTGGGGCAGGAGAATCACTTGACCCCAGGAGGTGGAGGTTGCAGTCAGCTGAGATTGTGCCATTTCACTCCAGCCTGGATGACAGAGTGAGAGTCTGTCTCAAAAACAAACACTCAAGAGAAGCAAGGTTCCTGCCCTCTTAGATGCTTATATTTAAAGGAAGATGTAGACCAATGAACACGGAAGCACCCTAGTGTGTTAAATGGTACCAACTTACTATGGCAGCTCAGAAAAAGACCCTTGTCCCAGATTTGGGAGTTTAAGAAGGCTTCCTAGATAAAGTAAGATCTCTGCTGAAGCGTGAAGTAAAGGTGGCATCGGCAAGGTAAAGGGGTGGGAGAGCAGCCAATGAACTGTTCCATGCAGAGGGAACAGCACAGGCAAAATTCAGAGTCTAGAGAAAGAATGGGATGTTCAGGAGCTAAGAGGAGTTTAATATGGATGGAGGGAAGAATGAATGAGTGACAGAATATGAGGGGAAAGGGGAAATGGAAATAAATAAAAACAGAGAGGTAGAGGAGGTACCTGATTATAGCTGGCCTTATAAAGCATATTGAAAAATTTGAACTGAAATTCTGAAGGCCAAAAAAAATTATAGGGTTTCAGCAGGAGCTTAACATCATCAGTCTTGTGTCATAGGAAGCATGCTGTGGATGAATTCACAGGGAAAAGGCCCAAAGGCTGAGACCAGGAAGAAGCCTGCTGCTGTGTTCTGTAAGAGCCATAATAATGGCTTAGACTGAGATGGAGACCAGTGTGGTGGTAACAGTGATGGAGACAAGTGATTGAAACTCAGACCTATCTAGGAAGCAGAAAAAAAAGACTTACTACTTTCTCAGGTGCAAGAGAGGAAAGGGTCTAGGATGACTCCACCTATCAGTCTTGGGCAACTGAATGAATATCATTTGCTAAAATGGGGAACCCAGGAAGAGAAACCAATCTAGAGAGAAGGATGATGAACTCAGTTCTAGACAAGTTAAGTTTGGGGAAGGTCATCTGATATCCAAGTTCAGATTTCAGGGAGGCAGTTGGATGTGTGAGCCTGAGATAGACACATTTGTCATTTACCAGCATGTACTTAGAAGTTGCAAGTGGTCAGTGCCTAGAACAATGCCTAGCACGGAGTGGGCACTCAATAAATGTTGAATGAAAGTGATTGGGATCACTCAGAGAGATGGGGAGACAAACCAGGACAGACTCTGGAATGGACTTAATATTAACAAAGAGGCGCATGAGAGGATGAGAAAGAAACGATGAGAACATTGGGTGGTATCACAGTTGCCAAAGGGAAGGCAACATTTCAAGAAGGAAGGGTGGTCACAGGGGAGTTGAGAGTGGTCAAATAAAAACCAGGGTTGGGTGCAGTGGCTTATGCTTGTAATCCCAGCACTTTGGGAGGCTGAGATGGGCAGATTGCTTGATCCCAGGAGTTTGAGACCAGCCTGGGCAACACAGCAAGACCTTGTCTTTAAAAAAACAAAAAAAGGATAGGACTAAAGTGTAATGTATCTTCGGGCTAGGAGGATGTTGGTAGGGCCCTCATATGGTTGTGCAGGTAGCACACTGCACAACACCAGCAGGCACCATGCACACTGCAGACATTGCAGATCGGTATACCTAAGATGACTATTTTCTGATAGATGGAAGCAAGTGTCTTGAAAAAGGGAAATGTTTTTCCAGTCTGCTTGAAAGCAATATATGGGCTAACCACAGGCCTGTTTTTTGCTGTCTCTGGTCAGAGTAAGTCACTTTCAGTTTTGGAGCTGAGCATAAACTCATTGTGTGGTGGGTGGAGGTATAAATAAATGGAAGGTAGGGAAGTGAGACTTGAGCAAGTGCAGATATCTTAGTCTGTTTGTGCTGCTATAACAAAATCCCTGAGACTAGACAATTTATAAAGAACAGAATTTTGTTTGTTTGTTTGTTTGCTTTGTTTTGAGACAGAGTCTACCTCTGTCACCCAGGCTGGAGTGCAATGGCAGGATCTTGGCTCACTGCAACCTCCACCTCCCAGGTTCAAGTGGTTCTCGTGCTTCAGCCTCCTGAGTAGCTAGGATTGCAGGCTTGTACCATTATGCCTGGCTATTTTTGTATTTTTAGTAGAGACAGGGTTTCACCATGTTGGCCAGGCTGGTCTCAAACTCTTGGCTTTAAGTGATCTGCCTGCCTTGGCCTCCCAAAGTGCTGGGATTACAGGCATGAGCCACTGAGGCCAGCCCAGAAATTTATGTCCGGAAAGTCCCAGGTCAAGGTGCTGGCATTCAGTGTCTGGTAAAGGTCTTCTTGCTTGTCCTCACGTGATGGAAGAGCAGAGGGGAGAAAAAAAAAAGGGCCTAATTCCCTGTAGCCCTTGTAGCCATTTTATGAAGTCATAATCTGGCCAGGTGCTGTGATTCATGCCTATAATCCCAGCACTTTGGGAGTAAATCATGGGAGGATCGCTTGAGCCCAGGAGTTCGAAACCAGCCTGGACCACTTGGCAAGACCTTGTCTCTACAAAAAAATGTAAAAAATAGCTGGGCATGGCGGTGCACACCTATATCCCCAGCTACTTGGCAGGCTGAGGTGGGAGGCTCCCCTGAGGGCAGGAGGTTAAGGCTTCAGTGATTGTGCCACTGCACTCCAGCCTGGGCAACAAAGCAAGAGTCTGTCTCAAATAAACAAATAAAGTCATAACTCCCAATTAGAGCCCTCGTGACTTAATCACCTCCTAAAGGCCCCACCCCTTAATACTATCAAATTGGGGATTAAGTTTCAACATGAATTTTGGAAAAGACACAAACATTCAAACTGCAGCAGTAGACAGTATTTTCTAGAAGTTTTGGCTGTGAGAAAATGAGAGATAGGGACATGAGGAAGAGGAGAGGCAAAAGTAAAGAGTAGCGAAATAATTTTAGGTTTTTTGTTATTGTTTGTTTTACATCATGTGGAGGAGGCTAGAATATGTTGAACTAGTCCTGGGGAGGAGCCAGTAGAGAGGCAGATATCTGAAATACAGGAGAGGCCAGGTACGATGGTTCATACCTGTAATCCCAGCAGGAGAATCTCTTGAGTAGCTGTGATTCCAGCTACTTGGGAGGCTGAGGCAAGGGGATCCCTTGAACCCAACATTTTGAGGTTGCAGTGAGCTATGATTGTGCCACTGCACTCCAGACAGAGCAAGACCCTGTCTCAAAAGATAAATAAAATAAAATACAAAAGAGAATGAGGACAGTGAGAGTAAGAGTGAGAGAGAAATTAGTCTTTTCTTTTCTTCTGAGATGGAGTTTCACTCTTATTGTCCAGGCTGGAGTGCAGTGGCGTGATCTAGGCTCACTGCAACATCTGCCTTCCGGTTTCAAGCGATTCTCCTGCTTCAGCCTCCCGAGTTGCTGGATTATAGGCACCCGCCACTATGCCCGGCTAATTTTTGTATTTTTAGTAGAGGTGGGGTTTCACCATGTTGGCCAGGCTGGTCTCGAACTCCTGACCTCGTGATCCACCTGCCTCAGCCTCCCAAAGTGTTGGGATTACAGGTGTAAGCCACGCGCCCAGCCAAGGGATTAGTCTTATATTAGACGAGATGGTCCCAGAAAAGTTCTCTGAGAAGGAGACATCTGAATACATGGAAGGAGCCTGCCACGGGAAGGTGGGCAGAAGAGAACTCCAGGGAGGGGGACCGCCAGTGTGAAGGCCCCGAGGCAGTGCAGAGCCTGCATATTTGAGGAACAGAAAACTATAATTAATAAGTAAGTATGAGAGAGAGGAGCATTTCAGTCAGAGACACAGTCAGCCCAGATTAAATAGCAGGGTCTTGTGGTCCATGGTATTAAAAAAAAAAAAAAGGATTTCCCACTAGGCAAATCTGAGTCAATGCACACATTAAAATTAATAATAATTGTTATGAATGTAAACTCTTTGAATAAAAGTTCATGAGCCTATGCCAATTCAAAGAAACAAGTAAACAAACAAGGCAGAAGGGAAACAAGTGAACAAGGCAGACAAGTCGAATGTCAACCCATAAATATGGAAAGAATGAAGGCTCTAGGCAATCATCAATGGATGCTAACAATAGTGACGAAAGTCTGATGTGGGACAGGATATTTACTTAGCATCAAAGTGTCCACATAAATTGTTTACAAAGGATAAAACAATAACTTTACTGTAGAGGAAACTGACTGACACCACCTTAGCCACATGGTCAAAGTCATCGCCAGTGATGGGACAAACTGACACATGAACCTTCTTGAACTAAAATGAGAAGATATTTGCTGAATATCAGTGTGTTAGAGATTTATTTTTAAAAATAGGACTTCAGGATTTTACAGGTTAAAATATTTTTAATTTTTTTGATGTCTGACAGAGAATTGTCCATTTTTTCCAAATAAGGACACAAGCTATTGCCATATCCTATTACCATTTTAATTCATCTTATTTTAATTCATCTTATTAATCTTACTTTATTTAACATATCTTTTGAATAATTAATGCATCCAAATAGTTCAAAACCCAAAAGTCTTAAAGAGGTATACAGTGAAATTCCTTTCTTTTCCAGCAGATGCCCAATTTCCTCCTTTGAAGAAACCTTTTTCTCAATCCCAATTTCTTTGTGTATCCTTCCAAGAATATCCCACACATATACACATACATTTTTTTTCCCTCTCTCTTTTTTTTGTTTTTGAGACAGAGTTTCTCTCTGTTGCCCTGGCTGGAGTGCCCAGGCACAAACATGGCTCACAGCAGCCTTGACCTCCTAGGCTCAAGCAATTGATCCTCTCTCCTCATCCTTCCGAATAGCTGCGACTTACAGGTGCGAGCCACCACACCTGGCCACTTTTTTAAAGTTTTTTATAGAGATGAAGTTTCACCATGCTGCCCAGGCTGGTCTCGAACTCCTGGGCTCAAGAGATCCGCCCGCCTCAGCCTTTCAAAGTGCTGGGATTACAAGTGTGAACCACTGCGCCTGGCTCCTCTTGTTTTTAATTCGTATGTTATGCACATTGTTCAGTTACTTGCTTTTTCACTAGATGTCATTTGGCATTAAAAATGTCAGTCAACATAAGAAAAGGATGCACATATGAAAACTTAAAAGAAAAAAACTTAGCTTTTTGGAAAACACTCCCCCAAAGTCTTTATTTTTCTTATTTCTCTGTGACACTGAAAACTTATTCACAGGCTGATATTGGTTAGATTTTCCCCTCTAATTCCAAGTAAAACATACACTTGGACCACCGTAGAGAAACATTTTATCTATTCTGCCTTACCCCACATATGTCACAGCTTTGCTTCCTCATTACACACCATACAATCTCTGGTGGTGACATTTGTTCTGGGTATAGCTGATTTCAAATGCAATTATCCGTCTTCAATATTGTTATTGACAGTCCAGTGATAAATTACAGATTTTTGGCAGAAGAAAACAATGCCTCCTTCTGGAAACTTACATTGGCTTTTATCTCACCTCCTTGGGGAATAGAGACATAATGGATAAAAGGCAGATTTGGCTGCTTGAAAGACCCGAATAGAGCCCCAGGCACTTAGCAGTAGCAGGTGTCAATTGTAATCTGTTCACATCAAAGTTTATTACATTATCCAGGAGGTCTGTGTACCAGGTTTTATCCAGCAACTGCATGCTTTCATCAGTTCCTTAAATTGGGACAGTGTGAAAATTTGTTGCTTCTTTTACAAACCACACTACCATAATCCTCTTTGATTTAGAAGCCAGCTCTTAGCCCAGCACTGTGTATTATTATAGATTATGTCTGGGGTGTCAGCCAACTTGGATCACTTGGAGAACTTGGGAGTTTTAAAGATGAATTTACCAGACTTAGGACTGTAACTGACCAGAGAAAGGCATATCTATCCAGTTTTTGCTTGATTAAAAGTCAAATATCCACCTGAACTTGGTTTTCTGTGGTTTTTTTGTTTGTTTGTTTGTTTGTTTTGTTTTGTTTTTGAGATGGAGTCTCCCTCTGTCACCCAGGCTGGAGTGCAGTGGCACAATCTCAGCTCACTGCAACCTCTGACTCCTAGGTTCAAGCGATTCTTCTGCCTCAGCCTCCCCGGTAGCTGGGATTACAGGCGCCCGCCACCATGCCCGGCTAATTGTTGTATTTTTAGTAGAGATGGGGTTTCACCATGTTGGCCAGGCCGGTCTTGAACTCCTGACCTCAAGTTATCTGCCCGCCTTGGCCTTCCAAAGTGCTGGTATTACAGGCGTGAGCCCCTGTGTCCAGCCTGAACTTGGTTTTTAGTTTGTCTTTTTCATTGTTTATTCAACATGTAGTTACTGAACTCCTACTATGTGCCAGGAGCTAAGGACACAATGTTGAACAAAACAAAGTCCCTGCCCTCATGGAACTTACAGTCCAGAGGGGAGACTAGATAAAGAACAAAGCAGGTTTCTTCACAAGTATCCACCTTTATGCTCTTCTGATGAGAGATGAGGGATGCCGGAACCGATGGGAGGGGCAGCAACCTGGACCCAAGGTGTCAGGTAAGACTTTCTGGACATCTGAATTGAAGGATGAGTAGGAATTAACTGGGGGAAGAGTGTTTGAAGCAGAGAGAACAGCATGGGTGAAGGTTAGGAGGCAAAATGAAAATAGTCATTGGTTCTTTTGAGAAACTGCAAATTCAATAAATTGGAGGATAATTCAAGACATAAGGACAGATGAGAGGCCGTGTGCAGTGGTGCACACCTGTAATCCCAGCACTTTAGGGGCTGGGGTGGGAGGATCCCTTGAGCTCAGGAGTTCGAGACCAGCCTGAGAAACACGGTGAAACTCTGTCTCTACAAAAAATACAAAAATTAGCCAGGCGTGGTGGCATGCACCTGTAGTCCCAGCTACTCAGGGGGCTGAGGTGGCAGGATTGCTTGAGTCCTGGGGGTTGAGGCTGCAGTGAGCAGAGGTCATACTACAATACTCCAGCCTGGGTGATAGACCTTGCCTCAAAATAGATTAAATAAGTAAACAAATAAAGTGTTTTTAAAAATCAGAAACAAAGTCACTAAAAAAAGACAAAAGGAGGCCGGGCACGGTGGGTCCAGCCTGTAATCCCAGCATTTTGGGAGGCCGAGGTGGGTGGATCACCTGAGGTTGGGAGTTCAAGACCAGCCTGACCTCCAAGAAGAAGCCCTGTGTCTAGTAAAAATACAAAATTAGCCGGGTGTGGTGGCACATGTCTGTAATCCCAGCTACTCGGGAGGCTGAGGCAGGAGAATCACTTGAGCCCAGGAGGCAGAGCTTGTGGTGAGCTGAGATAGTGCTATTGTACTCCTTCCTGGGCAACAAGAGTGAAACTCCATCGAAAGAAAGAAAGAAAGAAAGAAAGAAAGAAAGAAAGAAAGAAAGAA